>NW_028187445.1:0-388000 GCF_964204655.1 Triturus cristatus
CAGTGCTGGGCTAAAAGATGCAGCCCTGGGTTCTCTCCTGAGAACAGGTGAGTAAATCGGAATTCGTAGTTCGGCTGATTTTAGAGGAATATTTGTACGTTTCAAAAATGGACACTGAAACTTTACTGCTGAAAACCACACAATGGATTCCTATGGTAGGAAATACAAGTTACTGGTAAGTACGCTTAGAATTACTTTTCAGGGTCAGTGCTGGACTAAAAGATGCAGCACTGGGTTCTCTCCTGATAACAGGTGAGGAAATTGGAATTCGCAGTTCGGCTGATTTTAGAGGAATATTTGTACATTTCAAAAATGGACACTTAGAAACTTTTCTGCTGAAAACCACACAATGTATTCCTATGGAAAGAAATACAGTTACTGGTAAGTACACTTAGAATTACTTTTCAGTGTCAGTGCTGGGCTAGAAGATGCAGCCCTGGGTTCTCTCCTGAGAACAGGTGAGTAAATCGCAATTCGTAGCTCGGCTGATTTTAGAGGAATATTTGTACGTTTCAAAAATAGACACTTAGAAACTTTTCTGCTAAAAACCACACAATGGATTCCTATGGTAGGAAAAACAAGTTACTGGTAAGTATGCTTAGAATTACTTTTCAGGGTCAGTGTTGGGCTAAAAGATGCGGCACTGGGTTCTCTCCTGATAACAGGTGAGGAAATTGGAATTCGTAGATCAGCTGATTTTAGAGGAATATTTGCACGTTTCAAAAATGAACACTTAGAAACTTTTCTGCTGAAAACCACACAATGGATTCCTATGGTAGGAAATACAAGTTACTGGTAAGTACGCTTAGAATTACCTTTCAGTGTCAGTGCTAGGCTAAAGATGCAGCCCTGGGTTCTCTCCTGAGAACAGGTGAGTAAATCGGAATTCGTAGTTCAGCTGATTTTAGAGGAATATTTGTATGTTTCAAAAATGGACACTGAAAGTTTTCTGCTGAAAACCACACAATGGATTCCTATGGAAGGAAATACAAGTTACTGGTAAGTACGCTTAGAATTACTTTTCAGGGTCAGTGCTGGGCTAAAATATGCAGCCCTGGGTTCTCTCCTGATAACAGGTGAGTAAATCGCAATTCGTAGTTCGGCTGATTTTAGAGGAATATTTGTACGTTTCAAAAATGGACACTTAGAAACTTTTCTGCTGAAAACCACACAATGGATTCCTATGGAAAGAAATACAAGTTACTGGTAAGTACGCTTAGAATTACTTTTCAGGGTCAGTGCTGGGCTAAAATATGCAGCCCTGGGTTCTCTCCTGATAACAGGTGAGTAAATCGCAATTCGTAGTTCGGCTGATCTTAGAGGAATATTTGTACGTTTCAAAAATGGACACTTAGAAACTTTTCTGCTGAAAACCACACAATGGATTCCTATGGTAGGAAATACAAGTTACTGGTAAGTACGCTTAGAATTACTTTTCAGGGTCAGTGCTGGGCTAAAAGATGCAGCCCTGGGTTCTCTCCTGAGAACAGGTGAGTAAATCGTAATTCGTAGCTCGGCTGATTTCAGAGGAATATTTTTACGTTTCAAAAATGGACACTTTGAAACTTTTCTGCTGAAAATCACACAATGGATTCCTATGGAAGGAAATACAAGTTTCTGGTAAGTACGCTTAGAATTACCTTTCAGTGTCAGTGCTAGGCTAAAGATGCAGCCCTGGGTTCTCTCCTGAGAACAGGTGAGTAAATCGGAATTCATAGTTCAGCTGATTTTAGAGGAATATTTGTATGTTTCAAAAATGGACACTGAAAGTTTTCCGGTGAAAACCACACAATGGATTCCTATGGAAGGAAATACAAGTTACTGGCAAGTACGCTTAGAATTACTTTTCAGGGTCAGTGCTGGGCTAAAATATGCAGCCCTGGGTTCTGTCCTGATAACAGGTGAGTAAATCGCAATTCGTAGTTCGGCTGATTTTAGAGGAATATTTGTACGTTTCAAAAATGGACACTTAGAAACTTTTCTGCTGAAAACCACACAATGGATTCCTATGGAAAGAAATACAAGTTACTGGTAAGTACGCTTAGAATTACTTTTCAGGGTCAGTGCTGGGCTAAAATATGCAGCCCTGGGTTCTCTCCTGATAACAGGTGAGTAAATCGCAATTCGTAGTTCGGCTGATCTTAGAGGAATATTTGTACGTTTCAAAAATGGACACTTAGAAACTTTTCTGCTGAAAACCACACAATGGATTCCTATGGTAGGAAATACAAGTTACTGGTAAGTACTCTTAGAATTACTTTTCAGGGTCAGTGCTGGGCTAAAAGATGCAGCCCTGGGTTCTCTCCTGAGAACAGGTGAGTAAATCGTAATTCGTAGCTCGGCTGATTTCAGAGGAATATTTTTACGTTTCAAAAATGGACACTTTGAAACTTTTCTGCTGAAAATCACACAATGGATTCCTATGGAAGGAAATACAAGTTTCTGGTAAGTACGCTTAGAATTACCTTTCAGTGTCAGTGCTAGGCTAAAGATGCAGCCCTGGGTTCTCTCCTGAGAACAGGTGAGTAAATCGGAATTCATAGTTCAGCTGATTTTAGAGGTATATTTGTATGTTTCAAAAATGGACACTGAAAGTTTTCTGCTGAAAACCACACAATGGATTCCTATGGAAGGAAATACAAGTTACTGGCAAGTACGCTTAGAATTACTTTTCAGGGTCAGTGCTGGGCTAAAATATGCAGCCCTGGGTTCTCTCCTGATAACAGGTGAGTAAATCGCAATTCGTAGTTCGGCTGATTTTAGAGGAATATTTGTACGTTTCAAAAATGGACACTTAGAAACTTTTCTGCTGAAAACCACACAATGGATTCCTATGGAAAGAAATACAAGTTACTGGTAAGTACGCTTAGAATTACTTTTCAGGGTCAGTGCTGGGCTAAAATATGCAGCCCTGGGTTCTCTCCTGATAACAGGTGAGTAAATCGCAATTCGTAGTTCGGCTGATCTTAGAGGAATATTTGTACGTTTCAAAAATGGACACTTAGAAACTTTTCTGCTGAAAACCACACAATGGATGCCTATGGAAAGAAATACAAGTTACTGGTAAGTACGCTTAGAATTACTTTTCAGGGTCAGTGCTGGGCTAAAAGATTCAGCCCTCTGTTCTCTCCTGAGAACAGGTGAGTAAATCGGAATTAGTAGTTCGGCTGATTTTAGAGGAATATTTGTACGTTTCAAAAATGGACACTTAGAAACTTTTCTGCTAAAAACCACACAATGGATTCCTATGGTAGGAAAAACAAGTTACTGGTAAGTATGCTTAGAATTACTTTTCAGGGTCAGTGGTGGGCTAAAAGATGCGGCACTGGGTTCTCTCCTGATAACAGGTGAGGAAATTGGAATTCGTAGTTCGGCTGATTTTAGAGGAATATTTGTACGTTTAAAAAATGAACACTTAGAAACTTTTCTGCTGAAAACCACACAATGGATTCCTATGGTAGGAAATACAAGTTACTGGTAAGTACGCTTAGAATTACTTTTCAGGGTCAGTGCTGGGCTAAAAGATGCAGCCCTGGGTTCTCTCCTGAGAACAGGTGAGTAAATCGTAATTCGTAGCTCGGCTGATTTTAGAGGAATATTTGTACGTTTCAAAAATGGACACTTTGAAACTTTTCTGCTGAAAATCACACAATGGATTCCTATGGAAGGAAATGCAAGTTACTGGTAAGTACGCTTAGAATTACTTTTCAGGGTCAGTGCTGGGCTAGAAGATGCAGCCCTGGGTTCTCTCCTGAGAACAGGTGAGTAAATCGTAATTCGGAGCACGGTTGATTTTAGAGGAATATTTGTACGTTTCAAAAATGGACACTTCGAAACTTTTCTGCTGAAAATCACACAATGGATTCCAATGGAAGGAAATACAAGTTACTGGTAAGTACGCTTAGAATTACTTTTCAGGGTCAGTGCTAGGCTAAAAGATGCAGCCCTGGGTTCTCTCCTGAGAACAGGTGAGTAAATCGGAATTCGTAGTTCGGCTGATTTTAGAGGAATATTTGTACGTTTCAAAAATGGACACTGAAACTTTTCTGCTGAAAACCACACAATGGATTCCTATGGAAGGAAATACAAGTTACTGGCAAGTACGCTTAGAATTACTTTTCAGGGTCAGTGCTGGGCTAAAATATGCAGCCCTGGGTTCTCTCCTGATAACAGGTGAGTAAATCGCAATTCGTAGTTCGGCTGATCTTAGAGGAATATTTGTACGTTTCAAAAATGGACACTTTGAAACTTTTCTGCTGAAAACCACACAATGGATTCCTATGGAAAGAAATACAAGTTACTGGTAAGTACGCTTAGAATTACTTTTCAGGGTCAGTGCTAGGCTAAAAGATTCAGCCCTGGGTTCTCTCCTGAGAACAGGTGAGTAAATCGGAATTAGTAGTTCAGCTGATTTTAGAGGAATATTTGTACGTTTCAAAAATGGACACTTAGAAACTTTTCTGCTAAAAACCACACAATGGATTCCTATGGTAGGAAAAACAAGTTACTGGTAAGTATGCTTAGAATTACTTTTCAGGGTCAGTGCTGGGCTAAAAGATGCAGCACTGGGTTCTCTCCTGATAACAGGTGAGGATATTGGAATTAGCAATTCGGCTGATTTTAGAGGAATATTGGTACGTTTCAAAAATGAACACTTAGAAACTTTTCTGCTGAAAACCACACAATGGATTCCTATGGTAGGAAATACAAGTTACTGGTAAGTACGCTAAGAATTACTCTTCAGGGTCAGTGCTGGGCTAAAAGATGCAGCACTGGGTTCTCTCCTGATAACAGGTGAGGAAATTGGAATTCGCAGTTCGGCTGATTTTAGAGGAATATTTGTACGTTTAAAAAATGGACACTTAGAAACTTTTCTGCTGAAAACCACACAATGGATTCCTATGGTAGGAAATACAAGTTACTGGTAAGTACGCTAAGAATTACTCTTCAGGGTCAGTGCTGGGCTAAAAGATGCAGCACTGGGTTCTCTCCTGATAACAGGTGAGGAAATTGGAATTCGCAGTTCGGCTGATTTTAGAGGAATATTTGTACGTTTAAAAAATGGACACTTAGAAACTTTTCTGCTGAAAACCACACAATGGATTCCTATGGAAAGAAATACAAGTTACTGGTAAGTACGCTTAGAATTACTTTTCAGGGTCAGTGCTGGGCTAAAAGATGCGGCGCTGGGTTCTCTCCTGATAACAGGTGAGGAAATTGGAATTCGTAGTTTGGCTGATTTTAGAGGAATATTTGTACGTTTCAAAAATGAACACAGAAACTTTTCTGCTGAAAACCACACAATGGATTCCTATGGAAGGAAATACAAGTTACTGGCAAGTACGCTTAGAATTACTTTTCAGGGTCAGTGCTGGGCTAAAAGATGCAGCCCTGGGTTCTCTCCTGATAACAGGTGAGGAAATTGGAATTCGTAGTTCGGCTGATTTTAGAGGAATATTTGTACGTTTCAAAAATGGACACTTTGAAACTTTTCTGCTGAAAACCACACAATGGATTCCTATTGAAGGAAATACAAGTTACTGGTAAGTAGGCTTAGAATTACTTTTCAGGGTCAGTGCTAGGCTAAAAGATGCAGCCCTGGGTTCTCTCCTGAGAACAGGTGAGTAAATCGTAATTCGTAGTTCGGCTGATTTTAGAGGATTATTTATACGTTTCAAAAATGGACAGTTAGAAACCTTTCTGCAGAAAACCACACAATGGATACCTATGGAAAGAAATACATGTTACTGGTAAGTACGCTTAGAATTACTAATTACTTTTCAGGGTCGGTGCTGGGCTAAAAGATACAGCACCGGGTTCTCTCCTGATAACAGGTGAGGAAATTGGAATTAGCAGTTCGGCTGATTTTAGAGGAATATGTGTACGTTTAAAAAATGGACACTTTGAAACTTTACTGCTGAAAATCACACAATGGATTCCTATAGAAGGAAATACAAGTTAGTGGTAAGTACGCTTAGAATTACTTTTCAGGGTCAGTGCTAGGCTAAAAGATGCAGCCCTGGGTTCTCTCCTGAGAACAGGTGAGTAAATCGGAATTCGTGGTTCGGCTGATTTTAGAGAAATATTTGTACGTTTCAAAAAAGGACACTTTGAAACTTTTCTGCTCAAAATCACACAATGGATTCCTATGGTAGGAAATACAAGTTACTGGTAAGTACACTTAGAATTAATTTTCAGGGTCAGTGCTGGGCTAAAAGATGCAGCCCTGGGTTCTCTCCTGAGAACAGGTGAGTAAATCGTAATTCGTAGCTCGGCTGATTTTAGAGGAATATTTGAACGTTTCAAAAATGGACACTTTGAAACTTTTCTGCTGAAAATCACACAATGGATTCCTATTGAAGGAAATACAAGTTACTGGTAAGTATGCTTAGAATTACTTTTCAGGGTCAGTGCTGGGCTAGAAGATGCAGCCCTGGGTTCTCTCCTGAGAACAGGTGAGTAAATTGTAATTCGTAGCTCGGCTGATTTTAGAGGAATATTTGTACATTTCAAAAATGGACACTTAGAAACTTTTCTGCTAAAAACCACACAATGGATTCCTATGGTAGGAAAAACAAGTTACTGGTAAGTATGCTTAGAATTACTTTTCAGGGTCAGTGCTGGGCTAAAAGATGCGGCACTGGGTTCTCTCCTGATAACAGGTGAGGAAATTGGAATTCGTAGTTCAGCTGATTTTAGAGGAATATTTGCACGTTTAAAAAATGAACACTTAGAAACTTTTCTGCTGAAAACCACACAATGGATTCCTATGGTAGGAAATACAAGTTACTGGTAAGTACGCTTAGAATTACTTTTCAGGGTCAGTGCTGGGCTAAAAGATGCAGCCCTGGGTTCTCTCCTGAGAACAGGTGAGTAAATCGTAATTCGTAGCTCGGCTGATTTTAGAGGAATATTTGTACGTTTCAAAAATGGACACTTTGAAACTTTTCTGCTGAAAATCACACAATGGATTCCTATGGAAGGAAATACAAGTTACTGGTAAGTACGCTTAGAATTACTTTTCAGGGTCAGTGCTAGGCTAAAAGATGCAGCCCTGGGTTCTCTCCTGAGAACAGGTGAGTAAATCGGAATTCGTAGTTCGGCAGATTTTAGAGGAATATTTGTACGTTTCAAAAATGGACAATGAAACTTTTCTGCTGAATACCACACAATGGATTCTATGGAAGGAAATACAAGTTACTGGCAAGTACGCTTAGAATTACTTTTCAGGGTCAGTGCTGGGCTAAAATATGCAGCCCTTGGTTCTCTCCTGATAACAGGTGAGTAAATCGCAATTCGTAGTTCGGCTGATCTTAGAGGAATATCTGTACGTTTCAAAAATGGACACTTAGAAACTTTTCTGCTAAAAACCACACTATGGATTCCTATGGTAGGAAAAACAAGTTACTGGTAAGTATGCTTAGAATTACTTTTCAGGGTCAGTGCTGGGCTAAAAGATGCAGCACTGGGTTCTCTCCTGATAACAGGTGAGGAAATTGGAATTCGTAGTTCGGCTGATTTTAGAGGAATATTTGTACGTTTCAAAAATGAACACTTAGAAACTTTTCTGCTGAAAACCACACAATGGATTCCTATGGTAGGAAATACAAGTTACTGGTAAGTACGCTTAGAATTAATTTTCAGGGTCAGTGCTGGGCTAAAAGATGCAGCCCTGGGTTCTCTCCTGAGAACAGGTGAGTAAATCGTAATTCGTAGCTCGGCTGATTTCAGAGGAATATTTTTACGTTTCAAAAATGGACACTTTGAAACTTTTCTGCTGAAAATCACACAATGGATTCCTATGGAAGGAGATACAAGTTACTGGTAAGTACGCTTAGAATTACCTTTCAGTGTCAGTGCTAGGCTAAAGATGCAGCCCTGGGTTCTCTCCTGAGAACAGGTGAGTAAATCGGAATTCGTAGTTCAGCTGATTTTAGAGGAATATTTGTACGTTTCAAAAATGGACACCGAAAGATTTCTGCTGAAAACCACACAATAGATTCCTATGGAAGGAAATACAAGTTACTGGCAAGTACGCTTAGAATTACTTTTCAGGGTCAGTGCTGGGCTAAAATATGCAGCCCTAGGTTCTCTCCTGATAACAGGTGAGTAAATCGCAATTCGTAGTTCGGCTGATTTTAGAGGAATATTTGTACGTTTCAAAAATGGACACTTAGAAACTTTTCTGCTGAAAACCACACAATGGATTCCTATGGAAAGAAATACAAGTTACTGGTAAGTACGCTTAGAATTACTTTTCAGGGTCAGTGCTGGGCTAAAATATGCAGCCCTGGGTTCTCTCCTGATAACAGGTGAGTAAATCGCAATTCGTAGTTCGGCTGATCTTAGAGGAATATCTGTACGTTTCAAAAATGGACACTTAGAAACTTTTCTGCTAAAAACCACACTATGGATTCCTATGGTAGGAAAAACAAGTTACTGGTAAGTATGCTTAGAATTACTTTTCAGGGTCAGTGCTGGGCTAAAAGATGCGGCACTGGGTTCTCTCCTGATAACAGGTGAGGAAATTGGAATTCGTAGTTCGGCTGATTTTAGAGGAATATTTGTACGTTTCAAAAATGAACACTTAGAAACTTTTCTGCTGAAAACCACACAATGGATTCCTATGGTAGGAAATACAAGTTACTGGTAAGTACGCTTATAATTAATTTTCAGGGTCAGTGCTGGGCTAAAAGATGCAGCCCTGGGTTCTCTCCTGAGAACAGGTGAGTAAATCGTAATTCGTAGCTCGGCTGATTTTAGAGGAATATTTGTACGTTTCAAAAATGGACACTTTGAAACTTTTCTGCTAAAAACCACACTATGGATTCCTATGGTAGGAAAAACAAGTTACTGGTAAGTATGCTTAGAATTACTTTTCAGGGTCAGTGCTGGGCTAAAAGATGCGGCACTGGGTTCTCTCCTGATAACAGGTGAGGAAATTGGAATTCGTAGTTCGGCTGATTTTAGAGGAATATTTGTACGTTTCAAAAATGAACACTTAGAAACTTTTCTGCTGAAAACCACACAATGGATTCCTATGGTAGGAAATACAAGTTACTGGTAAGTACGCTTAGAATTAATTTTCAGGGTCAGTGCTGGGCTAAAAGATGCAGCCCTGGGTTCTCTCCTGAGAACAGGTGAGTAAATCGTAATTCGTAGCTCGGCTGATTTCAGAGGAATATTTTTACGTTTCAAAAATGGACACTTTGAAACTTTTCTGCTGAAAATCACACAATGGATTCCTATGGAAGGAAATACAAGTTACTGGTAAGTACGCTTAGAATTACCTTTCAGTGTCAGTGCTAGGCTAAAGATGCAGCCCTGGGTTCTCTCCTGAGAACAGGTGAGTAAATCGGAATTCGTAGTTCAGCTGATTTTAGAGGAATATTTGTATGTTTCAAAAATGGACACCGAAAGTTTTCTGCTGAAAACCACACAATGGATTCCTATGGAAGGAAATACAAGTTACTGGCAAGTACGCTTAGAATTACTTTTCAGGGTCAGTGCTGGGCTAAAATATGCAGCCCTGGGTTCTCTCCTGATAACAGGTGAGTAAATCGCAATTCGTAGTTCGGCTGATCTTAGAGGAATATTTGTACGTTTCAAAAATGGACACTTAGAAACTTTTCTGCTGAAAACCACACAATGGATGCCTATGGAAAGAAATACAAGTTACTGGTAAGTACGCTTAGAATTACTTTTCAGGGTCAGTGCTGGGCTAAAAGATTCAGCCCTGGGTTCTCTCCTGAGAACAGGTGAGTAAATCGGAATTAGTAGTTCGGCTGATTTTAGAGGAATATTTGTACGTTTCAAAAATGGACACTTAGAAACTTTTCTGCTAAAAACCACACAATGGATTCCTATGGTAGGAAAAACAAGTTACTGGTAAGTATGCTTAGAATTACTTTTCAGGGTCAGTGCTGGGCTAAAAGATGCAGCCCTGGGTTCTCTCCTGAGAACAGGTGAGTAAATCGTAATTCGTAGCTCGGCTGATTTTAGAGGAATATTTGTACGTTTCAAAAATGGACACTTTGAAACTTTTCTGCTAAAAACCACACAATGGATTCCTACGGTAGGAAAAACAAGTTACTGGTAAGAATGCTTAGAATTACTTTTCAGGGTCAGTGCTGGGCTAAAAGATGCGGCACTGGGTTCTCTCCTGATAACAGGTGAGGAAATTGGAATTCGTAGTTCAGCTGATTTTAGAGGAATATTTGTATGTTTCAAAAATGAACACTTAGAAACTTTTCTGCTGAAAACCACACAATGGATTCCTATGGTAGGAAATACAAGTTACTGGTAAGTACGCTTAGAATTACTTTTCAGGGTCAGTGCTGGGCTAAAAGATGCAGCCCTGGGTTCTCTCCTGAGAACAGGTGAGTAAATCATAATTCGTAGCTCGGCTGATTTTAGAGGAATATTTGTACGTTTCAAAAATGGACACTTCGAAACTTTTCTGCTGAAAATCACACAATGGATTCCAATGGAAGGAAATACAAGTTACTGGTAAGTACGCTTAGAATTACTTTTCAGGGTCAGTGCTAGGCTAAAAGATGCAGCCCTGGGTTCTCTCCTGAGAACAGGTGAGTAAATCGGAATTCGTAGTTCGGCTGATTTTAGAGGAATATTTGTACGTTTCAAAAATGGACACTGAAACTTTTCTGCTGAAAACCACACAATGGATTCCTATGGAAGGAAATACAAGTTACTGGCAAGTACGCTTAGAATTACTTTTCAGGGTCAGTGCTGGGCTAAAATATGCAGCCCTGGGTTCTCTCCTGATAACAGGTGAGTAAATCGCAATTCGTAGTTCGGCTGATCTTAGAGGAATATTTGTACGTTTCAAAAATGGACACTTTGAAACTTTTCTGCTGAAAACCACACAATGGATTCCTATGTAAAGAAATACAAGTTACTGGTAAGTACGCTTAGAATTACTTTTCAGGGTCAGTGCTGGGCTAAAAGATTCAGCCCTGGGTTCTCTCCTGAGAACAGGTGAGTAAATCGGAATTAGTAGTTCAGCTGATTTTAGAGGAATATTTGTACGTTTCCAAAATGGACAGTTAGAAACTTTTCTGCTGAAAACCACACAATGGATTCCTATGGTAGGAAAAACAAGTTACTGGTAAGTATGCTTAGAATTACTTTTCAGGGTCAGTGCTGGGCTAAAAGATGCGGCACTGGGTTCTCTCCTGATAACAGGTGAGGAAATTGGAATTCGTAGTTCGGCTGATTTTAGAGGAATATTTGTACGTTTCAAAAATGAACACTTAGAAACTTTTCTGCTGAAAACCACACAATGGATTCCTATGGTAGGAAATACAAGTTACTGGTAAGTACGCTTAGAATTAATTTTCAGGGTCAGTGCTGGGCTAAAAGATGCAGCCCTGGGTTCTCTCCTGAGAACAGGTGAGTAAATCGTAATTCGTAGCTCGGCTGATTTTAAAGGAATATTTGTACGTTTCAAAAATGGACACTTTGAAACTTTTCTGCTGAAAATCACACAATGGATTCCTATGGAAGGAAATACAAGTTACTGGTAAGTACGCTTAGAATTACTTTTCAGGGTCAGTGCTGGGCTAGAAGATGCAGCCCTGGGTTCTCTCCTGAGAACAGGTGAGTAAATCGTAATTCGTAGTTCGGCTGATTTTAGAGGAATATTTGTACGTTTCAAAAATGGACACTTAGAAACTTTTCTGCTAAAAACCACACAATGGATTCCTATGGTAGGAAAAACAAGTTACTGGTAAGTACGCTTAGAATTAATTTTCAGGGTCAGTGCTGGGCTAAAAGATGCAGCCCTGGGTTCTCTCCTGAGAACTGGTGAGTAAATCGTAATTCGTCGCTCGGCTGATTTTAGAGGATTATTTATACGTTTCAAAAATGGACAGTTAGAAACCTTTCTGCAGAAAACCACACAATGGATACCTATGGAAAGAAATACATGTTACTGGTAAGTACGCTTAGAATTACTAATTACTTTTCAGGGTCGGTGCTGGGCTAAAAGATACAGCACCGGGTTCTCTCCTGATAACAGGTGAGGAAATTGGAATTAGCAGTTCGGCTGATTTTAGAGGAATATGTGTACGTTTAAAAAATGGACACTTTGAAACTTTTCTGCTGAAAATCACACAATGGATTCCTATAGAAGGAAATACAAGTTAGTGGTAAGTACGCTTAGAATTACTTTTCAGGGTCAGTGCTAGGCTAAAAGATGCAGCCCTGGGTTCTCTCCTGAGAACAGGTGAGTAAATCGGAATTCGTGGTTCGGCTGATTTTAGAGAAATATTTGTACGTTTCAAAAAAGGACACTTTGAAACTTTTCTGCTCAAAATCACACAATGGATTCCTATGGTAGGAAATACAAGTTACTGGTAAGTACGCTTAGAATTACTTTTCAGGGTCAGTGCTGGACTAAAAGATGCAGCACTGGGTTCTCTCCTGATAACAGGTGAGGAAATTGGAATTCGCAGTTCGGCTGATTTTAGAGGAATATTTGTACATTTCAAAGATGGACACTTAGAAACTTTTCTGCTGAAAACCACACAATGGATTCCTATGGAAAGAAATACAGTTACTGGTAAGTACGCTTAGAATTACTTTTCAGGGTCAGTGCTGGGCTAGAAGATGCAGCCCTGGGTTTTCTCCTGAGAACAGGTGAGTAAATCGTAATTCGTAGCTCGGCTGATTTTAGAGGAATATTTGTACGTTTCAAAAATGGACACTTAGAAACTTTTCTGCTAAAAACCACACAATGGATTCCTATGGTAGGAAAAACAAGTTACTGGTAAGTATGCTTAGAATTACTTTTCAGGGTCAGTGCTGGGCTAAAAAATGCGGCACTGGGTTCTCTCCTGATAACAGGTGAGGAAATTGGAATTCGTAGTTCAGCTGATTTTAGAGGAATATTTGTACGTTTCAAAAATGGACACTTTGAAACGTTTCTGCTGAAAATCACACAATGGATTCCTATGGAAGGAAAAACAAGTTACTGGTAAGTATGCTTAGAATTACTTTTCAGGGTCAGTGCTGGGCTAAAAGGTGCGGCACTGGGTTCTCTCCTGATAACAGGTGAGGAAATTGGAATTCGTAGTTCGGCTGATTTTAGAGGAATATTTGTACGTTTCAAAAATGAACACTTAGAAACTTTTCTGCTGAAAACCACACAATGGATTCCTATGGTAGGAAATACAAGTTACTGGTAAGTACGCTTAGAATTACTTTTCAGGGTCAGTGCTGGGCTAAAAGATGCAGCCCTGGGTTCTCTCCTGAGAACAGGTGAGTAAATCGTAATTCGTAGCTCGGCTGATTTTAGAGGAATATTTGTACGTTTCAAAATTGGACACTTTGAAACTTTTCTGCTGAAAATCACACAATGGATTCCTATGGAAGGAAATACAAGTTACTGGTAAGAATGCTTAGAATTACTTTTCAGGGTCAGTGCTGGGCTAAAAGATGCGGCACTGGGTTCTCTCCTGATAACAGGTGAGGAAATTGGAATTCGTAGTTCAGCTGATTTTAGAGGAATATTTGTACGTTTCAAAAATGGACACTTTGAAACGTTTCTGCTGAAAATCACACAATGGATTCCTATGGAAGGAAATACAAGTTACTGGTAAGTACGCTTAGAATTACTTTTCAGGGTCAGTGCTGGGCTAAAAGATGCAGCCCTGGGTTCTCTCCTGAGAACAGGTGAGGAAATTGGAATTCGTAGTTCGGCTGATTTTAGAGGAATATTTGTACGTTTCAAAAATGAACACTTAGAAACTTTTCTGCTGAAAATCACACAATGGATTCCAATGGAAGGAAATACAAGTTACTGGTAAGTACGCTTAGAATTACTTTTCAGGGTCAGTGCTAGGCTAAAAGATGCAGCCCTGGGTTCTCTCCTGAGAACAGGTGAGTAAATCGGAATTCGTAGTTCGGCTGATTTTAGAGGAATATTTGTACGTTTCAAAAATGGACACTGAAACTTTTCTGCTGAAAACCACACAATGGATTCCTATGGAAGGAAATACAAGTTACTGGCAAGTACGCTTAGAATTACTTTTCAGGGTCAGTGCTGGGCTAAAATATGCAGCCCTGGGTTCTCTCCTGATAACAGGTGAGTAAATCGCAATTCGTAGTTCGGCTGATCTTAGAGGAATATTTGTACGTTTAAAAAATGGACACTTTGAAACTTTTCTGCTGAAAACCACACAATGGATTCCTATGTAAAGAAATACAAGTTACTGGTAAGTACGCTTAGAATTACTTTTCAGGGTCAGTGCTGGGCTAAAAGATTCAGCCCTGGGTTCTCTCCTGAGAACAGGTGAGTAAATCGGAATTAGTAGTTCAGCTGATTTTAGAGGAATATTTGTACGTTTCAAAAATGGACACTTAGAAACTTTTCTGCTAAAAACCACACAATGGATTCCTATGGTAGGAAAAACAAGTTACTGGTAAGTATGCTTAGAATTACTTTTCAGGGTCAGTGCTGGGCTAAAAGATGCAGCACTGGGTTCTCTCCTGATAACAGGTGAGGATATTGGAATTAGCAATTCGGCTGATTTTAGAGGAATATTTGTACGTTTCAAAAATGGACACTTAGAAACTTTTCTGCTGAAAACCACACAATGGATTCCTATGGTAGGAAATACAAGTTACTGGTAAGTACGCTAAGAATTATTCTTCAGGGTCAGTGCTGGGCTAAAAGATGCAGCACTGGGTTCTCTCCTGATAACAGGTGAGGAAATTGGAATTCGCAGTTCGGCTGATTTTAGAGGAATATTTGTACGTTTCAAAAATGGACACTTAGAAACTTTTCTGCTGAAAACCACACAATGGATTCCTATGGAAAGAAATACAAGTTACTGGTAAGTACGCTTAGAATTACTTTTCAGGGTCAGTGCTGGGCTAAAAGATGCGGCGCTGGGTTCTCTCCTGATAACAGGTGAGGAAATTGGAATTCGTAGTTCGGCTGATTTTAGAGGAATATTTGTGCGTTTCAAAAATGAACACAGAAACTTTTCTGCTGAAAACCACACAATGGATTCCTATGGTAGGAAATACAAGTTACTGGTAAGTACGCTTAGAATTACTTTACAGGGTCAGTGCTGGGCTAAAAGATGCAGCCCTGGGTTCTCTCCTGAGAACAGGTGAGTAAATCAGAATTCGTAGTTCGGCTGATTTTAGAGGAATATTTGTACGTTTCAAAAACGGACACTGAAACTTTTCTGCTGAAAACCACACAATGGATTCCTATGGAAGGAAATACAAGTTACTGGCAAGTACGCTTAGAATTACTTTTCAGGGTCAGTGCTGGGCTAAAAGATGCAGCCCTGGGTTCTCTCCTGATAACAGGTGAGGAAATTGGAATTCGTAGTTCGGCTGATTTTAGAGGAATATTTGTACGTTTCAAAAATGGACACTTTGAAACTTTTCTGCTGAAAACCACACAATGGATTCCTATTGAAGGAAATACAAGTTACTGGTAAGTAGGCTTAGAATTACTTTTCAGGGTCAGTGCTAGGCTAAAAGATGCAGCCCTGGGTTCTCTCCTGAGAACAGGTGAGTAAATCGTAATTCGTAGTTCGGCTGATTTTAGAGGAATATTTGTACGTTTCAAAAATGGACACTTTGAAACTTTTCTGCTGAAAATCACACAATGGATTCCTATGGAAGGAAATAAAGTTACTGGTAAGTAGGCTTAGAATTACTTTTCAGGGTCAGTACTGGGCTAAAAGATGCAGCCCTGGGTTCTCTCCTGAGAACTGGTGAGTAAATCGTAATTCGTCGCTCGGCTGATTTTAGAGGATTATTTATACGTTTCAAAAATGGACAGTTAGAAACCTTTCTGCAGAAAACCACACAATGGATACCTATGGAAAGAAATACATGTTACTGGTAAGTACGCTTAGAATTACTAATTACTTTTCAGGGTCGGTGCTGGGCTAAAAGATACAGCACCGGGTTCTCTCCTGATAACAGGTGAGGAAATTGGAATTAGCAGTTCGGCTGATTTTAGAGGAATATGTGTACGTTTAAAAAATGGACACTTTGAAACTTTTCTGCTGAAAATCACACAATGGATTCCTATAGAAGGAAATACAAGTTAGTGGTAAGTACGCTTAGAATTACTTTTCAGGGTCAGTGCTAGGCTAAAAGATGCAGCCCTGGGTTCTCTCCTGAGAACAGGTGAGTAAATCGGAATTCGTGGTTCGGCTGATTTTAGAGAAATATTTGTACGTTTAAAAAAAGGACACTTTGAAACTTTTCTGCTCAAAATCACACAATGGATTCCTATGGTAGGAAATACAAGTTACTGGTAAGTACGCTTAGAATTACTTTTCAGGGTCAGTGCTGGACTAAAAGATGCAGCACTGGGTTCTCTCCTGATAACAGGTGAGGAAATTGGAATTCGCAGTTCGGCTGATTTTAGAGGAATATTTGTACATTTCAAAGATGGACACTTAGAAACTTTTCTGCTGAAAACCACACAATGGATTCCTATGGAAAGAAATACAGTTACTGGTAAGTACGCTTAGAATTACTTTTCAGGGTCAGTGCTGGGCTAGAAGATGCAGCCCTGGGTTTTCTCCTGAGAACAGGTGAGTAAATCGTAATTCGTAGCTCGGCTGATTTTAGAGGAATATTTGTACGTTTCAAAAATGGACACTTAGAAACTTTTCTGCTAAAAACCACACAATGGATTGCTATGGTAGGAAAAACAAGTTACTGGTAAGTATGCTTAGAATTACTTTTCAGGGTCAGTGCTGGGCTAAAAGATGCGGCACTGGGTTCTCTCCTGATAACAGGTGAGGAAATTGGAATTCGTAGTTCAGCTGATTTTAGAGGAATATTTGTACGTTTCAAAAATGGACAGTTAGAAACTTTTCTGCTGAAAACCACACAATGGATGCCTATGGAAAGAAATACAAGTTACTGGTAAGTACGCTTAGAATTACTTTTCAGGGTCAGTGCTGGGCTAAAAGATTCAGCCCTGGGTTCTCTCCTGAGAACAGGTGAGTAAATCGGAATTAGTAGTTCGGCTGATTTTAGAGGAATATTTGTACGTTTCAAAAATGGACACTTAGAAACTTTTCTGCTAAAAACCACACAATGGATTCCTATGGTAGGAAAAACAAGTTACTGGTAAGTATGCTTAGAATTACTTTTCAGGGTCAGTGCTGGGCTAAAAGGTGCGGCACTGGGTTCTCTCCTGATAACAGGTGAGGAAATTGGAATTCGTAGTTCGGCTGATTTTAGAGGAATATTTGTACGTTTCAAAAATGAACACTTAGAAACTTTTCTGCTGAAAACCACACAATGGATTCCTATGGTAGGAAATACAAGTTACTGGTAAGTACGCTTAGAATTACTTTTCAGGGTCAGTGCTGGGCTAAAAGATGCAGCCCTGGGTTCTCTCCTGAGAACAGGTGAGTAAATCGTAATTCGTAGCTCGGCTGATTTTAGAGGAATATTTGTACGTTTCAAAAATGGACACTTTGAAACTTTTCTGCTGAAAATCACACAATGGATTCCTATGGAAGGAAATACAAGTTACTGGTAAGAATGCTTAGAATTACTTTTCAGGGTCAGTGCTGGGCTAAAAGATGCGGCACTGGGTTCTCTCCTGATAACAGGTGAGGAAATTGGAATTCGTAGTTCAGCTGATTTTAGAGGAATATTTGTACGTTTCAAAAATGGACACTTTGAAACGTTTCTGCTGAAAATCACACAATGGATTCCTATGGAAGGAAATACAAGTTACTGGTAAGTACGCTTAGAATTACTTTTCAGGGTCAGTGCTGGGCTAAAAGATGCAGCCCTGGGTTCTCTCCTGAGAACAGGTGAGTAAATCATAATTCGTAGCTCGGCTGATTTTAGAGGAATATTTGTACGTTTCAAAAATGGACACTTCGAAACTTTTCTGCTGAAAATCACACAATGGATTCCAATGGAAGGAAATACAAGTTACTGGTAAGTACGCTTAGAATTACTTTTCAGGGTCAGTGCTAGGCTAAAAGATGCAGCCCTGGGTTCTCTCCTGAGAACAGGTGAGTAAATCGGAATTCGTAGTTCGGCTGATTTTAGAGGAATATTTGTACGTTTCAAAAATGGACACTGAAACTTTTCTGCTGAAAACCACACAATGGATTCCTATGGAAGGAAATACAAGTTACTGGTAAGTATGCTTAGAATTACTTTTCAGGGTCAGTGCTGGGCTAAAAGATGCGGCACTGGGTTCTCTCCTGATAACAGGTGAGGAAATTGGAATTCGTAGTTCAGCTGATTTTAGAGGAATATTTGTACGTTTCAAAAATGGACACTTTGAAACGTTTCTGCTGAAAATCACACAATGGATTCCTATGGAAGGAAATACAAGTTACTGGTAAGTACGCTTAGAATTACTTTTCAGGGTCAGTGCTAGGCTAAAAGATGCAGCCCTGGGTTCTCTCCTGAGAACAGGTGAGTAAATCGGAATTCGTAGTTCGGCTGATTTTAGAGGAATATTTGTACGTTTCAAAAATGGACAATGAAACTTTTCTGCTGAATACCACACAATGGATTCTATGGAAGGAAATACAAGTTACTGGCAAGTACGCTTAGAATTACTTTTCAGGGTCAGTGCTGGGCTAAAATATGCAGCCCTGGGTTCTCTCCTGATAACAGGTGTGTAAATCGCAATTCGTAGTTCGGCTGATTTTAGAGGAATATTTGTACGTTTCAAAAATGGACACTTAGAAACTTTTCTGCTGACGACCACACAATGGATTCCTATGGAAAGAAATACAAGTTACTGGTAAGTACGCTTAGAATTACTTTTCAGGGTCAGTGCTGGGCTAAAATATGCAGCCCTGGGTTCTCTCCTGATAACAGGTGAGTAAATCGCAATTCGTAGTTCGGCTGATCTTAGAGGAATATTTGTACGTTTCAAAAATGGACACTTAGAAACTTTTCTGCTGAAAACCACACAATGGATGCCTATGGAAAGAAATACAAGTTACTGGTAAGTACGCTTAGAATTACTTTTCAGGGTCAGTGCTGGGCTAAAAGATTCAGCCCTGGGTTCTCTCCTGAGAACAGGTGAGTAAATCGGAATTAGTAGTTCGGCTGATTTTAGAGGAATATTTGTACGTTTCAAAAATGGACACTTAGAAACTTTTCTGCTAAAAACCACACAATGGATTCCTATGGTAGGAAAAACAAGTTACTGGTAAGTATGCTTAGAATTACTTTTCAGGGTCAGTGCTGGGCTAAAAGGTGCGGCACTGGGTTCCCTCCTGATAACAGGTGAGGAAATTGGAATTCGTAGTTCGGCTGATTTTAGAGGAATATTTGTACGTTTCAAAAATGAACACTTAGAAACTTTTCTGCTGAAAACCACACAATGGATTCCTATGGTAGGAAATACAAGTTACTGGTAAGTACGCTTAGAATTACTTTTCAGGGTCAGTGCTGGGCTAAAAGATGCAGCCCTGGGTTCTCTCCTGAGAACAGGTGAGTAAATCGTAATTCGTAGCTCGGCTGATTTTAGAGGAATATTTGTACGTTTCAAAAATGGACACTTTGAAACTTTTCTGCTGAAAATCACACAATGGATTCCTATGGAAGGAAATACAAGTTACTGGTAAGTACGCTTAGAATTACTTTTCAGGGTCAGTGCTGGGCTAGAAGATGCAGCCCTGGGTTCTCTCCTGAGAACAGGTGAGTAAATCGTAATTCGTAGCTCGGCTGATTTTAGAGGAATATTTGTACATTTCAAAAATGGACACTTAGAAACTTTTCTGCTAAAAACCACACAATGGATTCCTACGGTAGGAAAAACAAGTTACTGGTAAGAATGCTTAGAATTACTTTTCAGGGTCAGTGCTGGGCTAAAAGATGCGGCACTGGGTTCTCTCCTGATAACAGGTGAGGAAATTGGAATTCATAGTTCAGCTGATTTTAGAGGAATATTTGTATGTTTCAAAAATGAACACTTAGAAACTTTTCTGCTGAAAACCACACAATGGATTCCTATGGTAGGAAATACAAGTTACTGGTAAGTACGCTTAGAATTACTTTTCAGGGTCAGTGCTGGGCTAAAAGATGCAGCCCTGGGTTCTCTCCTGAGAACAGGTGAGTAAATCATAATTCGTAGCTCGGCTGATTTTAGAGGAATATTTGTACGTTTCAAAAATGGACACTTCGAAACTTTTCTGCTGAAAATCACACAATGGATTCCAATGGAAGGAAATACAAGTTACTGGTAAGTACGCTTAGAATTACTTTTCAGGGTCAGTGCTAGGCTAAAAGATGCAGCCCTGGGTTCTCTCCTGAGAACAGGTGAGTAAATCGGAATTCGTAGTTCGGCTGATTTTAGAGGAATATTTGTACGTTTCAAAAATGGACACTGAAACTTTTCTGCTGAAAACCACACAATGGATTCCTATGGAAGGAAATACAAGTTACTGGCAAGTACGCTTAGAATTACTTTTCAGGGTCAGTGCTGGGCTAAAATATGCAGCCCTGGGTTCTCTCCTGATAACAGGTGAGTAAATGGCAATTCGTAGTTCGGCTGATCTTAGAGGAATATTTGTACGTTTCAAAAATGGACACTTTGAAACTTTTCTGCTGAAAACCACACAATGGATTCCTATGTAAAGAAATACAAGTTACTGGTAAGTACGCTTAGAATTACTTTTCAGGGTCAGTGCTGGGCTAAAAGATTCAGCCCTGGGTTCTCTCCTGAGAACAGGTGAGTAAATTGGAATTAGTAGTTCAGCTGATTTTAGAGGAATATTTGTACGTTTCAAAAATGGACACTTAGAAACTTTTCTGCTAAAAACCACACAATGGATTCCTATGGTAGGAAAAACAAGTTACTGGTAAGTATGCTTAGAATTACTTTTCAGGGTCAGTGCTGGGCTAAAAGATGCAGCACTGGGTTCTCTCCTGATAACAGGTGAGGATATTGGAATTAGCAATTCGGCTGATTTTAGAGGAATATTTGTACGTTTCAAAAATGGACACTTAGAAACTTTTCTGCTGAAAACCACACAATGGATTCCTATGGTAGGAAATACAAGTTACTGGTAAGTACGCTAAGAATTATTCTTCAGGGTCAGTGCTGGGCTAAAAGATGCAGCACTGGGTTCTCTCCTGATAACAGGTGAGGAAATTGGAATTCGCAGTTCGGCTGATTTTAGAGGAATATTTGTACGTTTCAAAAATGGACACTTAGAAACTTTTCTGCTGAAAACCACACAATGGATTCCTATGGAAAGAAATACAAGTTACTGGTAAGTACGCTTAGAATTACTTTTCAGGGTCAGTGCTGGGCTAAAAGATGCGGCGCTGGGTTCTCTCCTGATAACAGGTGAGGAAATTGGAATTCGTAGTTCGGCTGATTTTAGAGGAATATTTGTGCGTTTCAAAAATGAACACAGAAACTTTTCTGCTGAAAACCACACAATGGATTCCTATGGTAGGAAATACAAGTTACTGGTAAGTACGCTTAGAATTACTTTACAGGGTCAGTGCTGGGCTAAAAGATGCAGCCCTGGGTTCTCTCCTGAGAACAGGTGAGTAAATCAGAATTCGTAGTTCGGCTGATTTTAGAGGAATATTTGTACGTTTCAAAAACGGACACTGAAACTTTTCTGCTGAAAACCACACAATGGATTCCTATGGAAGGAAATACAAGTTACTGGCAAGTACGCTTAGAATTACTTTTCAGGGTCAGTGCTGGGCTAAAAGATGCAGCCCTGGGTTCTCTCCTGATAACAGGTGAGGAAATTGGAATTCGTAGTTCGGCTGATTTTAGAGGAATATTTGTACGTTTCAAAAATGGACACTGAAACTTTTCTGCTGAAAACCACACAATGGATTCCTATTGAAGGAAATACAAGTTACTGGTAAGTAGGCTTAGAATTACTTTTCAGGGTCAGTGCTAGGCTAAAAGATGCAGCCCTGGGTTCTCTCCTGAGAACAGGTGAGTAAATCGTAATTCGTAGTTCGGCTGATTTTAGAGGAATATTTGTACGTTTCAAAAATGGACACTTTGAAACTTTTCTGCTGAAAATCACACAATGGATTCCTATGGAAGGAAATAAAGTTACTGGTAAGTAGGCTTAGAATTACTTTTCAGGGTCAGTACTGGGCTAAAAGATGCAGCCCTGGGTTCTCTCCTGAGAACTGGTGAGTAAATCGTAATTCGTCGCTCGGCTGATTTTAGAGGATTATTTATACGTTTCAAAAATGGACAGTTAGAAACCTTTCTGCAGAAAACCACACAATGGATACCTATGGAAAGAAATACATGTTACTGGTAAGTACGCTTAGAATTACTAATTACTTTTCAGGGTCGGTGCTGGGCTAAAAGATACAGCACCGGGTTCTCTCCTGATAACAGGTGAGGAAATTGGAATTAGCAGTTCGGCTGATTTTAGAGGAATATGTGTATGTTTAAAAAATGGACACTTTGAAACTTTTCTGCTGAAAATCACACAATGGATTCCTATAGAAGGAAATACAAGTTAGTGGTAAGTACGCTTAGAATTACTTTTCAGGGTCAGTGCTAGGCTAAAAGATGCAGCCCTGGGTTCTCTCCTGAGAACAGGTGAGTAAATCGGAATTCGTGGTTCGGCTGATTTTAGAGAAATATTTGTACGTTTCAAAAAAGGACACTTTGAAACTTTTCTGCTCAAAATCACACAATGGATTCCTATGGTAGGAAATACAAGTTACTGGTAAGTACGCTTAGAATTACTTTTCAGGGTCAGTGCTGGACTAAAAGATGCAGCACTGGGTTCTCTCCTGATAACAGGTGAGGAAATTGGAATTCGCAGTTCGGCTGATTTTAGAGGAATATTTGTAAATTTCAAAGATGGACACTTAGAAACTTTTCTGCTGAAAACCACACAATGGATTCCTATGGAAAGAAATACAGTTACTGGTAAGTACGCTTAGAATTACTTTTCAGGGTCAGTGCTGGGCTAGAAGATGCAGCCCTGGGTTTTCTCCTGAGAACAGGTGAGTAAATCGTAATTCGTAGCTCGGCTGATTTTAGAGGAATATTTGTACGTTTCAAAAATGGACACTTAGAAACTTTTCTGCTAAAAACCACACAATGGATTCCTATGGTAGGAAAAACAAGTTACTGGTAAGTATGCTTAGAATTACTTTTCAGGGTCAGTGCTGGGCTAAAAGATGCGGCACTGGGTTCTCTCCTGATAACAGGTGAGGAAATTGGAATTCGTAGTTCAGCTGATTTTAGAGGAATATTTGTACGTTTAAAAAATGGACACTTTGAAACGTTTCTGCTGAAAATCACACAATGGATTCCTATGGAAGGAAATACAAGTTACTGGTAAGTACGCTTAGAATTACTTTTCAGGGTCAGTGCTAGGCTAAAAGATGCAGCCCTGGGTTCTCTCCTGAGAACAGGTGAGTAAATCGGAATTCGTAGTTCGGCTGATTTTAGAGGAATATTTGTACGTTTCAAAAATGGACAATGAAACTTTTCTGCTGAATACCACACAATGGATTCTATGGAAGGAAATACAAGTTACTGGCAAGTACGCTTAGAATTACTTTTCAGGGTCAGTGCTGGGCTAAAATATGCAGCCCTGGGTTCTCTCCTGATAACAGGTGAGTAAATCGCAATTCGTAGTTTGGCTGATCTTAGAGGAATATTTGTACGTTTCAAAAATGGACACTTAGAACCTTTTCTGCTAAAAACCACACTATGGATTCCTATGGTAGGAAAAACAAGTTACTGGTAAGTATGCTTAGAATTACTTTTCAGGGTCAGTGCTGGGCTAAAAGATGCGGCACTGGGTTCTCTCCTGATAACAGGTGAGGAAATTGGAATTCGTAGTTCGGCTGATTTTAGAGGAATATTTGTACGTTTCAAAAATGAACACTTAGAAACTTTTCTGCTGAAAACCACACAATGGATTCCTATGGTAGGAAATACAAGTTACTGGTAAGTACGCTTAGAATTACTTTTCAGGGTCAGTGCTGGGCTAAAAGATGCAGCCCTGGGTTCTCTCCTGAGAACAGGTGAGTAAATCGTAATTCGTAGCTCGGCTGATTTCAGAGGAATATTTTTACGTTTCAAAAATGGACACTTTGAAACTTTTCTGCTGAAAATCACACAATGGATTCCTATGGAAGGAAATACAAGTTACTGGTAAGTACGCTTAGAATTACCTTTCAGTGTCAGTGCTAGGCTAAAGATGCAGCCCTGGGTTCTCTCCTGAGAACAGGTGAGTAAATCGGAATTCGTAGTTCAGCTGATTTTAGAGGAATATTTGTACGTTTCAAAAATGGACACTGAAAGTTTTCTGCTGAAAACCACACAATGGATTCCTATGGAAGGAAATACAAGTTACTGGCAAGTACGCTTAGAATTACTTTTCAGGGTCAGTGCTGGGCTAAAATATGCAGCCCTGGGTTCTCTCCTGATAACAGGTGAGTAAATCGCAATTCGTAGTTCGGCTGATTTTAGAGGAATATTTGTACGTTTCAAAAATGGACACTTAGAAACCTTTCTGCTGAAAACCACACAATGGATTCCTATGGAAAGAAATACAAGTTACTGGTAAGTACGCTTAGAATTACTTTTCAGGGTCAGTGCTGGGCTAAAATATGCAGCCCTGGGTTCTCTCCTGATAACAGGTGAGTAAATCGCAATTCGTAGTTCGGCTGATCTTAGAGGAATATTTGTACGTTTCAAAAATGGACACTTAGAAACTTTTCTGCTGAAAACCACACAATGGATGCCTATGGAAAGAAATACAAGTTACTGGTAAGTATGCTTAGAATTACTTTTCAGGGTCAGTGCTGGGCTAAATGATGCGGCACTGGGTTCTCTCCTGATAACAGGTGAGGAAATTGGAATTCGTAGTTCGGCTGATTTTAGAGGAATATTTGTACGTTTCAAAAATGAACACTTAGAAACTTTTCTGCTGAAAACCACACAATGGATTCCTATGGTAGGAAATACAAGTTACTGGTAAGTACGCTTAGAATTACTTTTCAGGGTCAGTGCTCGGCTAAAAGATGCAGCCCTGGGTTCTCTCCTGAGAACAGGTGAGTAAATCGTAATTCGTAGCTCGGCTGATTTTAGAGGAATATTTGTACGTTTCAAAAATGGACACTTTGAAACTTTTCTGCTGAAAATCACACAATGGATTCCTATGGAAGGAAATACAAGTTACTGGTAAGTACACTTAGAATTACTTTTCAGGGTCAGTGCTGGGCTAGAAGATGCAGCCCTGGGTTCTCTCCTGAGAACAGGTGAGTAAATCGTAATTCGTAGCTCGGCTGATTTTAGAGGAATATTTGTACATTTCAAAAATGGACACTTAGAAACTTTTCTGCTAAAAACCACACAATGGATTCCTACGGTAGGAAAAACAAGTTACTGGTAAGAATGCTTAGAATTACTTTTCAGGGTCAGTGCTGGGCTAAAAGATGCGGCACTGGGTTCTCTCCTGATAACAGGTGAGGAAATTGGAATTCGTAGTTCAGCTGATTTTAGAGGAATATTTGTATGTTTCAAAAATGAACACTTAGAAACTTTTCTGCTGAAAACCACACAATGGATTCCTATGGTAGGAAATACAAGTTACTGGTAAGTACGCTTAGAATTACTTTTCAGGGTCAGTGCTGGGCTAAAAGATGCAGCCCTGGGTTCTCTCCTGAGAACAGGTGAGTAAATCGTAATTCGTAGCTCGGCTGATTTTAGAGGAATATTTGTACGTTTCAAAAATGGACACTTCGAAACTTTTCTGCTGAAAATCACACAATGGATTCCAATGGAAGGAAATACAAGTTACTGGCAAGTACGCTTAGAATTACTTTTCAGGGTCAGTGCTGGGCTAAAATATGCAGCCCTGGGTTCTCTGCTGATAACAGCTGAGTAAATCGCAATTCGTAGTTCGGCTGATCTTAGAGGAATATTTGTACGTTTCAAAAATGGACACTTTGAAACTTTTCTGCTGAAAACCACACAATGGATTCCTATGGAAAGAAATACAAGTTACTGGTAAGTACGCTTAGAATTACTTTTCAGGGTCAGTGCTGGGCTAAAAGATTCAGCCCTGGGTTCTCTCCTGAGAACAGGTGAGTAAATCGGAATTAGTAGTTCAGCTGATTTTAGAGGAATATTTGTACGTTTCAAAAATGGACACTTAGAAAAGTTTCTGCTAAAAACCACACAATGGATTCCTATGGTAGGAAAAACAAGTTACTGGTAAGTATGCTTAGAATTACTTTTCAGGGTCAGTGCTGGGCTAAAAGATGCAGCCCTGGGTTCTCTCCTGAGAACAGGTGAGGATATTGGAATTAGCAATTCGGCTGATTTTAGAGGAATATTTGTACGTTTCAAAAATGGACACTTAGAAACTTTTCTGCTGAAAACCACACAATGGATTCCTATGGTAGGAAATACAAGTTACTGGTAAGTACGCTAAGAATTACTCTTCAGGGTCAGTGCTGGGCTAAAAGATGCAGCACTGGGTTCTCTCCTGATAACAGGTGAGGAAATTGGAATTCGCAGTTCGGCTGATTTTAGAGGAATATTTGTACGTTTCAAAAATGGACACTTGGAAACTTTTCTGCTGAAAACCACACAATGGATTCCTATGGAAGGAAATACAAGTTACTGGCAAGTACGCTTAGAATTACTTTTCAGGGTCAGTGCTGGGCTAAAAGATGCAGCCCTGGGTTCTCTCCTGATAACAGGTGAGGAAATTGGAATTCGTAGTTCGGCTGATTTTAGAGGAATATTTGTACGTTTCAAAAATGGACACTTTGAAACTTTTCTGCTGAAAACCACACAATGGATTCCTATTGAAGGAAATACAAGTTACTGGTAAGTAGGCTTAGAATTACTTTTCAGGGTCAGTACTGGGCTAAAAGATGCAGCCCTGGGTTCTCTCCTGAGAACTGGTGAGTAAATCGTAATTCGTCGCTCGGCTGATTTTAGAGGATTATTTATACGTTTCAAAAATGGACAGTTAGAAACCTTTCTGCAGAAAACCACACAATGGATACCTATGGAAAGAAATACATGTTACTGGTAAGTACGCTTAGAATTACTAATTACTTTTCAGGGTCGGTGCTGGGCTAAAAGATACAGCACCGGGTTCTCTCCTGATAACAGGTGAGGAAATTGGAATTAGCAGTTCGGCTGATTTTAGAGGAATATGTGTACGTTTAAAAAATGGACACTTTGAAACTTTTCTGCTGAAAATCACACAATGGATTCCTATAGAAGGAAATACAAGTTAGTGGTAAGAACACTTAGAATTACTTTTCAGGGTCAGTGCTAGGCTAAAAGATGCAGCCCTGGGTTCTCTCCTGAGAACAGGTGAGTAAATCGGAATTCGTGGTTCGGCTGATTTTAGAGAAATATTTGTACGTTTCAAAAAAGGACACTTTGAAACTTTTCTGCTCAAAATCACACAATGGATTCCTCTGGAAGGAAATACAAGATACTGGTAAGTACGCTTAGAATTACTTTTCAGGGTCAGTGCTGGGCTAAAAGATGCAGCCCTGGGTTCTCTCCTGAGAACAGGTGAGTAAATCGGAATTCGTAGTTCGGCTGATTTTAGTGGAATATTTGTACGTTTCAAAAATGGACACTGAAACTTTTCTGCTGAAAACCACACAATGGATTCCTATGGTAGGAAATACAAGTTACTGGTAAGTATGCTTAGAATTACTTTTCAGGGTCAGTGCTGGACTAAAAGATACAGCACTGGGTTCTCTCCTGATAACAGGTGAGGAAATTGGAATTCGCAGTTCGGCTGATTTTAGAGGAATATTTGTACATTTCAAAAATGGACACTTAGAAACTTTTCTGCTGAAAACCACACAATGGATTCCTATGGAAAGAAATACAGAAACTGGTAAGTACGCTTAGAATTACTTTTCAGGGTCAGTGCTGGGCTAGAAGATGCAGCCCTGTGTTCTCTCCTGAGAACAGGTGAGTAAATCGTAATTCGTAGCTCGGCTGATTTTAGAGGAATATTTGTACGTTTCAAAAATAGACACTTAGAAACTTTTCTGCTAAAAACCACACAATGGATTCCTATGGTAGGAAAAACAAGTTACTGGTAAGTATGCTTAGAATTACTTTTCAGGGTCAGTGCTGGGCTAAAAGATGCGGCACTGGGTTCTCTCCTGATAACAGGTGAGGAAATTGGAATTCGTAGTTCAGCTGATTTTAGAGGAATATTTGCACGTTTAAAAAATGAACACTTAGAAACTTTTCTGCTGAAAACCACACAATGGATTCCTATGGTAGGAAATACAAGTTACTGGTAAGTACGCTTAGAATTACTTTTCAGGGTCAGTGCTGGGCTAAAAGATGCAGCCCTGGAATCTCTCCTGAGAACAGGTGAGTAAATCGTAATTCGTAGCTCGGCTGATTTTAGAGGAATATTTGTACGTTTCAAAAATGGGCACTTTGAAACTTTTCTGCTGAAAATCACACAATGGATTCCTATGGAAGGAAATACAAGTTACTGGTAAGTACGCTTAGAATTACTCTTCAGGGTCAGTGCTGGGCTAAAAGATGCAGCACTGGGTTCTCTCCTGATAACAGGTGAGGAAATTGGAATTCGCAGTTCGGCTGATTTTAGAGGAATGTTTGTACGTTTCAAAAATGGACACTTGGAAACTTTTCTGCTGAAAACTACACAATGGATTCCTATGGAAGGAAATACAAGTTACTGGCAAGTACGCTTAGAATTACTTTTCAGGGTCAGTGCTGGGCTAAAAGATGCAGCCCTGGGTTCTCTCCTGATAACAGGTGAGGAAATTGGAATTCGTAGTTCGGCTGATTTTAGAGGAATATTTGTACGTTTCAAAAATGTTCACTTTGAAACTTTTCTGCTGAAAACCACACAATGGATTCCTATTGAAGGAAATACAAGTTACTGGTAAGTAGGCTTACAATTACTTTTCAGGGTCAGTGCTAGGCTAAAAGATGCAGCCCTGGGTTCTCTCCTGAGAACAGGTGAGTAAATCGTAATTCGTAGTTCGGCTGATTTTAGAGGAATATTTGTACGTTTCAAAAATGGACACTTAGAAACTTTTCTGCTGAAAACCACACAATGGATTCCTATGGTAGGAAATACAAGTTACTGGTAAGTACGCTTAGAATTACTTTTCAGGGTCAGTGCTGGGCTAAAATATGCAGCCCTGGGTTCTCTCCTGATCACAGGTGAGTAAATCGCAATTCGTAGTTCGGCTGATTTTAGAGGAATATTTGTACGTTTCAAAAATGGACACTTAGAAACTTTTCTGCTCAAAATCACACAATGGATTCCTCTGTAAGGAAATACAAGATACTGGTAAGTACGCTTAGAATTACTTTTCAGGGTCAGTGCTGTGCTAAAAGATGCAGCCCTGGGTTCTCTCCTGAGAACAGGTGAGTAAATCGGAATTCGTAGTTCGGCTGATTTTAGTGGAATATTTGTACGTTTCAAAAATGGACACTGAAACTTTTCTGCTGAAAACCACACAATGGATTCCTATGGTAGGAAATACAAGTTACTGGTAAGTATGCTTAGAATTACTTTTCAGGGTCAGTGCTGGACTAAAAGATGCAGCACTGGGTTCTCTCCTGATAACAGGTGAGGAAATTGGAATTCGCAGTTCGGCTGATTTTAGAGGAATATTTGTACATTTCAAAAATGGACACTTAGAAACTTTTCTGCTGAAAACCACACAATGGATTCCTATGGAAAGAAATACAGTTACTGGTAAGTACGCTTAGAATTACTTTTCAGGGTCAGTGCTGGGCTAGAAGATGCAGCCCTGGGTTCTCTCCTGAGAACAGGTGAGTAAATCGTAATTCGTAGCTCGGCTGATTTTAGAGGAATATTTGTACGTTTCAAAAATAGACACTTTGAAACTTTTCTGCTGAAAATCACACAATGGATTCCTATGGAAGGAAATACAAGTTACTGGTAAGTACGCTTAGAATTAATTTTCAGGGTCAGTGCTAGGCTAAAAGATGCAGCCCTGGGTTCTCTCCTGAGAACAGGTGAGTAAATCGGAATTCGTAGTTCGGCTGATTTTAGAGGAATATTTGTACGTTTCAAAAATGGACAATGAAACTTTTCTGCTGAATACCACACAATGGATTCTATGGAAGGAAATACAAGTTACTGGCAAGTATGCTTAGAATTACTTTTCAGGGTCAGTACTGGGCTAAAATATGCAGCCCTGGGTTCTCTCCTGATAACAGGTGAGTAAATCGCAATTCGTAGTTCGGCTGATCTTAGAGGAATATTTGTACGTTTCAAAAATGGACACTTAGAAACTTTTCTGCTAAAAACCACACTATGGATTCCTATGGTAGGAAAAACAAGTTACTGGTAAGTATGCTTAGAATTACTTTTCAGGGTCAGTGCTGGGCTAAAAGATGCGGCACTGGGTTCTCTCCTGATAACAGGTGAGGAAATTGGAATTCGTAGTTCGGCTGATTTTAGAGGAATATTTGTACGTTTCAAAAATGAACACTTGGAAACTTTTCTGCTGAAAACCACACAATGGATTCCTATGGAAGGAAATACAAGTTACTGGTAAGTACGCTTAGAATTACCTTTCAGTGTCAGTGCTAGGCTAAAGATGCAGCCCTGGGTTCTCTCCAGAGAACAGGTGAGTAAATCGGAATTCGTAGTTCAGCTGATTTTAGAGGAATATTTGTACGTTTCAAAAATGGACACTGAAAGTTTTCTGCTGAAAACCACACAATGGATTCCTATGGAAGGAAATACAAGTTACTGGCAAGTACGCTTAGAATTACTTTTCAGGGTCAGTGCTCGGCTAAAATATGCAGCCCTGGGTTCTCTCCTGATAACAGGTGGGTAAATCGCAATTCGTAGTTCGGCTGATTTTAGAGAAATATTTGTACGTTTCAAAAATGGACACTTAGAAACTTTTCTGCTGAAAACCACACAATGGATTCCTATGGAAAGAAATACAAGTTACTGGTAAGTACACTTAGAATTACTTTTCAGGGTCAGTGCTGGGCTAAAATATGCAGCCCTGGGTTCTCTCCTGATAACAGGTGAGTAAATCGCAATTCGTAGTTCGGCTGATCTTAGAGGAATATTTGTACGTTTCAAAAATGGACACTTAGAAACTTTTCTGCTGAAAACCACACAATGGATGCCTATGGAAAGAAATACAAGTTACTGGTAAGTACGCTTAGAATTACTTTTCAGGGTCAGTGCTGGGCTAAAAGATTCAACCCTGGGTTCTCTCCTGAGAACAGGTGAGTAAATCGGAATTAGTAGTTCGGCTGATTGTAGAGGAATATTTGTACGTTTCAAAAATGGACACTTAGAAACTTTTCTGCTAAAAACCACACAATGGATTCCTATGGTAGGAAAAACAAGTTACTGGTAAGTATGCTTAGAATTACTTTTCAGGGTCAGTGCTGGGCTAAAAGATGCGGCACTGGGTTCTCTCCTGATAACAGGTGAGGAAATTGGAATTCGTAGTTCGGCTGATTTTAGAGGAATATTTGTACGTTTCAAAAATGAACACTTAGAAACTTTTCTGCTGAAAACCACACAATGGATTCCTATGGTAGGAAATACAAGTTACTGGTAAGTACGCTTAGAATTACTTTTCAGGGTCAGTGCTGGGCTAAAAGATGCAGCCCTGGGTTCTCTCCTGAGAACAGGTGAGTAAATCGTAATTCGTAGCTTGGCTGATTTTAGAGGAATATTTGTACATTTCAAAAATGGACACTGAAAGTTTTCTGCTGAAAACCACACAATGGATTCCTAATGAAGGAAATACAAGTTACTGGCAAGTACGCTTAGAATTACTTTTCAGGGTCAGTGCTGGGCTAAAATATGCAGCCCTGGGTTCTCTCCTGATAACAGGTGAGTAAATCGCAATTCGTAGTTCGGCTGATCTTAGAGGAATATTTGTACGTTTCAAAAATGGACACTTAGAAACTTTTCTGCTGAAAACCACACAATGGATGCCTATGGAAAGAAATACAAGTTACTGGTAAGTACGCTTAGAATTACTTTTCAGGGTCAGTGCTGGGCTAAAAGATTCAGCCCTGGGTTCTCTCCTGAGAACAGGTGAGTAAATCGGAATTAGTAGTTCGGCTGATTTTAGAGGAATATTTGTACGTTTCAAAAATGGACACTTAGAAACTTTTCTGCTAAAAACCACACAATGGATTCCTATGGTAGGAAAAACAAGTTACTGGTAAGTATGCTTAGAATTACTTTTCAGGGTCAGTGCTGGGCGGGCTAAAAGATGCAGCCCTGGGTTCTCTCCTGAGAACAGGTGAGTAAATCGTAATTCGTAGCTTGGCTGATTTTAGAGGAATATTTGTACATTTCAAAAATGGACACTGAAAGTTTTCTGCTGAAAACCACACAATGGATTCCTAATGAAGGAAATACAAGTTACTGGCAAGTACGCTTAGAATTACTTTTCAGGGTCAGTGCTGGGCTAAAATATGCAGCCCTGGGTTCTCTCCTGATAACAGGTGGGTAAATCGCAATTCGTAGTTCGGCTGATTTTAGAGGAATATTTGTACGTTTCAAAAATGGACACTTAGAAACTTTTCTGCTGAAAACCACACAATGGATTCCTATGGAAAGAAATACAAGTTACTGGTAAGTACACTTAGAATTACTTTTCAGGGTCAGTGCTGGGCTAAAATATGCAGCCCTGGGTTCTCTCCTGATAACAGGTGAGTAAATCGCAATTCGTAGTTCGGCTGATCTTAGAGGAATATTTGTACGTTTCAAAAATGGACACTTAGAAACTTTTCTGCTGAAAACCACACAATGGATGCCTATGGAAAGAAATACAAGTTACTGGTAAGTACGCTTAGAATTACTTTTCAGGGTCAGTGCTGGGCTAAAAGATTCAGCCCTGGGTTCTCTCCTGAGAACAGGTGAGGAAATTGGAATTCGTAGTTCGGCTGATTTTAGAGGAATATTTGTACGTTTCAAAAATGAACACTTAGAAACTTTTCTGCTGAAAACCACACAATGGATTCCTATGGTAGGAAATACAAGTTACTGGTAAGTACGCTTAGAATTACTTTTCAGGGTCAGTGCTGGGCTAAAAGATGCAGCCCTGGGTTCTCTCCTGAGAACAGGTGAGTAAATCGTAATTCGTAGCTCGGCTGATTTTAGAGGACTATTTGTACGTTTCAAAAATGGACACTTTGAAACTTTTCTGCTGAAAATCACACAATGGATTCCTATGGAAGGAAATACAAGTTACTGGTAAGTACGCTTAGAATTACTTTTCAGGGTCAGTGCTGGGCTAGAAGATGCAGCCCTGGGTTCTCTCCTGAGAACAGGTGAGTAAATCGTAATTCGTAGCTTGGCTGGTTTTAGAGGAATATTTGTACATTTCAAAAATGGACACTTAGAAACTTTTCTGCTGAAAACCACACAATGGATTCCTATGGAAGGAAATACAAGTTACTGGCAAGTACGCTTAGAATTACTTTTCAGGGTCAGTGCTGGGCTAAAATATGCAGCCCTGGGTTCTCTCCTGATAACAGGTGGGTAAATCGCAATTCGTAGTTCGGCTGATTTTAGAGGAATATTTGTACGTTTCAAAAATGGACACTTAGAAACTTTTCTGCTGAAAACCACACAATGGATTCCTATGGAAAGAAATACAAGTTACTGGCAAGTACACTTAGAATTACTTTTCAGGGTCAGTGCTGGGCTAAAATATGCAGCCCTGGGTTCTCTCCTGATAACAGGTGAGTAAATCGCAATTCGTAGTTCGGCTGATCTTAGAGGAATATTTGTACGTTTCAAAAATGGACACTTAGAAACTTTTCTGCTGAAAACCACACAATGGATGCCTATGGAAGGAAATACAAGTTACTGGCAAGTACGCTTAGAATTACTTTTCAGGGTCAGTGCTGGGCTAAAATATGCAGCCCTGGGTTCTCTCCTGATAACAGGTGGGTAAATCGCAATTCGTAGTTCGGCTGATGTTAGAGGAATATTTGTACGTTTCAAAAATGGACACTTAGAAACTTTTCTGCTGAAAACCACACAATGGATGCCTATGGAAAGAAATACAAGTTACTGGTAAGTACGCTTAGAATTACTTTTCAGGGTCAGTGCTGGGCTAAAAGATGCAGCCCTGGGTTCTCTCCTGAGAACAGGTGAGTAAATCGTAATTCGTAGTTCAGCTGATTTTAGAGGAATATTTGTACGTTTCAAAAATGGAAACTTAGAAACTTTTCTGCTAAAAACCACACAATGGATTCCTATGGTAGGAAAAACAAGTTACTGGCAAGTACGCTTAGAATTACTTTTCAGGGTCAGTGCTGGGCTAAAAGATGCGGCACTGGGTTCTCTCCTGATAACAGGTGAGGAAATTGGAATTCGTAGTTCGGCTGATTTTAGAGGAATATTTGTACGTTTCAAAAATGGACACTGAAACTTTTCTGCTGAAAACCACACAATGGATTCCTATGGAAGGAAATACAAGTTACTGGCAAGTACGCTTAGAATTACTTTTCAGGGTCAGTGCTGGGCTAAAGTATGCAGACCTGGGTTCTCTCCTAATAACAGGTGAGTAAATCGTAATTCGTAGTTCGGCTGATTTTAGAGGAATATTTGTACGTTTCAAAAATGGACACTTAGAAACTTTTCTGCTGAAAACCACACAATGGATTCCTATGGTAGGAAATACAAGTTACTGGTAAGTACGCTAAGAATTACTCTTCAGGGTCAGTGCTGGGCTAAAAGATGCAGCACTGGGTTCTCTCCTGATAACAGGTGAGGAAATTGGAATTCGTAGTTCGGCTGATTTTAGAGGAATATTTGTACGTTTAAAAAATGGACACTTAGAAACTTTTCTGCTGAAAACCACACAATGGATTCCTATGGAAAGAAATACAAGTTACTGGTAAGTACGCTTAGAACTACTTTTCAGGGTCAGTGCTGGGCTAAAAGATGCAGCCCTGGGTTCTCTCCTGAGAACGGGTGAGTAAATCGGAATTCGTAGTTCGGCTGATTTTAGAGGAATATTTGTACGTTTCAAAAATGGACACTTAGAAACTTTTCTGCTGAAAACCACACAATGGATTCCTATGGTAGGAAATACAAGTTACTGGTAAGTACGCTTAGAATTACTTTTCAGGGTCAGTGCTGGGCTAAAATATGCAGCCCTGGGTTCTCTCCTGATCACAGGTGAGTAAATCGCAATTCGTAGTTCGGCTGATTTTAGAGGAATATTTGTACGTTTCAAAAATGGACACTTAGAAACTTTTCTGCTGAAAACCACACAATGGATTCCTATGGAAAGAAATACAAGTTACTGGTAAGTACACTTAGAATTACTTTTCAGGGTCAGTGCTGGGCTAAAATATGCAGCCCTGGGTTCTCTCCTGATAACAGGTGAGTAAATCGCAATTCGTAGTTCGGCTGATCTTAGAGGAATATTTGTACGTTTCAAAAATGGACACTTAGAAACTTTTCTGCTGAAAACCACACAATGGATGCCTATGGAAAGAAATACAAGTTACTGGTAAGTACGCTTAGAATTACTTTTCAGGGTCAGTGCTGGGCTAAAAGATTCAGCCCTGGGTTCTCTCCTGAGAACAGGTGAGGAAATTGGAATTCGTAGTTCGGCTGATTTTAGAGGAATATTTGTACGTTTCAAAAATGAACACTTAGAAACTTTTCTGCTGAAAACCACACAATGGATTCCTATGGTAGGAAATACAAGTTACTGGTAAGTACGCTTAGAATTACTTTTCAGGGTCAGTGCTGGGCTAAAAGATGCAGCCCTGGGTTCTCTCCTGAGAACAGGTGAGTAAATCGTAATTCGTAGCTCGGCTGATTTTAGAGGACTATTTGTACGTTTCAAAAATGGACACTTTGAAACTTTTCTGCTGAAAATCACACAATGGATTCCTATGGAAGGAAATACAAGTTACTGGTAAGTACGCTTAGAATTACTTTTCAGGGTCAGTGCTGGGCTAAAAGATGCAGCCCTGGGTTCTCTCCTGAGAACAGGTGAGTAAATCGTAATTCGTAGCTTGGCTGGTTTTAGAGGAATATTTGTACATTTCAAAAATGGACACTTAGAAACTTTTCTGCTGAAAACCACACAATGGATTCCTATGGAAGGAAATACAAGTTACTGGCAAGTACGCTTAAAATTACTTTTCAGGGTCAGTGCTGGGCTAAAATATGCAGCCCTGGGTTCTCTCCTGATAACAGGTGGGTAAATCGCAATTCGTAGTTCGGCTGATTTTAGAGGAATATTTGTACGTTTCAAAAATGGACACTTAGAAACTTTTCTGCTGAAAACCACACAATGGATTCCTATGGAAAGAAATACAAGTTACTGGTAAGTACACTTAGAATTACTTTTCAGGGTCAGTGCTGGGCTAAAATATGCAGCCCTGGGTTCTCTCCTGATAACAGGTGAGTAAATCGCAATTCGTAGTTCGGCTGATCTTAGAGGAATATTTGTACGTTTCAAAAATGGACACTTAGAAACTTTTCTGCTGAAAACCACACAATGGATGCCTATGGAAGGAAATACAAGTTACTGGCAAGTACGCTTAGAATTACTTTTCAGGGTCAGTGCTGGGCTAAAATATGCAGCCCTGGGTTCTCTCCTGATAACAGGTGGGTAAATCGCAATTCGTAGTTCGGCTGATTTTAGAGGAATATTTGTACGTTTCAAAAATGGACACTTAGAAACTTTTCTGCTGAAAACCACACAATGGATGCCTATGGAAAGAAATACAAGTTACTGGTAAGTACGCTTAGAATTACTTTTCAGGGTCAGTGCTGGGCTAAAAGATGCAGCCCTGGGTTCTCTCCTGAGAACAGGTGAGTAAATCGTAATTCGTAGTTCAGCTGATTTTAGAGGAATATTTGTACGTTTCAAAAATGGACACTTAGAAACTTTTCTGCTAAAAACCACACAATGGATTCCTATGGTAGGAAAAACAAGTTACTGGCAAGTACGCTTAGAATTACTTTTCAAGGTCAGTGCTGGGCTAAAAGATGCGGCACTGGGTTCTCTCCTGATAACAGGTGAGGAAATTGGAATTCGTAGTTCGGCTGATTTTAGAGGAATATTTGTACGTTTCAAAAATGGACACTGAAACTTTTCTGCTGAAAACCACACAATGGATTCCTATGGAAGGAAATACAAGTTACTGGCAAGTACGCTTAGAATTACTTTTCAGGGTCAGTGCTGGGCTAAAGTATGCAGACCTGGGTTCTCTCCTAATAACAGGTGAGTAAATCGTAATTCGTAGTTCGGCTGATTTTAGAGGAATATTTGTACGTTTCAAAAATGGACACTTAGAAACTTTTCTGCTGAAAACCACACAATGGATTCCTATGGTAGGAAATACAAGTTACTGGTAAGTACGCTAAGAATTACTCTTCAGGGTCAGTGCTGGGCTAAATGATGCAGCACTGGGTTCTCTCCTGATAACAGGTGAGGAAATTGGAATTCGCAGTTCGGCTGATTTTAGAGGAATATTTGTACGTTTAAAAAATGGACACTTAGAAACTTTTCTGCTGAGAACCACACAATGGATTCCTATGGAAAGAAATACAAGTTACTGGTAAGTACGCTTAGAACTACTTTTCAGGGTCAGTGCTGGGCTAAAAGATGCAGCCCTGGGTTCTCTCCTGAGAACGGGTGAGTAAATCGGAATTCGTAGTTCGGCTGATTTTAGAGGAATATTTGTACGTTTCAAAAATGGACACTTAGAAACTTTTCTGCTGAAAACCACACAATGGATTCCTATGGTAGGAAATACAAGTTACTGGTAAGTACACTTAGAATTACTTTTCACGTTCAGTGCTGGGCTAAAAGATTCAGCCCTGGGTTCTCTCCTGAGAACAGGTGAGTAAATCGGAATTAGTAGTTCTGCTGATTTTAGAGGAATATTTGTACGTTTCAAAAATGGACACTTAGAAACTTTTCTGCTGAAAACCACACAATGGATTCCTATGTTAGGAAATACAAGTTACTGGTAAGTACGCTAAGAATTACTCTTCAGGGTCAGTGCTGGGCTAAAAGATGCAGCACTGGGATCTCTCCTGATAACAGGTGAGGAAATTGGAATTCGCAGTTCGGCTGATTTTAGAGGAATATTTGTACGTTTCAAAAATGGACACTTAAAAACTTTTCTGCTGAAAACCACACAATGGATTCCTATGGAAAGAAATACAAGTTACTGGTAAGTACGCTTAGAATTACTTTTCAGGGTCAGTGCTGGGCTAAAAGATGCAGCCCTGGGTTCTCTCCTGAGAACAGGTGAGTAAATCGTAATTCGTAGCTCGGCTGATTTTAGAGGACTATTTGTACGTTTCAAAAATGGACACTTTGAAACTTTTCTGCTGAAAATCACACAATGGATTCCTATGGAAGGAAATACAAGTTACTGGTAAGTACGCTTAGAATTACTTTTCAGGGTCAGTGCTGGGCTAGAAGATGCAGCCCTGGGTTCTCTCCTGAGAACAGGTGAGTAAATCGTAATTCGTAGCTTGGCTGGTTTTAGAGGAATATTTGTACATTTCAAAAATGGACACTTAGAAACTTTTCTGCTGAAAACCACACAATGGATTCCTATGGAAGGAAATACAAGTTACTGGCAAGTACGCTTAGAATTACTTTTCAGGGTCAGTGCTGGGCTAAAATATGCAGCCCTGGGTTCTCTCCTGATAACAGGTGGGTAAATCGCAATTCGTAGTTCGGCTGATTTTAGAGGAATATTTGTACGTTTCAAAAATGGACACTTAGAAACTTTTCTGCTGAAAACCACACAATGGATTCCTATGGAAAGAAATACAAGTTACTGGCAAGTACACTTAGAATTACTTTTCAGGGTCAGTGCTGGGCTAAAATATGCAGCCCTGGGTTCTCTCCTGATAACAGGTGAGTAAATCGCAATTCGTAGTTCGGCTGATCTTAGAGGAATATTTGTACGTTTCAAAAATGGACACTTAGAAACTTTTCTGCTGAAAACCACACAATGGATGCCTATGGAAGGAAATACAAGTTACTGGCAAGTACGCTTAGAATTACTTTTCAGGGTCAGTGCTGGGCTAAAATATGCAGCCCTGGGTTCTCTCCTGATAACAGGTGGGTAAATCGCAATTCGTAGTTCGGCTGATGTTAGAGGAATATTTGTACGTTTCAAAAATGGACACTTAGAAACTTTTCTGCTGAAAACCACACAATGGATGCCTATGGAAAGAAATACAAGTTACTGGTAAGTACGCTTAGAATTACTTTTCAGGGTCAGTGCTGGGCTAAAAGATGCAGCCCTGGGTTCTCTCCTGAGAACAGGTGAGTAAATCGTAATTCGTAGTTCAGCTGATTTTAGAGGAATATTTGTACGTTTCAAAAATGGAAACTTAGAAACTTTTCTGCTAAAAACCACACAATGGATTCCTATGGTAGGAAAAACAAGTTACTGGCAAGTACGCTTAGAATTACTTTTCAGGGTCAGTGCTGGGCTAAAAGATGCGGCACTGGGTTCTCTCCTGATAACAGGTGAGGAAATTGGAATTCGTAGTTCGGCTGATTTTAGAGGAATATTTGTACGTTTCAAAAATGGACACTGAAACTTTTCTGCTGAAAACCACACAATGGATTCCTATGGAAGGAAATACAAGTTACTGGCAAGTACGCTTAGAATTACTTTTCAGGGTCAGTGCTGGGCTAAAGTATGCAGACCTGGGTTCTCTCCTAATAACAGGTGAGTAAATCGTAATTCGTAGTTCGGCTGATTTTAGAGGAATATTTGTACGTTTCAAAAATGGACACTTAGAAACTTTTCTGCTGAAAACCACACAATGGATTCCTATGGTAGGAAATACAAGTTACTGGTAAGTACGCTAAGAATTACTCTTCAGGGTCAGTGCTGGGCTAAAAGATGCAGCACTGGGTTCTCTCCTGATAACAGGTGAGGAAATTGGAATTCGTAGTTCGGCTGATTTTAGAGGAATATTTGTACGTTTAAAAAATGGACACTTAGAAACTTTTCTGCTGAAAACCACACAATGGATTCCTATGGAAAGAAATACAAGTTACTGGTAAGTACGCTTAGAACTACTTTTCAGGGTCAGTGCTGGGCTAAAAGATGCAGCCCTGGGTTCTCTCCTGAGAACGGGTGAGTAAATCGGAATTCGTAGTTCGGCTGATTTTAGAGGAATATTTGTACGTTTCAAAAATGGACACTTAGAAACTTTTCTGCTGAAAACCACACAATGGATTCCTATGGTAGGAAATACAAGTTACTGGTAAGTACGCTTAGAATTACTTTTCAGGGTCAGTGCTGGGCTAAAATATGCAGCCCTGGGTTCTCTCCTGATCACAGGTGAGTAAATCGCAATTCGTAGTTCGGCTGATTTTAGAGGAATATTTGTACGTTTCAAAAATGGACACTTAGAAACTTTTCTGCTGAAAACCACACAATGGATTCCTATGGAAAGAAATACAAGTTACTGGTAAGTACACTTAGAATTACTTTTCAGGGTCAGTGCTGGGCTAAAATATGCAGCCCTGGGTTCTCTCCTGATAACAGGTGAGTAAATCGCAATTCGTAGTTCAGCTGATCTTAGAGGAATATTTGTACGTTTCAAAAATGGACACTTAGAAACTTTTCTGCTGAAAACCACACAATGGATGCCTATGGAAAGAAATACAAGTTACTGGTAAGTACGCTTAGAATTACTTTTCAGGGTCAGTGCTGGGCTAAAAGATTCAGCCCTGGGTTCTCTCCTGAGAACAGGTGAGGAAATTGGAATTCATAGTTCGGCTGATTTTAGAGGAATATTTGTACGTTTCAAAAATGAACACTTAGAAACTTTTCTGCTGAAAACCACACAATGGATTCCTATGGTAGGAAATACAAGTTACTGGTAAGTACGCTTAGAATTACTTTTCAGGGTCAGTGCTGGGCTAAAAGATGCAGCCCTGGGTTCTCTCCTGAGAACAGGTGAGTAAATCGTAATTCGTAGCTTGGCTGGTTTTAGAGGAATATTTGTACATTTCAAAAATGGACACTTAGAAACTTTTCTGCTGAAAACCACACAATGGATTCCTATGGAAGGAAATACAAGTTACTGGCAAGTACGCTTAGAATTACTTTTCAGGGTCAGTGCTGGGCTAAAATATGCAGCCCTGGGTTCTCTCCTGATAACAGGTGGGTAAATCGCAATTCGTAGTTCGGCTGATTTTAGAGGAATATTTGTACGTTTCAAAAATGGACACTTAGAAACTTTTCTGCTGAAAACCACACAATGGATTCCTATGGAAAGAAATACAAGTTACTGGTAAGTACACTTAGAATTACTTTTCAGGGTCAGTGCTGGGCTAAAATATGCAGCCCTGGGTTCTCTCCTGATAACAGGTGAGTAAATCGCAATTCGTAGTTCGGCTGATCTTAGAGGAATATTTGTACGTTTCAAAAATGGACACTTAGAAACTTTTCTGCTGAAAACCACACAATGGATGCCTATGGAAGGAAATACAAGTTACTGGCAAGTACGCTTAGAATTACTTTTCAGGGTCAGTGCTGGGCTAAAATATGCAGCCCTGGGTTCTCTCCTGATAACAGGTGGGTAAATCGCAATTCGTAGTTCGGCTGATTTTAGAGGAATATTTGTACGTTTCAAAAATGGACACTTAGAAACTTTTCTGCTGAAAACCACACAATGGATGCCTATGGAAAGAAATACAAGTTACTGGTAAGTACGCTTAGAATTACTTTTCAGGGTCAGTGCTGGGCTAAAAGATGCTGCCCTGGGTTCTCTCCTGAGAACAGGTGAGTAAATCGTAATTCGTAGTTCAGCTGATTTTAGAGGAATATTTGTACGTTTCAAAAATGGACACTTAGAAACTTTTCTGCTAAAAACCACACAATGGATTCCTATGGTAGGAAAAACAAGTTACTGGCAAGTACGCTTAGAATTACTTTTCAAGGTCAGTGCTGGCCTAAAAGATGCGGCACTGGGTTCTCTCCTGATAACAGGTGAGGAAATTGGAATTCGTAGTTCGGCTGATTTTAGAGGAATATTTGTACGTTTCAAAAATGGACACTGAATCTTTTCTGCTGAAAACCACACAATGGATTCCTATGGAAGGAAATACAAGTTACTGGCAAGTACGCTTAGAATTACTTTTCAGGGTCAGTGCTGGGCTAAAGTATGCAGACCTGGGTTCTCTCCTAATAACAGGTGAGTAAATCGTAATTCGTAGTTCGGCTGATTTTAAAGGAATATTTGTACGTTTCAAAAATGGACACTTAGAAACTTTTCTGCTGAAAACCACACAATGGATTCCTATGGTAGGAAATACAAGTTACTGGTAAGTACGCTAAGAATTACTCTTCAGGGTCAGTGCTGGGCTAAAAGATGCAGCACTGGGTTCTCTCCTGATAACAGGTGAGGAAATTGGAATTCGCAGTTCGGCTGATTTTAGAGGAATATTTGTACGTTTAAAAAATGGACACTTAGAAACTTTTCTGCTGAAAACCACACAATGGATTCCTATGGAAAGAAATACAAGTTACTGGTAAGTACGCTTAGAACTACTTTTCAGGGTCAGTGCTGGGCTAAAAGATGCAGCCCTGGGTTCTCTCCTGAGAACGGGTGAGTAAATCGGAATTCGTAGTTCGGCTGATTTTAGAGGAATATTTGTACGTTTCAAAAATGGACACTTAGAAACTTTTCTGCTGAAAACCACACAATGGATTCCTATGGTAGGAAATACAAGTTACTGGTAAGTACGCTTAGAATTACTTTTCAGGGTCAGTGCTGGGCTAAAATATGCAGCCCTGGGTTCTCTCCTGATAACAGGTGAGTAAATCGCAATTCGTAGTTCGGCTGATTTTAGAGGAATATTTGTACGTTTCAAAAATGGACACTTAGAAACTTTTCTGCTGAAAACCACACAATGGATTCCTATGGAAAGAAATACAAGTTACTGGTAAGTACACTTAGAATTACTTTTCACGTTCAGTGCTGGGCTAAAAGATTCAGCCCTGGGTTCTCTCCTGAGAACAGGTGAGTAAATCGGAATTAGTAGTTCTGCTGATTTTAGAGGAATATTTGTACGTTTCAAAAATGGACACTTAGAAACTTTTCTGCTGAAAACCACACAATGGATTCCTATGTTAGGAAATACAAGTTACTGGTAAGTACGCTAAGAATTACTCTTCAGGGTCAGTGCTGGGCTAAAAGATGCAGCACTGGGTTCTCTCCTGATAACAGGTGAGGAAATTGGAATTCGTAGTTCGGCTGATTTTAGAGGAATATTTGTACGTTTAAAAAATGGACACTTAGAAACTTTTCTGCTGAAAACCACACAATGGATTCCTATGGAAAGAAATACAAGTTACTGGTAAGTACGCTTAGAACTACTTTTCAGGGTCAGTGCTGGGCTAAAAGATGCAGCCCTGGGTTCTCTCCTGAGAACGGGTGAGTAAATCGGAATTCGTAGTTCGGCTGATTTTAGAGGAATATTTGTACGTTTCAAAAATGGACACTTAGAAACTTTTCTGCTGAAAACCACACAATGGATTCCTATGGTAGGAAATACAAGTTACTGGTAAGTACGCTTAGAATTACTTTTCAGGGTCAGTGCTGGGCTAAAATATGCAGCCCTGGGTTCTCTCCTGATCACAGGTGAGTAAATCGCAATTCGTAGTTCGGCTGATTTTAGAGGAATATTTGTACGTTTCAAAAATGGACACTTAGAAACTTTTCTGCTGAAAACCACACAATGGATTCCTATGGAAAGAAATACAAGTTACTGGTAAGTACACTTAGAATTACTTTTCAGGGTCAGTGCTGGGCTAAAATATGCAGCCCTGGGTTCTCTCCTGATAACAGGTGAGTAAATCGCAATTCGTAGTTCAGCTGATCTTAGAGGAATATTTGTACGTTTCAAAAATGGACACTTAGAAACTTTTCTGCTGAAAACCACACAATGGATGCCTATGGAAAGAAATACAAGTTACTGGTAAGTACGCTTAGAATTACTTTTCAGGGTCAGTGCTGGGCTAAAAGATTCAGCCCTGGGTTCTCTCCTGAGAACAGGTGAGGAAATTGGAATTCATAGTTCGGCTGATTTTAGAGGAATATTTGTACGTTTCAAAAATGAACACTTAGAAACTTTTCTGCTGAAAACCACACAATGGATTCCTATGGTAGGAAATACAAGTTACTGGTAAGTACGCTTAGAATTACTTTTCAGGGTCAGTGCTGGGCTAAAAGATGCAGCCCTGGGTTCTCTCCTGAGAACAGGTGAGTAAATCGTAATTCGTAGCTTGGCTGGTTTTAGAGGAATATTTGTACATTTCAAAAATGGACACTTAGAAACTTTTCTGCTGAAAACCACACAATGGATTCCTATGGAAGGAAATACAAGTTACTGGCAAGTACGCTTAGAATTACTTTTCAGGGTCAGTGCTGGGCTAAAATATGCAGCCCTGGGTTCTCTCCTGATAACAGGTGGGTAAATCGCAATTCGTAGTTCGGCTGATTTTAGAGGAATATTTGTACGTTTCAAAAATGGACACTTAGAAACTTTTCTGCTGAAAACCACACAATGGATTCCTATGGAAAGAAATACAAGTTACTGGTAAGTACACTTAGAATTACTTTTCAGGGTCAGTGCTGGGCTAAAATATGCAGCCCTGGGTTCTCTCCTGATAACAGGTGAGTAAATCGCAATTCGTAGTTCGGCTGATCTTAGAGGAATATTTGTACGTTTCAAAAATGGACACTTAGAAACTTTTCTGCTGAAAACCACACAATGGATGCCTATGGAAGGAAATACAAGTTACTGGCAAGTACGCTTAGAATTACTTTTCAGGGTCAGTGCTGGGCTAAAATATGCAGCCCTGGGTTCTCTCCTGATAACAGGTGGGTAAATCGCAATTCGTAGTTCGGCTGATTTTAGAGGAATATTTGTACGTTTCAAAAATGGACACTTAGAAACTTTTCTGCTGAAAACCACACAATGGATGCCTATGGAAAGAAATACAAGTTACTGGTAAGTACGCTTAGAATTACTTTTCAGGGTCAGTGCTGGGCTAAAAGATGCTGCCCTGGGTTCTCTCCTGAGAACAGGTGAGTAAATCGTAATTCGTAGTTCAGCTGATTTTAGAGGAATATTTGTACGTTTCAAAAATGGACACTTAGAAACTTTTCTGCTAAAAACCACACAATGGATTCCTATGGTAGGAAAAACAAGTTACTGGCAAGTACGCTTAGAATTACTTTTCAAGGTCAGTGCTGGCCTAAAAGATGCGGCACTGGGTTCTCTCCTGATAACAGGTGAGGAAATTGGAATTCGTAGTTCGGCTGATTTTAGAGGAATATTTGTACGTTTCAAAAATGGACACTGAATCTTTTCTGCTGAAAACCACACAATGGATTCCTATGGAAGGAAATACAAGTTACTGGCAAGTACGCTTAGAATTACTTTTCAGGGTCAGTGCTGGGCTAAAGTATGCAGACCTGGGTTCTCTCCTAATAACAGGTGAGTAAATCGTAATTCGTAGTTCGGCTGATTTTAGAGGAATATTTGTACGTTTCAAAAATGGACACTTAGAAACTTTTCTGCTGAAAACCACACAATGGATTCCTATGGTAGGAAATACAAGTTACTGGTAAGTACGCTAAGAATTACTCTTCAGGGTCAGTGCTGGGCTAAAAGATGCAGCACTGGGTTCTCTCCTGATAACAGGTGAGGAAATTGGAATTCGCAGTTCGGCTGATTTTAGAGGAATATTTGTACGTTTCAAAAATGGACACTTAAAAACTTTTCTGCTGAAAACCACACAATGGATTCCTATGGAAAGAAATACAAGTTACTGGTAAGGACGCTTAGAATTACTTTTCAGGGTCAGAGCTGGGCTAAAAGATACAGCCCTGGGTTCTCTCCTGAGAACAGGTGAGTAAATCGTAATTCATAGCTCGGCTGATTTTAGAGGAATATTTGTACGTTTCAAAAATGGACACTTAGAAACTTTTCTGCTAAAAACCAAACAATGGATTCCTATGGTAGGAAATACAAGTTACTGGTAAGTACGCTTAGAATTACTTTTCAGGGTCTGTGCTGGGCTAAAAGATGCGGCACTGGGTTCTCTCCTGATAACAGGTGAGGAAATTGGAATTCGCAGTTCGGCTGATTTTAGAGGAATATTTGTACGTTTCAAAAATGGACACTTAGAAACTTTTCTGCTGAAAACCACACAATGGATTCCTATGGAAAGAAATACAAGTTACTGGTAAGTACGCTTAGAATTACTTTTCAGGGTCAGTGCTGGGCTAAAAGATGCAGCCCTGGGTTCTCTCCTGAGAACAGGTGAGTAAATCGTAATTCGTAGCTTGGCTGATTTTAGAGGAATATTTGTATGTTTCAAAAATGTACACTTAGGAACCTTTCTGCTGAAAACCACACAATGGATTCCTATGGAAAGAAATACAAGTTACTGGTAAGTACGCTTAGAATTACTTTTCAGGGTCAGTGCTGGGCTAAAAGATGCAGCCCTGGGTTCTCTCCTGAGAACAGGTGAGTAAATCGTAATTCGTAGCTCGGCTGATTTTAGAGGAATATTTGTACGTTTCAAAAATGGACAGTTAGAAACTTTTCCGCTGAAAACCACACAATGGATTCCTATGGAAAGAAATACATGTTAATGGTAAGTACGCTTAGAATTACTTTTCAGGGTCGGTGCTGGGCTAAAAGATGCAGCCCTGGGTTCTCTCCTGAGAACAGGTGAGTAAATCGGAATTCGTAGTTCGGCTGATTTTAGAGGAATATTTGTACGTTTAAAAAATTGACACTTTGAAACTTTTCTGCTGAAAATCACACAATGGATTCCTATGGAAGGAAATACAAGTTACTGGTAAGTACGCTTTGAATTACTTTACAGGGTCAGTGCTAGGCTAAAAGATGCAGCCCTGGGTTCTCTCCTGAGAACAGGTGAGTAAATCGGAATTCGTAGTTCGGCTGATTTTAGAGGAATATTTGTACGTTTCAAAAATGGACACTGAAACTTTTCTGCTGAAAACCACACAATGGATTCCTATGGAAGGTAATACAAGTTACTGGCAAGCACGCTTAGAATTACTTTTAAGGGTCAGTGCTGGGCTAAAAGGTGCAGCCCTGGGTTCTCTCCTGAGAACAGGTGAGTAAATCGTAATTCGTAGCTCGGCTGATTTTAGAGGAATATTTGTACGTTTCAAAAATGGACACTTAGAAACTTTTCTGCTAAAAACCAAACAATGGATTCCTATGGTAGGAAATACAAGTTACTGGTAAGTACGCTTAGAATTACTTTTCAGGGTCAGTGCTGGGCTAAAAGATGCAGCCCTGGGTTCTCTCCTGAGAACAGGTGAGTAAATCGTAATTCGTAGTTCGGCTGATTTTAGAGGAATATTTGTACGTTTCAAAAATGAACACTTAGAAACTTTTCTGCTAAAAACCACACAATGGATTCCTATGGTAGGAAAAACAAGTTACTGGTAAGTATGCTTAGAATTACTTTTCAGGGTCAGTGCTGGGCTAAAAGATGCGGCACTGGGTTCTCTCCTGATAAGAGGTGAGGAAATTGGAATTCGTAGTTCGGCTGATTTTAGAGGAATATTTGTACGTTTCAAAAATGAACACAGAAACTTTTCTGCTGAAAACCACACAATGGATTCCTATGGTAGGAACTACAAGTTACTGGTAAGTACGCTTAGAATTACTTTACAGGGTCAGTGCTGGGCTAAAAGATGCAGCCCTGGGTTCTCTCCTGAGAACAGGTGAGTAAATCATAATTCGTAGTTCGGCTGATTTTAGAGGAATATTTGTACATTTCAAAAATGGACACTGAAACTTTTCTGCTGAAAACCACACAATGGATTCCTATGGAAGGAAATAAAAGTTACTGGCAAGTACGCTTAGAATTACTTTCCAGGGTCAGTGCTGGGCTAAAAGATGCAGCCCTGGGTTCTCTCCTGAGAACTGGTGAGTAAATCGTAATTCGTCGCTCGGCTGATTTTAGAGGATTATTTATACGTTTCAAAAATGGACAGTTAGAAACTTTTCTGCAGAAAACCACACAATGGATACCTATGGAAAGAAATACATGTTACTGGTAAGTACGCTTAGAATTACTTTTCAGGGTCGGTGCTGGGCTAAAAGATACAGCACCGGGTTCTCTCCTGATAACAGGTGAGGAAATTGGAATTAGCAGTTCGGCTGATTTTAGAGGAATATTTGTACGTTTAAAAAATGGACACTTTGAAACTTTTCTGCTGAAAATCACACAATGGATTCCTATAGAAGGAAATACAAGTTAGTGGTAAGAACGCTTAGAATTACTTTTCAGGGTCAGTGCTAGGCTAAAAGATGCAGCCCTGGGTTCTCTCCTGAGAACAGGTGAGTAAATCGGAATTCGTGGTTCGGCTGATTTTAGAGAAATATTTGTACGTTTCAAAAAAGGACACTTAGAAACTTTTCTGCTGAAAACCACACAATGGATTCCTATAGAAAGAAATACAAGTTACTGGTAAGTACGCTTAGAATTACTTTTCAGGGTCAGTGCTGGGCTAAAAGATGCAGCCCTGGGTTCTCTCCTGAGAACAGGTGAGTAAATCGTAATTCGTAGCTCGGCTGATTTTAGAGGAATATTTGTATGTTTCAAAAATGTACACTTAGGAACCTTTCTGCTGAAAACCACACAATGGATTCCCATGGAAAGAAATACAAGTTACTGGTAAGGACGCTTAGAATTACTTTTCAGGGTCAGTGCTGGGCTTAAAGATGCAGCCCTGGGTTCTCTCCTGAGAACAGGTGAGTAAATCGTAATTCGTAGCTCGGCTGATTTGAGAGGAATATTTGTACGTTTCAAAAATGGACAGTTAGAAACTTTTCTGCTGAAAACCACACAATGGATTCCTATGGAAAGAAATACATGTTACTGGTAAGTACGCTTAGAATTACTTTTCAGGGTCGGTGCTGGGCTAAAAGATACAGCACTGGGTTCTCTCATGATAACAGGTGAGGAAATTGGAATTAGCAGTTCGGCTGATTTTAGAGGAATATTTGTACGTTTCAAAAATGGACACTGAAACTTTTCTGCTGAAAACCACACAATGGATTCCTATGGAATGAAATACAAGTTACTGGCAAGTACGCTTAGAATTACTTTTCAGGGTCAGTGCTGGGCTAAAATATGCAGACCTGGGTTCTCACCTGATAACAGGTGAGTAAATCGTAATTCGTAGTTCGGCTGATTTTAGAGGAATATTTGTACGTTTCAAAAATGGACACTTAGAAACTTTTCTGCTGAAAACCACACAATGGATTCCTATGGTAGGAAATACAAGTTACTGGTAAGTACGCTAAGAATTACTCTTCAGGGTCAGTGCTGGGCTAAAAGATGCAGCACTGGGTTCTCTCCTGATAACAGGTGAGAAAATTGGAATTCGCAGTTCGGCTGATTTTAGAGGAATATTTGTAAGTTTCAAAAATGGACACTTAGAAACATTTCTGCTGAAAACCACACAATGGATTCCTATGGAAAGTAATACAAGTTACTGGTAAGTACGCTTAGAATTACTTTTCAGGGTCAGTGCTGGGCTAAAAGATGCAGCCCTGGGTTCTCTCCTGAGAACAGGTGAGTAAATCGTAATTCGTAGCTCGGCTGATTTTAGAGGAATATTTGTATGTTTCAAAAATGTACACTTAGGAACCTTTCTGCTGAAAACCACACAATGGATTCCTATGGAAAGAAATACAAGTTACTGGTAAGTACGCTTAGAATTACTTTTCAGGGTCAGTGCTGGGCTAAAAGATGCAGCCCTGGGTTCTCTCCTGAGAACAGGTTAGTAAATTGTAACTCGCAGCTCGGCTGATTTTAGAGGAATATTTGCACGTTTCAAAAATGGACACTTTGAAACGTTTCTGCTGAAAACCACACAATGGATTCCTATGGAAAGAAATTCATGTTACTGGTAAGTTCGCTTAAAATTACTTTTCAGGGTCAGTGCTGGGCTAAAAGATGCAGCACTGGGTTCTCTCCTGAGAACAGGTGAGTAAATCGTAATTCGTAGTTCGGCTGATTTTAGAGGAATATTTGTACGTTTCAAAAATGAACACTTAGAAACTTTTCTGCTAAAAACCACACAATGGATTCCTATGGTAGGAAAAACAAGTTACTGGTAAGTATGCTTAGAATTACTTTTCAGGGTCAGTGCTGGGCTAAAAGATGCGGCACTGGGTTCTCTCCTGATAAGAGGTGAGGAAATTGGAATTCGTAGTTCTGCTGATTTTAGAAGAATATTTGTACGTTTCAAAAATGAACACAGAAACTTTTCTGCTGAAAACCACACAATGGATTCCTATGGTAGGAAATACAAGTTACTGGTAAGTACGCTTAGAATTACTTTACAGGTTCAGTGCTGGGCTAAAAGATGCAGCCCTGGGTTCTCTCCTGAGAACAGGTGAGTAAATCATAATTCGTAGTTCGGCTGATTTTAGAGGAATATTTGTACATTTCAAAAATGGACACTGAAACTTTTCTGCTGAAAACCACACAATGGATTCCTATGGAAGGAAATAAAAGTTACTGGCAAGTACGCTTAGAATTACTTTTCAAGGTCAGTGCTGGGCTAAAAGATGCAGCCCTGGGTTCTCTCCTGATAACAGGTGAGGAAATTGGAATTCGTAGTTCGGCTGATTTTAGAGGAATATTTGTACGTTTCCAAAATGGACACTTTGAAACTTTTCTGCTGAAAACCACACTATGGATTCCTATGGAAGGAAAGAAAGTTACTGGTAAGTAGGCTTAGAATTACTTTCCAGGGTCAGTGCTGGGCTAAAAGATACAGCACCGGGTTCTCTCCTGATAACAGGTGAGGAAATTGGAATTAGCAGTTCGGCTGATTTTAGAGGAATATTTGTACGTTTAAAAAATGGACACTTTGAAACTTTTCTGCTGAAAATCACACAATGGATTCCTATAGAAGGAAATACAAGTTAGTGGTAAGAACGCTTAGAATTACTTTTCAGGGTCAGTGCTAGGCTAAAAGATGCAGCCCTGGGTTCTCTCCTGAGAACAGGTGAGTAAATCGGAATTCGTGGTTCGGCTGATTTTAGAGAAATATTTGTACGTTTCAAAAAAGGACACTTTGAAACTTTTCTGCTCAAAATCACACAATGGATTCCTCTGGAAGGAAATACAAGATACTGGTAAGTATGCTTAGAATTACTTTTCAGGGTCAGTGCTGGGCTAAAAGATGCAGCCCTGGGTTCTCTCCTGAGAACAGGTGAGTAAATCGTAATTCGTAGTTCGGCTGATTTTAGAGGAATACTTGTACCATTCAAAAATGGACACTGAAACTTTTCTGCTGAAAACCACACAATGGATTCCTTTGGAAGGAAATACAAGTTACTGGTAAGTACGCTTAGAATTTCTTTTCAGGGTCTGTGCTGGGCTAAAAGATGCAGCACTGGGTTCTCTCCTGATAACAGATGAGGAAATTGGAATTCGCAGTTCGGCTGATTTTAGAGGAATATTTGTACGTTTCAAAAATGGACACTTAGAAACTTTTCTGCTGAAAACCACACAATGGATTCCTATAGAAAGAAATTAGGGGTGGGCGGAATTTGCGGAATTAACCTTCGCAAATTATCGCGAGAATGTTTAAAATTATCGCAAACAAGCAGAAATATCGCAAAGATGCGGAAGTTTTTTTCCGGCATCTTCGCGAGATTTTCTGCATGGTTGCGGGTCGCCAACTTACCCATGTGGTTGCTTGCGGGCGCGGCCATCTTGTTTTGAGTTGTTCTCGCGGTGCATGATCGCGAGAAGAAAGACGTGATCGCGCGACGCATGACGTCACTGCGGGCGCGAACTGTCGCGAGACAGCGCAAATGGCTAAAAACAATACAACATCTCATGGAGAACGCGACCGGATCAAGAAAACTTGTCGGCGAACGCAGGGATTCAGGTAAGGCGATCGCGCGCGCGCGAGAATGTATCATTTTACAGCGCGAGCAAGAAACAAATTATCGCCAAGCTGCGGAAACCGGAATTTTTGACATTTTCGCGCTCTCCGCGGAACGCAAAAATGTCAAATTATCGCAATTTCCGCGAACGGAACGAAATTTTTGCCCAGGCCTAAAAGAAATACAAGTTACTGGTAAGTACGCTTAGAATTACTTTTCAGGGTCAGTGCTGGGCTAAAAGATGCAGCCCTGGGTTCTCTCCGGAGAACAGGTGAGTAAATCGTAATTTGTAGCTCGGCTGATTTTAGAGGAATATTTGTATGTTTCAAAAATGTACACTTAGGAACCTTTGTGCTGAAAACCACACAATGGATTCCTATGGAAAGAAATACAAGTTACTGGTAAGTACGCTTAGAATTACTTTTCAGGGTCAGTGCTGGGCTAAAAGATGCAGCCCTGGGTTCTCTCCTGAGAACAGGTGAGTAAATCGTAATTCGTAGCTCGGCTGATTTTAGAGGAATATTTGTACGTTTCAAAAATGGACAGTTAGAAACTTTTCTGCTGAAAACCACACAATGGATTCCTATGGAAATAAATACATGTTACTGGTAAGTACGCTTAGAATTACTTTTCAGGGTCGGTGCTGGGCTAAAAGATACAGCACTGGGTTCTCTCATGATAACAGGTGAGGAAATTGGAATTAGCAGTTCGGCTGATTTTAGAGGAATATTTGTACGTTTCAAAAATGGACACTGAAACTTTTCTGCTGAAAACCACACAATGGATTCCTATGGAAGGAAATACAAGTTACTGGCAAGTACGCTTAGAATTACTTTTCAGGGTCAGTGCTGGGCTAAAATATGCAGACCTGGGTTCTCACCTGATAACAGGTGAGTAAATCGTAATTCGTAGTTCGGCTGATTTTAGAGGAATATTTGTACGTTTCAAAAATGGACACTTAGAAACTTTTCTGCTGAAAACCACACAATGGATTCCTATGGTAGGAAATACAAGTTACTGGTAAGTACGCTAAGAATTACTCTTCAGGGTCAGTGCTGGGCTAAAAGATGCAGCACTGGGTTCTCTCCTGATAACAGGTAAGGAAATTGGAATTCGCAGTTCGGCTGATTTTAGAGGAATATTTGTACGTTTCAAAAATGGACACTTAGAAACTTTTCTGCTGAAAACCACACAATGGATTCCTTTGGAAGGAAATACAAGTTACTGGTAAGTATGCTTAGAATTACTTTTCAGGGTCTGTGCTGGGCTAAAAGATGCAGCACTGGGTTCTCTCCTGATAACAGGTGAGGAAATTGGAATTCGCAGTTCGGCTGATTTTAGAGGAATATTTGTACGTTTCAAAAATCGACACTTAGAAACTTTTCTGCTGAAAACCACACAATGGATTCCTATGGAAAGTAATACAAGTTACTGGTAAGTACGCTTAGAATTACTTTTCAGGGTCAGTGCTGGGCTAAAAGATGCAGCCCTGGGTTCTCTCCGGAGAACAGGTGAGTAAATCGTAATTTGTAGCTCGGCTGATTTTAGAGGAATATTTGTATGTTTCAAAAATGTACACTTAGGAACCTTTGTGCTGAAAACCACACAATGGATTCCTATGGAAAGAAATACAAGTTACTGGTAAGGACGCTTAGAATTACTTTTCAGGGTCAGTGCTGGGCTAAAAGATGCAGCCCTGGGTTCTCTCCTGAGAACAGGTGAGTAAATCGTAATTCGTAGCTCGGCTGATTTTAGAGGAATATTTGTACGTTTCAAAAATGGACAGTTAGAAACTTTTCTGCTGAAAACCACACAATGGATTCCTATGGAAAGAAATACATGTTACTGGTAAGTACGCTTAGAATTACTTTTCAGGGTCGGTGCTGGGCTAAAAGATACAGCACTGGGTTCTCTCATGATAACAGGTGAGGAAATTGGAATTAGCAGTTCGGCTGATTTTAGAGGAATATTTGTACGTTTCAAAAATGGACACTGAAACTTTTCTGCTGAAAACCACACAATGGATTCCTATGGAATGAAATACAAGTTACTGGCAAGTACGCTTAGAATTACTTTTCAGGGTCAGTGCTGGGCTAAAATATGCAGACCTGGGTTCTCACCTGATAACAGGTGAGTAAATCGTAATTCGTAGTTCGGCTGATTTTAGAGGAATATTTGTACGTTTCAAAAATGGACACTTAGAAACTTTTCTGCTGAAAACCACACAATGGATTCCTATGGTAGGAAATACAAGTTACTGGTAAGTACGCTAAGAATTACTCTTCAGGGTCAGTGCTGGGCTAAAAGATGCAGCACTGGGTTCTCTCCTGATAACAGGTAAGGAAATTGGAATTCGCAGTTCGGCTGATTTTAGAGGAATATTTGTACGTTTCAAAAATGGACACTTAGAAACTTTTCTGCTGAAAACCACACAATGGATTCCTTTGAAAGGAAATACAAGTTACTGGTAAGTATGCTTAGAATTACTTTTCAGGGTCTGTGCTGGGCTAAAAGATGCAGCACTGGGTTCTCTCCTGATAACAGGTGAGGAAATTGGAATTCGCAGTTCGGCTGATTTTAGAGGAATATTTGTACGTTTCAAAAATCGACACTTAGAAACTTTTCTGCTGAAAACCACACAATAGATTCCTATGGAAAGTAATACAAGTTACTGGTAAGTACGCTTAGAATTACTTTTCAGGGTCAGTGCTGGGCTAAAAGATGCAGCCCTGGGTTCTCTCCTGAGAACAGGTGAGTAAATCGTAATTCGTAGCTCGGCTGATTTTAGAGGAATATTTGTATGTTTCAAAAATGTACACTTAGGAACCTTTCTGCTGAAAACCACACAATGGATTCCTATGGAAAGAAATACAAGTTACTGGTAAGTATGCTTAGAATTACTTTTCAGGGTCAGTGCTGGGCTAAAAGATGCAGCCCTGGGTTCTCTCCTGAGAACAGGTTAGTAAATCGTAACTCGCAGCTCAGCTGATTTTAGAGGAATATTTGCACGTTTCAAAAATGGACACTTTGAAACGTTTCTGCTGAAAACCACACAATGGATTCCTATGGAAAGAAATTCATGTTACTGGTAAGTTCGCTTAAAATTACTTTTCAGGGTCAGTGCTGGGCTAAAAGATGCAGCACTGGGTTCTCTCCTGAGAACAGGTGAGTAAATCGGAATTCGTAGTTCGGCTGATTTTAGAGGAATATTTGCACGTTTCGAAAATGGACACTTGGAAACTTTTCTGCTGAAAACCACACAATGGATTCCTATGGTAGGAAATACAAGTTACTGGTAAGTACGCTTAGAATTACTTTTCAGGGTCAGTGCTGGACTAAAAGATGCAGCCCTGGGTTCTCTCCTGAGAACAGGTGAGTAAATCGTAATTCGTAGTTCGGCTGATTTTAGAGGAATATTGGTACGTTTCAAAAATGAACACTTAGAAACTTTTCTGCTAAAAACCACACAATGGATTCCTATGGTAGGAAAAACAAGTTACTGGTAAGTATGCGTAGAATTACTTTTCAGGGTCAGTGCTGGGCTAAAAGATGCGGCACTGGGTTCTCTCCTGATAAGAGGTGAGGAAATTGGAATTCGTAGTTCGGCTGATTTTAGAGGAATATTTGTACGTTTCAAAAATGAACACAGAAACTTTTCTGCTGAAAACCACACAATGGATTCCTATGGTAGGAAATACAAGTTACTGGTAAGTACGCTTAGAATTACTTTACAGGTTCAGTACTGGGCTAAAAGATGCAGCCCTGGGTTCTCTCCTGAGAACAGGTGAGTAAATCATAATTCGTAGTTCGGCTGATTTTAGAGGAATATTTGTACATTTCAAAAATGGACACTGAAACTTTTCTGCTGAAAACCACACAATGGATTCCTATGGAAGGAAATAAAAGTTACTGGCAAGTACGCTTAGAATTACTTTTCAAGGTCAGTGCTGGGCTAAAAGATGCAGCCCTGGGTTCTCTCCTGATAACAGGTGAGGAACTTGGAATTCGTAGTTCGGCTGATTTTAGAGGAATATTTGTACGTTTCAAAAATGGACACTTTGAAACTTTTCTGCTGAAAACCACACAATGGATTCTTATTGAAGGAAATACAAGTTACTGGTAAGTAGGCTTAGAATTACTTTCCAGGGTCAGTGCTGGGCTAAAAGATACAGCACCGGGTTCTCTCCTGATAACAGGTGAGGAAATTGGAATTAGCAGTTCGGCTGATTTTAGAGGAATATTTGTACGTTTAAAAAATGGACACTTTGAAACTTTTCTGCTGAAAATCACACAATGGATTCCTATGGAAGGAAATACAAGTTAGTGGTAAGAACGCTTAGAATTACTTTTCAGGGTCAGTGCTAGGCTAAAAGATGCAGCCCTGGGTTCTCTCCTGAGAACAGGTGAGTAAATCGGAATTCGTGGTTCGGCTGATTTTAGAGAAATATTTGTACGTTTCAAAAAAGGACACTTTGAAACTTTTCTGCTCAAAATCACACAATGGATTCCTCTGGAAGGAAATACAAGATACTGGTAAGTATGCTTAGAATTACTTTTCAGGGTCAGTGCTGGGCTAAAAGATGCAGCCCTGGGTTCTCTCCTGAGAACAGGTGAGTAAATCGTAATTCGTAGTTCGGCTGATTTTAGAGGAATACTTGTACCATTCAAAAATGGACACTGAAACTTTTCTGCTGAAAACCACACAATGGATTCCTTTGGAAGGAAATACAAGTTACTGGTAAGTACGCTTAGAATTTCTTTTCAGGGTCTGTGCTGGGCTAAAAGATGCAGCACTGGGTTCTCTCCTGATAACAGGTGAGGAAATTGGAATTCGCAGTTCGGCTGATTTTAGAGGAATATTTGTACATTTCAAAAATGGACACTTAGAAACTTTTCTGCTGAAAACCACTCAATGGATTCCTATAGAAATAAATACAAGTTACTGGTAAGTACGCTTAGAATTACTTTTCAGGGTCAGTGCTGGGCTAAAAGATGCAGCCCTGGGTTCTCTCCTGAGAACAGGTGAGTAAATCGTAATTCGTAGCTCGGCTGATTTTAGAGGAATATTTGTATGTTTCAAAAATGTACACTTAGGAACCTTTGTGCTGAAAACCACACAATGGATTCCTATGGAAAGAAATACAAGTTACTGGTAAGGACGCTTAGAATTACTTTTCAGGGTCAGTGCTGGGCTAAAAGATGCAGCCCTGGGTTCTCTCCTGAGAACAGGTGAGTAAATCGTAATTCGTAGCTCGGCTGATTTTAGAGGAATATTTGTACGTTTCAAAAATGGACAGTTAGAAACTTTTCTGCTGAAAACCACACAATGGATTCCTATGGAAAGAAAAACATGTTACTGGTAAGTACGCTTAGAATTACTTTTCAGGGTCGGTGCTGGGCTAAAAGATACAGCACTGGGTTCTCTCATGATAACAGGTGAGGAAATTGGAATTAGCAGTTCGGCTGATTTTAGAGGAATATTTGTATGTTTCAAAAATGGACACTGAAACTTTTCTGCTGAAAACCACACAATGGATTCCTATGGAAGGAAATACAAGTTACTGGCAAGTACGCTTAGAATTACTTTTCAGGGTCAGTGCTGGGCTAAAATATGCAGACCTTGGTTCTCACCTGATAACAGGTGAGTAAATCGTAATTCGTAGTTCGGCTGATTTTAGAGGAATATTTGTACGTTTCAAAAATGGACACTTAGAAACTTTTCTGCTGAAAACCACACAATGGATTCCTATGGTAGGAAATACAAGTTACTGGTAAGTACGCTAAGAATTACTCTTCAGGGTCAGTGCTGGGCTAAAAGATGCAGCACTGGGTTCTCTCCTGATAACAGGTGAGGAAATTGGAATTCGCAGTTCGGCTGATTTTAGAGGAATATTTGTACGTTTCAAAAATGGACACTTAGAAACTTTTCTGCTGAAAACCACACAATGGATTCCTTTGGAAGGAAATACAAGTTACTGGTAAGTATGCTTAGAATTACTTTTCAGGGTCTGTGCTGGGCTAAAAGATGCAGCACTGGGTTCTCTCCTGATAACAGGTGAGGAAATTGGAATTCGCAGTTCGGCTGATTTTAGAGGAATATTTGTACGTTTCAAAAATCGACACTTAGAAACTTTTCTGCTGAAAACCACACAATGGATTACTATGGAAAGTAATACAAGTTACTGGTAAGTATGCTTAGAATTACTTTTCAGGGTCAGTGCTGGGCTAAAAGATGCAGCCCTGGGTTCTCTCCTGAGAACAGGTGAGTAAATCGTAATTCGTAGCTCGGCTGATTTTAGAGGAATATTTGTATGTTTCAAAAATGTACACTTAGGAACCTTTCTGCTGAAAACCACACAATGGATTCCTATGGAAAGAAATACAAGTTACTGGTAAGTACGCTTAGAATTACTTTTCAGGGTCAGTGCTGGGCTAAAAGATGCAGCCCTGGGTTCTCTCCTGAGAACAGGTGAGTAAATCGTAATTCGTAGCTCGGCTGATTTTAGAGGAATATTTGTACGTTTAAAAAATGGACACTTTGAAACTTTTCTGCTGAAAATCACACAATGGATTCCTATGGAAGGAAATACAAGTTACTGGTAAGTACGCTTAGAATTACTTTTCAGGGTCAGTGCTAGGCTAAAAGATGCAGCCCTGGGTTCTCTCCTGAGAACAGGTAAGTAAATCGGAATTCGTAGTTCGGCTGATTTTAGAGGAATATTTGTACGTTTCAAAAATGGACACTGAAACTTTTCTGCTGAAAACCACACAATGGATTCCTATGGAAGGAAATACAAGTTACTGGCAAGTACGCTTAGAATTACTTTTCAGGGTCAGTGCTGGGCTAAAATATGCAGACCTGGGTTCTCTCCTGATAACAGGTGAGTAAATCGTAATTCGTAGTTCGGCTGATTTTAGAGGAATATTTGTACGTTTCAAAAATGGACACTTAGAAACTTTTCTGCTGAAAATCACACAATGGATTCCTATGGAAGGAAATACAAGTTACTGGTAAGTACGCTTAGAATTACTTTTCAGGGTCAGTGCTAGGCTAAAAGATGCAGCCCTGGGTTCTCTCCTGAGAACAGGTAAGTAAATCGGAATTCGTAGTTCGGCTGATTTTAGAGGAATATTTGTACGTTTCAAAAATGGACACTGAAACTTTTCTGCTGAAAACCACACAATGGATTCCTATGGAAGGAAATACAAGTTACTGGCAAGTACGCTTAGAATTACTTTTCAGGGTCAGTGCTGGGCTAAAATATGCAGACCTGGGTTCTCTCCTGATAACAGGTGAGTAAATCGTAATTCGTAGTTCGGCTGATTTTAGAGGAATATTTGTACGTTTCAAAAATGGACACTTAGAAACTTTTCTGCTGAAAACCACACAATGGATTCCTATGATAGGAAATACAAGTTACTGGTAAGTACGCTAAGAATTACTCTTCAGGGTCAGTGCTGGGCTAAAAGATGCAGCACTGGGTTCTCTCTGATAACAGGTGAGGAAATTGGAATTCACAGTTCGGCTGATTTTAGAGGAATATTTGTACGTTTAAAAAATGGACACTTAGAAACTTTTCTGCTGAAAACCACACAATGGATTCCTATGGAAAGAAATACAAGTTACTGGTAAGTACGCTTAGAATTACTTTTCAGGGTCAGTGCTGGGCTAAAAGATGCAGCCCTGGGTTCTCTCCTGAGAACAGGTGAGTAAATCGGAATTCGTAGTTCGGCTGATTTTAGAGGAATATTTGTACATTTCAAAAATGGACACTTAGAAACTTTTCAGCTGAAAACCACACAATGGATTCCTATGGAAAGAAATACAAGTTACTGGTAAGTACGCTAAGAATTACTCTTCAGGGTCAGTGCTGGGCTAAAAGATGCAGCACTGGGTTCTCTCCTGATAACAGGTGAGGAAATTGGAATTCACAGTTCGGCTGATTTTAGAGGAATATTTGTACGTTTAAAAAATGGACACTTAGAAACTTTTCTGCTGAAAACCACACAATGGATTCCTATGGAAAGAAATACAAGTTACTGGTAAGTACGCTTAGAATTAATTTTCAGGGTCAGTGCTGGGCTAAAAGATGCAGCCCTGGGTTCTCTCCTGAGAACAGGTGAGTAAATCGTAATTCGTAGCTCGGCTGATTTTAGAGGAATATTTGTATGTTTCAAAAATGTACACTTAGGAACCTTTCTGCTGAAAACCACACAATGGATTCCTATGGAAAGAAATACAAGTTACTGGTAAGGACGCTTAGAATTACTTTTCAGGGTCAGTGCTGGGCTAAAAGATGCAGCCCTGGGTTCTCTCCTGAGAACAGGTGAGTAAATCGTAATTCGTAGCTCGGCTGATTTTAGAGGAATATTTGTACGTTTCAAAAATGGACAGTTAGAAACTTTTCTGCTGAAAACCACACAATGGATTCCTATGGAAAGAAATACATGTTACTGGTAAGTACGCTTAGAATTACTTTTCAGGGTCGGTGCTGGGCTAAAAGATACAGCACTGGGTTCTCTCATGATAACAGGTGAGGAAATTGGAATTAGCAGTTCGGCTGATTTTAGAGGAATATTTGTACGTTTCAAAAATGGACACTGAAACTTTTCTGCTGAAAACCACACAATGGATTCCTATGGAAGGAAATACAAGTTACTGGCAAGTACGCTTAGAATTACTTTTCAGGGTCAGTGCTGGGCTAAAATATGCAGACCTGGGTTCTCACCTGATAACAGGTGAGTAAATCGTAATTCGTAGTTCTGCTGATTTTAGAGGAATATTTGTACGTTTCAAAAATGGACACTTAGAAACTTTTCTGCTGAAAACCACACAATGGATTCCTATGGTAGGAAATACAAGTTACTGGTAAGTACGCTAAGAATTACTCTTCAGGGTCAGTGCTGGGCTAAAAGATGCAGCACTGGGTTCTCTCCTGATAACAGGTGAGGAAATTGGAATTCGCAGTTCGGCTGATTTTAGAGGAATATTTGTACGTTTCAAAAATGGACACTTAGAAACTTTTCTGCTGAAAACCACACAATGGATTCCTTTGGAAGGAAATACAAGTTACTGGTAAGTATGCTTAGAATTACTTTTCAGGGTCTGTGCTGGGCTAAAAGATGCAGCACTGGGTTCTCTCCTGATAACAGGTGAGGAAATTGGAATTCGCAGTTCGGCTGATTTTAGAGGAATATTTGTACGTTTCAAAAATCGACACTTAGAAACTTTTCTGCTGAAAACCACACAATGGATTACTATGGAAAGTAATACAAGTTACTGGTAAGTATGCTTAGAATTACTTTTCAGGGTCAGTGCTGGGCTAAAAGATGCAGCCCTGGGTTCTCTCCTGAGAACAGGTGAGTAAATCGTAATTCGTAGCTCGGCTGATTTTAGAGGAATATTTGTATGTTTCAAAAATGTACACTTAGGAACCTTTCTGCTGAAAACCACACAATGGATTCCTATGGAAAGAAATACAAGTTACTGGTAAGTACGCTTAGAATTACTTTTCAGGGTCAGTGCTGGGCTAAAAGATGCAGCCCTGGGTTCTCTCCTGAGAACAGGTGAGTAAATCGTAATTCGTAGCTCGGCTGATTTTAGAGGAATATTTGTACGTTTCAAAAATGGACACTGAAACTTTTCTGCTGAAAACCACACAATGGATTCCTATGGAAGGAAATACAAGTTACTGGCAAGTACGCTTAGAATTACTTTTCAGGGTCAGTGCTGGGCTAAAATATGCAGACCTGGGTTCTCTCCTGATAACAGGTGAGTAAATCGTAATTCGTAGTTCGGCTGATTTTAGAGGAATATTTGTACGTTTCAAAAATGGACACTTAGAAACTTTTCTGCTGAAAATCACACAATGGATTCCTATGGTAGGAAATACAAGTTACTGGTAAGTACGCTAAGAATTACTCTTCAGGGTCAGTGCTGGGCTAAAAGATGCAGCACTGGGTTCTCTCCTGATAACAGGTGAGGAAATTGGAATTCGCAGTTCGGCTGATTTTAGAGGAATATTTGTACGTTTCAAAAATGGACACTTAGAAACTTTTCTGCTGAAAACCACACAATGGATTCCTTTGGAAGGAAATACAAGTTACTGGTAAGTATGCTTAGAATTACTTTTCAGGGTCTGTGCTGGGCTAAAAGATGCAGCACTGGGTTCTCTCCTGATAACAGGTGAGGAAATTGGAATTCGCAGTTCGGCTGATTTTAGAGGAATATTTGTACGTTTCAAAAATGGACACTTAGAAACTTTTCTGCTGAAAACCACACAATGGATTCCTATGGAAAGTAATACAAGTTACTGGTAAGTACGCTTAGAATTACTTTTCAGGGTCAGTGCTGGGCTAAAAGATGCAGCCCTGGGTTCTCTCCGGAGAACAGGTGAGTAAATCGTAATTTGTAGCTCGGCTGATTTTAGAGGAATATTTGTATGTTTCAAAAATGTACACTTAGGAACCTTTGTGCTGAAAACCACACAATGGATTCCTATGGAAAGAAATACAAGTTACTGGTAAGGACGCTTAGAATTACTTTTCAGGGTCAGTGCTGGGCTAAAAGATGCAGCCCTGGGTTCTCTCCTGAGAACAAGTGAGTAAATCGTAATTCGTAGCTCGGCTGATTTTAGAGGAATATTTGTACGTTTCAAAAATGGACAGTTAGAAACTTTTCTGCTGAAAACCACACAATGGATTCCTATGGAAAGAAATACATGTTACTGGTAAGTACGCTTAGAATTACTTTTCAGGGTCGGTGCTGGGCTAAAAGATACAGCACTGGGTTCTCTCATGATAACAGGTGAGGAAATTGGAATTAGCAGTTCGGCTGATTTTAGAGGAATATTTGTACGTTTCAAAAATGGACACTGAAACTTTTCTGCTGAAAACCACACAATGGATTCCTATGGAAGGAAATACAAGTTACTGGCAAGTACGCTTAGAATTACTTTTCAGGGTCAGTGCTGGGCTAAAATATGCAGACCTGGGTTCTCACCTGATAACAGGTGAGTAAATCGTAATTCGTAGTTCGGCTGATTTTAGAGGAATATTTGTACGTTTCAAAAATGGACACTTAGAAACTTTTCTGCTGAAAACCACACAATGGATTCCTATGGTAGGAAATACAAGTTACTGGTAAGTACGCTAAGAATTACTCTTCAGGGTCAGTGCTGGGCTAAAAGATGCAGCACTGGGTTCTCTCCTGATAACAGGTAAGGAAATTGGAATTCGCAGTTCGGCTGATTTTAGAGGAATATTTGTACGTTTCAAAAATGGACACTTAGAAACTTTTCTGCTGAAAACCACACAATGGATTCCTTTGAAAGGAAATACAAGTTACTGGTAAGTATGCTTAGAATTACTTTTCAGGGTCTGTGCTGGGCTAAAAGATGCAGCACTGGGTTCTCTCCTGATAACAGGTGAGGAAATTGGAATTCGCAGTTCGGCTGATTTTAGAGGAATATTTGTACGTTTCAAAAATCGACACTTAGAAACTTTTCTGCTGAAAACCACACAATGGATTCCTATGGAAAGTAATACAAGTTACTGGTAAGTACGCTTAGAATTACTTTTCAGGGTCAGTGCTCGGCTAAAAGATGCAGCCCTGGGTTCTCTCCTGAGAACAGGTGAGTAAATCGTAATTCGTAGCTCGGCTGATTTTAAAGGAATATTTGTATGTTTCAAAAATGTACACTTAGGAACCTTTCTGCTGAAAACCACACAATGGATTCCTATGGAAAGAAATACAAGTTACTGGTAAGTATGCTTAGAATTACTTTTCAGGGTCAGTGCTGGGCTAAAAGATGCAGCCCTGGGTTCTCTCCTGAGAACAGGTTAGTAAATCGTAACTCGCAGCTCAGCTGATTTTAGAGGAATATTTGCACGTTTCAAAAATGGACACTTTGAAACGTTTCTGCTGAAAACCACACAATGGATTCCTATGGAAAGAAATTCATGTTACTGGTAAGTTCGCTTAAAATTACTTTTCAGGGTCAGTGCTGGGCTAAAAGATGCAGCACTGGGTTCTCTCCTGAGAACAGGTGAGTAAATCGGAATTCGTAGTTCGGCTGATTTTAGAGGAATATTTGCACGTTTCGAAAATGGACACTTGGAAACTTTTCTGCTGAAAACCACACAATGGATTCCTATGGTAGGAAATACAAGTTACTGGTAAGTACGCTTAGAATTACTTTTCAGGGTCAGTGCTGGGCTAAAAGATGCAGCCCTGGGTTCTCTCCTGAGAACAGGTGAGTAAATCGTAATTCGTAGTTCGGCTGATTTTAGAGGAATATTGGTACGTTTCAAAAATGAACACTTAGAAACTTTTCTGCTAAAAACCACACAATGGATTCCTATGGTAGGAAAAACAAGTTACTGGTAAGTATGCGTAGAATTACTTTTCAGGGTCAGTGCTGGGCTAAAAGATGCAGCACTGGGTTCTCTCCTGATAAGAGGTGAGGAAATTGGAATTCGTAGTTCGGCTGATTTTAGAGGAATATTTGTACGTTTCAAAAATGAACACAGAAACTTTTCTGCTGAAAACCACACAATGGATTCCTATGGTAGGAAATACAAGTTACTGGTAAGTACGCTTAGAATTACTTTACAGGTTCAGTACTGGGCTAAAAGATGCAGCCCTGGGTTCTCTCCTGAGAACAGGTGAGTAAATCATAATTCGTAGTTCGGCTGATTTTAGAGGAATATTTGTACATTTCAAAAATGGACACTGAAACTTTTCTGCTGAAAACCACACAATGGATTCCTATGGAAGGAAATAAAAGTTACTGGCAAGTACGCTTAGAATTACTTTTCAAGGTCAGTGCTGGGCTAAAAGATGCAGCCCTGGGTTCTCTCCTGATAACAGGTGAGGAAATTGGAATTCGTAGTTCGGCTGATTTTAGAGGAATATTTGTACGTTTCAAAAATGGACACTTTGAAACTTTTCTGCTGAAAACCACACAAAGGATTCTTATTGAAGGAAATACAAGTTACTGGTAAGTAGGCTTAGAATTACTTTCCAGGGTCAGTGCTGGGCTAAAAGATACAGCACCGGGTTCTCTCCTGATAACAGGTGAGGAAATTGGAATTAGCAGTTCGGCTGATTTTAGAGGAATATTTGTACGTTTAAAAAATGGACACTTTGAAACTTTTCTGCTGAAAATCACACAATGGATTCCTATAGAAGGAAATACAAGTTAGTGGTAAGAACGCTTAGAATTACTTTTCAGGGTCAGTGCTAGGCTAAAAGATGCAGCCCTGGGTTCTCTCCTGAGAACAGGTGAGTAAATCGGAATTCGTGGTTCGGCTGATTTTAGAGAAATATTTGTACGTTTCAAAAAAGGACACTTTGAAACTTTTCTGCTCAAAATCACACAATGGATTCCTCTGGAAGGAAATACAAGATACTGGTAAGTATGCTTAGAATTACTTTTCAGGGTCAGTGCTGGGCTAAAAGATGCAGCCCTGGGTTCTCTCCTGAGAACAGGTGAGTAAATCGTAATTCGTAGTTCGGCTGATTTTAGAGGAATACTTGTACCATTCAAAAATGGACACTGAAACTTTTCTGCTGAAAACCACACAATGGATTCCTTTGGAAGGAAATACAAGTTACTGGTAAGTACGCTTAGAATTTCTTTTCAGGGTCTGTGCTGGGCTAAAAGATGCAGCACTGGGTTCTCTCCTGATAACAGGTGAGGAAATTGGAATTCGCAGTTCGGCTGATTTTAGAGGAATATTTGTACGTTTCAAAAATGGACACTTAGAAACTTTTCTGCTGAAAACCACTCAATGGATTCCTATAGAAAGAAATACAAGTTACTGGTAAGTACGCTTAGAATTACTTTTCAGGGTCAGTGCTGGGCTAAAAGATGCAGCCCTGGGTTCTCTCCTGAGAACAGGTGAGTAAATCGTAATTCGTAGCTCGGCTGATTTTAGAGGAATATTTGTATGTTTCAAAAATGTACACTTAGGAACCTTTGTGCTGAAAACCACACAATGGATTCCTATGGAAAGAAATACAAGTTACTGGTAAGGACGCTTAGAATTACTTTTCAGGGTCAGTGCTGGGCTAAAATATGCAGCCCTGGGTTCTCTCCTGAGAACAGGTGAGTAAATCGTAATTCGTAGCTCGGCTGATTTTAGAGGAATATTTGTACGTTTCAAAAATGGACAGTTAGAAACTTTTCTGCTGAAAACCACACAATGGATTCCTATGGAAAGAAAAACATGTTACTGGTAAGTACGCTTAGAATTACTTTTCAGGGTCGGTGCTGGGCTAAAAGATACAGCACTGGGTTCTCTCATGATAACAGGTGAGGAAATTGGAATTAGCAGTTCGGCTGATTTTAGAGGAATATTTGTATGTTTCAAAAATGGACACTGAAACTTTTCTGCTGAAAACCACACAATGGATTCCTATGGAAGGAAATACAAGTTACTGGCAAGTACGCTTAGAATTACTTTTCAGGGTCAGTGCTGGGCTAAAATATGCAGACCTTGGTTCTCACCTGATAACAGGTGAGTAAATCGTAATTCGTAGTTCGGCTGATTTTAGAGGAATATTTGTACGTTTCAAAAATGGACACTTAGAAACTTTTCTGCTGAAAACCACACAATGGATTCCTATGGTAGGAAATACAAGTTACTGGTAAGTACGCTAAGAATTACTCTTCAGGGTCAGTGCTGGGCTAAAAGATGCAGCACTGGGTTCTCTCCTGATAACAGGTGAGGAAATTGGAATTCGCAGTTCGGCTGATTTTAGAGGAATATTTGTACGTTTCAAAAATGGACACTTAGAAACTTTTCTGCTGAAAACCACACAATGGATTCCTTTGGAAGGAAATACAAGTTACTGGTAAGTATGCTTAGAATTACTTTTCAGGGTCTGTGCTGGGCTAAAAGATGCAGCACTGGGTTCTCTCCTGATAACAGGTGAGGAAATTGGAATTCGCAGTTCGGCTGATTTTAGAGGAATATTTGTACGTTTCAAAAATCGACACTTAGAAACTTTTCTGCTGAAAACCACACAATGGATTACTATGGAAAGTAATACAAGTTACTGGTAAGTATGCTTAGAATTACTTTTCAGGGTCAGTGCTGGGCTAAAAGATGCAGCCCTGGGTTCTCTCCTGAGAACAGGTGAGTAAATCGTAATTCGTAGCTCGGCTGATTTTAGAGGAATATTTGTATGTTTCAAAAATGTACACTTAGGAACCTTTCTGCTGAAAACCACACAATGGATTCCTATGGAAAGAAATACAAGTTACTGGTAAGTACGCTTAGAATTACTTTTCAGGGTCAGTGCTGGGCTAAAAGATGCAGCCCTGGGTTCTCTCCTGAGAACAGGTGAGTAAATCGTAATTCGTAGCTCGGCTGATTTTAGAGGAATATTTGTACGTTTAAAAAATGAACACTTTGAAACTTTTCTGCTGAAAATCACACAATGGATTCCTATAGAAGGAAATACAAGTTACTGGTAAGTACGCTTAGAATTACTTTTCAGGGTCAGTGCTAGGCTAAAAGATGCAGCCCTGGGTTCTCTCCTGAGAACAGGTAAGTAAATCGGAATTCGTAGTTCGGCTGATTTTAGAGGAATATTTGTACGTTTCAAAAATGGACACTGAAACTTTTCTGCTGAAAACCACACAATGGATTCCTATGGAAGGAAATACAAGTTACTGGCAAGTACGCTTAGAATTACTTTTCAGGGTCAGTGCTGGGCTAAAATATGCAGACCTGGGTTCTCTCCTGATAACAGGTGAGTAAATCGTAATTCGTAGTTCGGCTGATTTTAGAGGAATATTTGTACGTTTCAAAAATGGACACTTAGAAACTTTTCTGCTGAAAACCACACAATGGATTCCTATGATAGGAAATACAAGTTACTGGTAAGTACGCTAAGAATTACTCTTCAGGGTCAGTGCTGGGCTAAAAGATGCAGCACTGGGTTCTCTCTGATAACAGGTGAGGAAATTGGAATTCACAGTTCGGCTGATTTTAGAGGAATATTTGTACGTTTAAAAAATGGACACTTAGAAACTTCTCTGCTGAACACCACACAATGGATTCCTATGGAAAGAAATACAAGTTACTGGTAAGTACGCTTAGAATTACTTTTCAGGGTCAGTGCTGGGCTAAAAGATGCAGCCCTGGGTTCTCTCCTGAGAACAGGTGAGTAAATCGGAATTCGTAGTTCGGCTGATTTTAGAGGAATATTTGTACGTTTCAAAAATGGACACTTAGAAACTTTTCAGCTGAAAACCACACAATGGATTCCTATGGAAAGAAATACAAGTTACTGGTAAGTACGCTAAGAATTACTCTTCAGGGTCAGTGCTGGGCTAAAAGATGCAGCACAGGGTTCTCTCCTGATAACAGGTGAGGAAATTGGAATTCACAGTTCGGCTGATTTTAGAGGAATATTTGTACGTTTAAAAAATGGACACTTAGAAACTTTTCTGCTGAAAACCACACAATGGATTCCTATGGAAAGAAATACAAGTTACTGGTAAGTACGCTTAGAATTAATTTTCAGGGTCAGTGCTGGGCTAAAAGATGCAGCCCTGGGTTCTCTCCTGAGAACAGGTGAGTAAATCGTAATTCGTAGCTCGGCTGATTTTAGAGGAATATTTGTATGTTTCAAAAATGTACACTTAGGAACCTTTCTGCTGAAAACCACACAATGGATTCCTATGGAAAGAAATACAAGTTACTGGTAAGGACGCTTAGAATTACTTTTCAGGGTCAGTGCTGGGCTAAAAGATGCAGCCCTGGGTTCTCTCCTGAGAACAGGTGAGTAAATCGTAATTCGTAGCTCGGCTGATTTTAGAGGAATATTTGTACGTTTCAAAAATGGACAGTTAGAAACTTTTCTGCTGAAAACCACACAATGGATTCCTATGGAAAGAAATTCATGTTACTGGTAAGTTCGCTTAAAATTACTTTTCAGGGTCAGTGCTGGGCTAAAAGATGCAGCACTGGGTTCTCTCCTGAGAACAGGTGAGTAAATCGTAATTCGTAGTTCGGCTGATTTTAGAGGAATATTTGTACTTTTCAAAAATGAACACTTAGAAACTTTTCTGCTAAAAACCACACAATGGATTCCTATGGTAGGAAAAACAAGTTACTGGTAAGTATGCTTAGAATTACTTTTCAGGGTCAGTGCTGGGCTAAAAGATGCGGCACTGGGTTCTCTCCTGATAAGAGGTGAGGAAATTGGAATTCGTAGTTCTGCTGATTTTAGAAGAATATTTGTACGTTTCAAAAATGAACACAGAAACTTTTCTGCTGAAAACCACACAATGGATTCCTATGGTAGGAAATACAAGTTACTGGTAAGTACGCTTAGAATTACTTTACAGGTTCAGTGCTGGGCTAAAAGATGCAGCCCTGGGTTCTCTCCTGAGAACAGGTGAGTAAATCATAATTCGTAGTTCGGCTGATTTTAGAGGAATATTTGTACATTTCAAAAATGGACACTGAAACTTTTCTGCTGAAAACCACACAATGGATTCCTATGGAAGGAAATAAAAGTTACTGGCAAGTACGCTTAGAATTACTTTTCAAGGTCAGTGCTGGGCTAAAAGATGCAGCCCTGGGTTCTCTCCTGATAACAGGTGAGGAAATTGGAATTCGTAGTTCGGCTGATTTTAGAGGAATATTTGTACGTTTCAAAAATGGACACTTTGAAACTTTTCTGCTGAAAACCACACAATGGATTCCTATGGAAGGAAAGAAAGTTACTGGTAAGTAGGCTTAGAATTACTTTCCAGGGTCAGTGCTGGGCTAAAAGATACAGCACCGGGTTCTCTCCTGATAACAGGTGAGGAAATTGGAATTAGCAGTTCGGCTGATTTTAGAGGAATATTTGTACGTTTAAAAAATGGACACTTTGAAACTTTTCTGCTGAAAATCACACAATGGATTCCTATAGAAGGAAATACAAGTTAGTGGTAAGAACGCTTAGAATTACTTTTCAGGGTCAGTGCTAGGCTAAAAGATGCAGCCCTGGGTTCTCTCCTGAGAACAGGTGAGTAAATCGGAATTCGTGGTTCGGCTGATTTTAGAGAAATATTTGTACGTTTCAAAAAAGGACACTTTGAAACTTTTCTGCTCAAAATCACACAATGGATTCCTCTGGAAGGAAATACAAGATACTGGTAAGTATGCTTAGAATTACTTTTCAGGGTCAGTGCTGGGCTAAAAGATGCAGCCCTGGGTTCTCTCCTGAGAACAGGTGAGTAAATCGTAATTCGTAGTTCGGCTGATTTTAGAGGAATACTTGTACCATTCAAAAATGGACACTGAAACTTTTCTGCTGAAAACCACACAATGGATTCCTTTGGAAGGAAATACAAGTTACTGGTAAGTACGCTTAGAATTTCTTTTCAGGGTCTGTGCTGGGCTAAAAGATGCAGCACTGGGTTCTCTCCTGATAACAGGTGAGGAAATTGGAATTCGCAGTTCGGCTGATTTTAGAGGAATATTTGTACGTTTCAAAAATCGACACTTAGAAACTTTTCTGCTGAAAACCACACAATGGATTCCTATGGAAAGTAATACAAGTTACTGGTAAGTACGCTTAGAATTACTTTTCAGGGTCAGTGCTGGGCTAAAAGATGCAGCCCTGGGTTCTCTCCGGAGAACAGGTGAGTAAATCGTAATTTGTAGCTCGGCTGATTTTAGAGGAATATTTGTATGTTTCAAAAATGTACACTTAGGAACCTTTGTGCTGAAAACCACACAATGGATTCCTATGGAAAGAAATACAAGTTACTGGTAAGGACGCTTAGAATTACTTTTCAGGGTCAGTGCTGGGCTAAAAGATGCAGCCCTGGGTTCTCTCCTGAGAACAGGTGAGTAAATCGTAATTCGTAGCTCGGCTGATTTTAGAGGAATATTTGTACGTTTCAAAAATGGACAGTTAGAAACTTTTCTGCTGAAAACCACACAATGGATTCCTATGGAAAGAAATACATGTTACTGGTAAGTACGCTTAGAATTACTTTTCAGGGTCGGTGCTGGGCTAAAAGATACAGCACTGGGTTCTCTCATGATAACAGGTGAGGAAATTGGAATTAGCAGTTCGGCTGATTTTAGAGGAATATTTGTACGTTTCAAAAATGGACACTGAAACTTTTCTGCTGAAAACCACACAATGGATTCCTATGGAATGAAATACAAGTTACTGGCAAGTACGCTTAGAATTACTTTTCAGGGTCAGTGCTGGGCTAAAATATGCAGACCTGGGTTCTCACCTGATAACAGGTGAGTAAATCGTAATTCGTAGTTCGGCTGATTTTAGAGGAATATTTGTACGTTTCAAAAATGGACACTTAGAAACTTTTCTGCTGAAAACCACACAATGGATTCCTATGGTAGGAAATACAAGTTACTGGTAAGTACGCTAAGAATTACTCTTCAGGGTCAGTGCTGGGCTAAAAGATGCAGCACTGGGTTCTCTCCTGATAACAGGTAAGGAAATTGGAATTCGCAGTTCGGCTGATTTTAGAGGAATATTTGTACGTTTCAAAAATGGACACTTAGAAACTTTTCTGCTGAAAACCACACAATGGATTCCTTTGAAAGGAAATACAAGTTACTGGTAAGTATGCTTAGAATTACTTTTCAGGGTCTGTGCTGGGCTAAAAGATGCAGCACTGGGTTCTCTCCTGATAACAGGTGAGGAAATTGGAATTCGCAGTTCGGCTGATTTTAGAGGAATATTTGTACGTTTCAAAAATCGACACTTAGAAACTTTTCTGCTGAAAACCACACAATAGATTCCTATGGAAAGTAATACAAGTTACTGGTAAGTACGCTTAGAATTACTTTTCAGGGTCAGTGCTGGGCTAAAAGATGCAGCCCTGGGTTCTCTCCTGAGAACAGGTGAGTAAATCGTAATTCGTAGCTCGGCTGATTTTAGAGGAATATTTGTATGTTTCAAAAATGTACACTTAGGAACCTTTCTGCTGAAAACCACACAATGGATTCCTATGGAAAGAAATACAAGTTACTGGTAAGTATGCTTAGAATTACTTTTCAGGGTCAGTGCTGGGCTAAAAGATGCAGCCCTGGGTTCTCTCCTGAGAACAGGTTAGTAAATCGTAACTCGCAGCTCAGCTGATTTTAGAGGAATATTTGCACGTTTCAAAAATGGACACTTTGAAACGTTTCTGCTGAAAACCACACAATGGATTCCTATGGAAAGAAATTCATGTTACTGGTAAGTTCGCTTAAAATTACTTTTCAGGGTCAGTGCTGGGCTAAAAGATGCAGCACTGGGTTCTCTCCTGAGAACAGGTGAGTAAATCGGAATTCGTAGTTCGGCTGATTTTAGAGGAATATTTGCACGTTTCGAAAATGGACACTTGGAAACTTTTCTGCTGAAAACCACACAATGGATTCCTATGGTAGGAAATACAAGTTACTGGTAAGTACGCTTAGAATTACTTTTCAGGGTCAGTGCTGGGCTAAAAGATGCAGCCCTGGGTTCTCTCCTGAGAACAGGTGAGTAAATCGTAATTCGTAGTTCGGCTGATTTTAGAGGAATATTGGTACGTTTCAAAAATGAACACTTAGAAACTTTTCTGCTAAAAACCACACAATGGATTCCTATGGTAGGAAAAACAAGTTACTGGTAAGTATGCGTAGAATTACTTTTCAGGGTCAGTGCTGGGCTAAAAGATGCGGCACTGGGTTCTCTCCTGATAAGAGGTGAGGAAATTGGAATTCGTAGTTCAGCTGATTTTAGAGGAATATTTGTACGTTTCAAAAATGAACACAGAAACTTTTCTGCTGAAAACCACACAATGGATTCCTATGGTAGGAAATACAAGTTACTGGTAAGTACGCTTAGAATTACTTTACAGGTTCAGTACTGGGCTAAAAGATGCAGCCCTGGGTTCTCTCCTGAGAACAGGTGAGTAAATCATAATTCGTAGTTCGGCTGATTTTAGAGGAATATTTGTACATTTCAAAAATGGACACTGAAACTTTTCTGCTGAAAACCACACAATGGATTCCTATGGAAGGAAATAAAAGTTACTGGCAAGTACGCTTAGAATTACTTTTCAAGGTCAGTGCTGGGCTAAAAGATGCAGCCCTGGGTTCTCTCCTGATAACAGGTGAGGAACTTGGAATTCGTAGTTCGGCTGATTTTAGAGGAATATTTGTACGTTTCAAAAATGGACACTTTGAAACTTTTCTGCTGAAAACCACACAATGGATTCTTATTGAAGGAAATACAAGTTACTGGTAAGTAGGCTTAGAATTACTTTCCAGGGTCAGTGCTGGGCTAAAAGATACAGCACCGGGTTCTCTCCTGATAACAGGTGAGGAAATTGGAATTAGCAGTTCGGCTGATTTTAGAGGAATATTTGTACGTTTAAAAAATGGACACTTTGAAACTTTTCTGCTGAAAATCACACAATGGATTCCTATGGAAGGAAATACAAGTTAGTGGTAAGAACGCTTAGAATTACTTTTCAGGGTCAGTGCTAGGCTAAAAGATGCAGCCCTGGGTTCTCTCCTGAGAACAGGTGAGTAAATCGGAATTCGTGGTTCGGCTGATTTTAGAGAAATATTTGTACGTTTCAAAAAAGGACACTTTGAAACTTTTCTGCTCAAAATCACACAATGGATTCCTCTGGAAGGAAATACAAGATACTGGTAAGTATGCTTAGAATTACTTTTCAGGGTCAGTGCTGGGCTAAAAGATGCAGCCCTGGGTTCTCTCCTGAGAACAGGTGAGTAAATCGTAATTCGTAGTTCGGCTGATTTTAGAGGAATACTTGTACCATTCAAAAATGGACACTGAAACTTTTCTGCTGAAAACCACACAATGGATTCCTTTGGAAGGAAATACAAGTTACTGGTAAGTACGCTTAGAATTTCTTTTCAGGGTCTGTGCTGGGCTAAAAGATGCAGCACTGGGTTCTCTCCTGATAACAGGTGAGGAAATTGGAATTCGCAGTTCGGCTGATTTTAGAGGAATATTTGTACGTTTCAAAAATGGACACTTAGAAACTTTTCTGCTGAAAACCACTCAATGGATTCCTATAGAAATAAATACAAGTTACTGGTAAGTACGCTTAGAATTACTTTTCAGGGTCAGTGCTGGGCTAAAAGATGCAGCCCTGGGTTCTCTCCTGAGAACAGGTGAGTAAATCGTAATTCGTAGCTCGGCTGATTTTAGAGGAATATTTGTATGTTTCAAAAATGTACACTTAGGAACCTTTGTGCTGAAAACCACACAATGGATTCCTATGGAAAGAAATACAAGTTACTGGTAAGGACGCTTAGAATTACTTTTCAGGGTCAGTGCTGGGCTAAAAGATGCAGCCCTGGGTTCTCTCCTGAGAACAGGTGAGTAAATCGTAATTCGTAGCTCGGCTGATTTTAGAGGAATATTTGTACGTTTCAAAAATGGACAGTTAGAAACTTTTCTGCTGAAAACCACACAATGGATTCCTATGGAAAGAAAAACATGTTACTGGTAAGTACGCTTAGAATTACTTTTCAGGGTCGGTGCTGGGCTAAAAGATACAGCACTGGGTTCTCAAATGATAACAGGTGAGGAAATTGGAATTAGCAGTTCGGCTGATTTTAGAGGAATATTTGTATGTTTCAAAAATGGACACTGAAACTTTTCTGCTGAAAACCACACAATGGATTCCTATGGAAGGAAATACAAGTTACTGGCAAGTACGCTTAGAATTACTTTTCAGGGTCAGTGCTGGGCTAAAATATGCAGACCTTGGTTCTCACCTGATAACAGGTGAGTAAATCGTAATTCGTAGTTCGGCTGATTTTAGAGGAATATTTGTACGTTTCAAAAATGGACACTTAGAAACTTTTCTGCTGAAAACCACACAATGGATTCCTATGGTAGGAAATACAAGTTACTGGTAAGTACGCTAAGAATTACTCTTCAGGGTCAGTGCTGGGCTAAAAGATGCAGCACTGGGTTCTCTCCTGATAACAGGTGAGGAAATTGGAATTCGCAGTTCGGCTGATTTTAGAGGAATATTTGTACGTTTCAAAAATGGACACTTAGAAACTTTTCTGCTGAAAACCACACAATGGATTCCTTTGGAAGGAAATACAAGTTACTGGTAAGTATGCTTAGAATTACTTTTCAGGGTCTGTGCTGGGCTAAAAGATGCAGCACTGGGTTCTCTCCTGATAACAGGTGAGGAAATTGGAATTCGCAGTTCGGCTGATTTTAGAGGAATATTTGTACGTTTCAAAAATCGACACTTAGAAACTTTTCTGCTGAAAACCACACAATGGATTACTATGGAAAGTAATACAAGTTACTGGTAAGTATGCTTAGAATTACTTTTCAGGGTCAGTGCTGGGCTAAAAGATGCAGCCCTGGGTTCTCTCCTGAGAACAGGTGAGTAAATCGTAATTCGTAGCTCGGCTGATTTTAGAGGAATATTTGTATGTTTCAAAAATGTACACTTAGGAACCTTTCTGCTGAAAACCACACAATGGATTCCTATGGAAAGAAATACAAGTTACTGGTAAGTACGCTTAGAATTACTTTTCAGGGTCAGTGCTGGGCTAAAAGATGCAGCCCTGGGTTCTCTCCTGAGAACAGGTGAGTAAATCGTAATTCGTAGCTCGGCTGATTTTAGAGGAATATTTGTACGTTTAAAAAATGGACACTTTGAAACTTTTCTGCTGAAAATCACACAATGGATTCCTATGGAAGGAAATACAAGTTACTGGTAAGTACGCTTAGAATTACTTTTCAGGGTCAGTGCTAGGCTAAAAGATGCAGCCCTGGGTTCTCTCCTGAGAACAGGTAAGTAAATCGGAATTCGTAGTTCGGCTGATTTTAGAGGAATATTTGTACGTTTCAAAAATGGACACTGAAACTTTTCTGCTGAAAACCACACAATGGATTCCTATGGAAGGAAATACAAGTTACTGGCAAGTACGCTTAGAATTACTTTTCAGGGTCAGTGCTGGGCTAAAATATGCAGACCTGGGTTCTCTCCTGATAACAGGTGAGTAAATCGTAATTCGTAGTTCGGCTGATTTTAGAGGAATATTTGTACGTTTCAAAAATGGACACTTAGAAACTTTTCTGCTGAAAATCACACAATGGATTCCTATGGAAGGAAATACAAGTTACTGGTAAGTACGCTTAGAATTACTTTTCAGGGTCAGTGCTAGGCTAAAAGATGCAGCCCTGGGTTCTCTCCTGAGAACAGGTAAGTAAATCGGAATTCGTAGTTCGGCTGATTTTAGAGGAATATTTGTACGTTTCAAAAATGGACACTGAAACTTTTCTGCTGAAAACCACACAATGGATTCCTATGGAAGGAAATACAAGTTACTGGCAAGTACGCTTAGAATTACTTTTCAGGGTCAGTGCTGGGCTAAAATATTCAGACCTGGGTTCTCTCCTGATAACAGGTGAGTAAATCGTAATTCGTAGTTCGGCTGATTTTAGAGGAATATTTGTACGTTTCAAAAATGGACACTTAGAAACTTTTCTGCTGAAAACCACACAATGGATTCCTATGATAGGAAATACAAGTTACTGGTAAGTACGCTAAGAATTACTCTTCAGGGTCAGTGCTGGGCTAAAAGATGCAGCACTGGGTTCTCTCTGATAACAGGTGAGGAAATTGGAATTCACAGTTCGGCTGATTTTAGAGGAATATTTGTACGTTTAAAAAATGGACACTTAGAAACTTTTCTGCTGAAAACCACACAATGGATTCCTATGGAAAGAAATACAAGTTACTGGTAAGTACGCTTAGAATTACTTTTCAGGGTCAGTGCTGGGCTAAAAGATGCAGCCCTGGGTTCTCTCCTGAGAACAGGTGAGTAAATCGGAATTCGTAGTTCGGCTGATTTTAGAGGAATATTTGTACGTTTCAAAAATGGACACTTAGAAACTTTTCAGCTGAAAACCACACAATGGATTCCTATGGAAAGAAATACAAGTTACTGGTAAGTACGCTAAGAATTACTCTTCAGGGTCAGTGCTGGGCTAAAAGATGCAGCACTGGGTTCTCTCCTGATAACAGGTGAGGAAATTGGAATTCACAGTTCGGCTGATTTTAGAGGAATATTTGTACGTTTAAAAAATGGACACTTAGAAACTTTTCTGCTGAAAACCACACAATGGATTCCTATGGAAAGAAATACAAGTTACTGGTAAGTACGCTTAGAATTAATTTTCAGGGTCAGTGCTGGGCTAAAAGATGCAGCCCTGGGTTCTCTCCTGAGAACAGGTGAGTAAATCGTAATTCGTAGCTCGGCTGATTTTAGAGGAATATTTGTATGTTTCAAAAATGTACACTTAGGAACCTTTCTGCTGAAAACCACACAATGGATTCCTATGGAAAGAAATACAAGTTACTGGTAAGGACGCTTAGAATTACTTTTCAGGGTCAGTGCTGGGCTAAAAGATGCAGCCCTGGGTTCTCTCCTGAGAACAGGTGAGTAAATCGTAATTCGTAGCTCGGCTGATTTTAGAGGAATATTTGTACGTTTCAAAAATGGACAGTTAGAAACTTTTCTGCTGAAAACCACACAATGGATTCCTATGGAAAGAAATACATGTTACTGGTAAGTACGCTTAGAATTACTTTTCAGGGTCGGTGCTGGGCTAAAAGATACAGCACTGGGTTCTCTCATGATAACAGGTGAGGAAATTGGAATTAGCAGTTCGGCTGATTTTAGAGGAATATTTGTACGTTTCAAAAATGGACACTGAAACTTTTCTGCTGAAAACCACACAATGGATTCCTATGGAAGGAAATACAAGTTACTGGCAAGTACGCTTAGAATTACTTTTCAGGGTCAGTGCTGGGCTAAAATATGCAGACCTGGGTTCTCACCTGATAACAGGTGAGTAAATCGTAATTCGTAGTTCTGCTGATTTTAGAGGAATATTTGTACGTTTCAAAAATGGACACTTAGAAACTTTTCTGCTGAAAACCACACAATGGATTCCTATGGTAGGAAATACAAGTTACTGGTAAGTACGCTAAGAATTACTCTTCAGGGTCAGTGCTGGGCTAAAAGATGCAGCACTGGGTTCTCTCCTGATAACAGGTGAGGAAATTGGAATTCGCAGTTCGGCTGATTTTAGAGGAATATTTGTACGTTTCAAAAATGGACACTTAGAAACTTTTCTGCTGAAAACCACACAATGGATTCCTTTGGAAGGAAATACAAGTTACTGGTAAGTATGCTTAGAATTACTTTTCAGGGTCTGTGCTGGGCTAAAAGATGCAGCACTGGGTTCTCTCCTGATAACAGGTGAGGAAATTGGAATTCGCAGTTCGGCTGATTTTAGAGGAATATTTGTACGTTTCAAAAATCGACACTTAGAAACTTTTCTGCTGAAAACCACACAATGGATTCCTATGGAAAGTAATACAAGTTACTGGTAAGTACGCTTAGAATTACTTTTCAGGGTCAGTGCTGGGCTAAAAGATGCAGCCCTGGGTTCTCTCCGGAGAACAGGTGAGTAAATCGTAATTTGTAGCTCGGCTGATTTTAGAGGAATATTTGTATGTTTCAAAAATGTACACTTAGGAACCTTTGTGCTGAAAACCACACAATGGATTCCTATGGAAAGAAATACAAGTTACTGGTAAGGACGCTTAGAATTACTTTTCAGGGTCAGTGCTGGGCTAAAAGATGCAGCCCTGGGTTCTCTCCTGAGAACAAGTGAGTAAATCGTAATTCGTAGCTCGGCTGATTTTAGAGGAATATTTGTACGTTTCAAAAATGGACAGTTAGAAACTTTTCTGCTGAAAACCACACAATGGATTCCTATGGAAAGAAATACATGTTACTGGTAAGTACGCTTAGAATTACTTTTCAGGGTCGGTGCTGGGCTAAAAGATACAGCACTGGGTTCTCTCATGATAACAGGTGAGGAAATTGGAATTAGCAGTTCGGCTGATTTTAGAGGAATATTTGTACGTTTCAAAAATGGACACTGAAACTTTTCTGCTGAAAACCACACAATGGATTCCTATGGAAGGAAATACAAGTTACTGGCAAGTACGCTTAGAATTACTTTTCAGGGTCAGTGCTGGGCTAAAATATGCAGACCTGGGTTCTCACCTGATAACAGGTGAGTAAATCGTAATTCGTAGTTCGGCTGATTTTAGAGGAATATTTGTACGTTTCAAAAATGGACACTTAGAAACTTTTCTGCTGAAAACCACACAATGGATTCCTATGGTAGGAAATACAAGTTACTGGTAAGTACGCTAAGAATTACTCTTCAGGGTCAGTGCTGGGCTAAAAGATGCAGCACTGGGTTCTCTCCTGATAACAGGTAAGGAAATTGGAATTCGCAGTTCGGCTGATTTTAGAGGAATATTTGTACGTTTCAAAAATGGACACTTAGAAACTTTTCTGCTGAAAACCACACAATGGATTCCTTTGAAAGGAAATACAAGTTACTGGTAAGTATGCTTAGAATTACTTTTCAGGGTCTGTGCTGGGCTAAAAGATGCAGCACTGGGTTCTCTCCTGATAACAGGTGAGGAAATTGGAATTCGCAGTTCGGCTGATTTTAGAGGAATATTTGTACGTTTCAAAAATCGACACTTAGAAACTTTTTTGCTGAAAACCACACAATGGATTCCTATGGAAAGTAATACAAGTTACTGGTAAGTACGCTTAGAATTACTTTTCAGGGTCAGTGCTCGGCTAAAAGATGCAGCCCTGGGTTCTCTCCTGAGAACAGGTGAGTAAATCGTAATTCGTAGCTCGGCTGATTTTAAAGGAATATTTGTATGTTTCAAAAATGTACACTTAGGAACCTTTCTGCTGAAAACCACACAATGGATTCCTATGGAAAGAAATACAAGTTACTGGTAAGTATGCTTAGAATTACTTTTCAGGGTCAGTGCTGGGCTAAAAGATGCAGCCCTGGGTTCTCTCCTGAGAACAGGTTAGTAAATCGTAACTCGCAGCTCAGCTGATTTTAGAGGAATATTTGCACGTTTCAAAAATGGACACTTTGAAACGTTTCTGCTGAAAACCACACAATGGATTCCTATGGAAAGAAATTCATGTTACTGGTAAGTTCGCTTAAAATTACTTTTCAGGGTCAGTGCTGGGCTAAAAGATGCAGCACTGGGTTCTCTCCTGAGAACAGGTGAGTAAATCGGAATTCGTAGTTCGGCTGATTTTAGAGGAATATTTGCACGTTTCGAAAATGGACACTTGGAAACTTTTCTGCTGAAAACCACACAATGGATTCCTATGGTAGGAAATACAAGTTACTGGTAAGTACGCTTAGAATTACTTTTCAGGGTCAGTGCTGGGCTAAAAGATGCAGCCCTGGGTTCTCTCCTGAGAACAGGTGAGTAAATCGTAATTCGTAGTTCGGCTGATTTTAGAGGAATATTGGTACGTTTCAAAAATGAACACTTAGAAACTTTTCTGCTAAAAACCACACAATGGATTCCTATGGTAGGAAAAACAAGTTACTGGTAAGTATGCGTAGAATTACTTTTCAGGGTCAGTGCTGGGCTAAAAGATGCAGCACTGGGTTCTCTCCTGATAAGAGGTGAGGAAATTGGAATTCGTAGTTCGGCTGATTTTAGAGGAATATTTGTACGTTTCAAAAATGAACACAGAAACTTTTCTGCTGAAAACCACACAATGGATTCCTATGGTAGGAAATACAAGTTACTGGTAAGTACGCTTAGAATTACTTTACAGGTTCAGTACTGGGCTAAAAGATGCAGCCCTGGGTTCTCTCCTGAGAACAGGTGAGTAAATCATAATTCGTAGTTCGGCTGATTTTAGAGGAATATTTGTACATTTCAAAAATGGACACTGAAACTTTTCTGCTGAAAACCACACAATGGATTCCTATGGAAGGAAATAAAAGTTACTGGCAAGTACGCTTAGAATTACTTTTCAAGGTCAGTGCTGGGCTAAAAGATGCAGCCCTGGGTTCTCTCCTGATAACAGGTGAGGAAATTGGAATTCGTAGTTCGGCTGATTTTAGAGGAATATTTGTACGTTTCAAAAATGGACACTTAGGAACCTTTGTGCTGAAAACCACACAATGGATTCCTATGGAAAGAAATACAAGTTACTGGTAAGGACGCTTAGAATTACTTTTCAGGGTCAGTGCTGGGCTAAAAGATGCAGCCCTGGGTTCTCTCCTGAGAACAGGTGAGTAAATCGTAATTCGTAGCTCGGCTGATTTTAGAGGAATATTTGTATGTTTCAAAAATGTACACTTAGGAACCTTTGTGCTGAAAACCACACAATGGATTCCTATGGAAAGAAATACAAGTTACTGGTAAGGACGCTTAGAATTACTTTTCAGGGTCAGTGCTGGGCTAAAAGATGCAGCCCTGGGTTCTCTCCTGAGAACAGGTGAGTAAATCGTAATTCGTAGCTCGGCTGATTTTAGAGGAATATTTGTACGTTTCAAAAATGGACAGTTAGAAACTTTTCTGCTGAAAACCACACAATGGATTCCTATGGAAAGAAAAACATGTTACTGGTAAGTACGCTTAGAATTACTTTTCAGGGTCGGTGCTGGGCTAAAAGATACAGCACTGGGTTCTCTCATGATAACAGGTGAGGAAATTGGAATTAGCAGTTCGGCTGATTTTAGAGGAATATTTGTATGTTTCAAAAATGGACACTGAAACTTTTCTGCTGAAAACCACACAATGGATTCCTATGGAAGGAAATACAAGTTACTGGCAAGTACGCTTAGAATTACTTTTCAGGGTCAGTGCTGGGCTAAAATATGCAGACCTTGGTTCTCACCTGATAACAGGTGAGTAAATCGTAATTCGTAGTTCGGCTGATTTTAGAGGAATATTTGTACGTTTCAAAAATGGACACTTAGAAACTTTTCTGCTGAAAACCACACAATGGATTCCTATGGTAGGAAATACAAGTTACTGGTAAGTACGCTAAGAATTACTCTTCAGGGTCAGTGCTGGGCTAAAAGATGCAGCACTGGGTTCTCTCCTGATAACAGGTGAGGAAATTGGAATTCGCACTTCGGCTGATTTTAGAGGAATATTTGTACGTTTCAAAAATGGACACTTAGAAACTTTTCTGCTGAAAACCACACAATGGATTCCTTTGGAAGGAAATACAAGTTACTGGTAAGTATGCTTAGAATTACTTTTCAGGGTCTGTGCTGGGCTAAAAGATGCAGCACTGGGTTCTCTCCTGATAACAGGTGAGGAAATTGGAATTCGCAGTTCGGCTGATTTTAGAGGAATATTTGTACGTTTCAAAAATCGACACTTAGAAACTTTTCTGCTGAAAACCACACAATGGATTACTATGGAAAGTAATACAAGTTACTGGTAAGTATGCTTAGAATTACTTTTCAGGGTCAGTGCTGGGCTAAAAGATGCAGCCCTGGGTTCTCTCCTGAGAACAGGTGAGTAAATCGTAATTCGTAGCTCGGCTGATTTTAGAGGAATATTTGTATGTTTCAAAAATGTACACTTAGGAACCTTTCTGCTGAAAACCACACAATGGATTCCTATGGAAAGAAATACAAGTTACTGGTAAGTACGCTTAGAATTACTTTTCAGGGTCAGTGCTGGGCTAAAAGATGCAGCCCTGGGTTCTCTCCTGAGAACAGGTGAGTAAATCGTAATTCGTAGCTCGGCTGATTTTAGAGGAATATTTGTACGTTTAAAAAATGAACACTTTGAAACTTTTCTGCTGAAAATCACACAATGGATTCCTATAGAAGGAAATACAAGTTACTGGTAAGTACGCTTAGAATTACTTTTCAGGGTCAGTGCTAGGCTAAAAGATGCAGCCCTGGGTTCTCTCCTGAGAACAGGTAAGTAAATCGGAATTCGTAGTTCGGCTGATTTTAGAGGAATATTTGTACGTTTCAAAAATGGACACTGAAACTTTTCTGCTGAAAACCACACAATGGATTCCTATGGAAGGAAATACAAGTTACTGGCAAGTACGCTTAGAATTACTTTTCAGGGTCAGTGCTGGGCTAAAATATGCAGACCTGGGTTCTCTCCTGATAACAGGTGAGTAAATCGTAATTCGTAGTTCGGCTGATTTTAGAGGAATATTTGTACGTTTCAAAAATGGACACTTAGAAACTTTTCTGCTGAAAACCACACAATGGATTCCTATGATAGGAAATACAAGTTACTGGTAAGTACGCTAAGAATTACTCTTCAGGGTCAGTGCTGGGCTAAAAGATGCAGCACTGGGTTCTCTCTGATAACAGGTGAGGAAATTGGAATTCACAGTTCGGCTGATTTTAGAGGAATATTTGTACGTTTAAAAAATGGACACTTAGAAACTTCTCTGCTGAAAACCACACAATGGATTCCTATGGAAAGAAATACAAGTTACTGGTAAGTACGCTTAGAATTACTTTTCAGGGTCAGTGCTGGGCTAAAAGATGCAGCCCTGGGTTCTCTCCTGAGAACAGGTGAGTAAATCGGAATTCGTAGTTCGGCTGATTTTAGAGGAATATTTGTACGTTTCAAAAATGGACACTTAGAAACTTTTCAGCTGAAAACCACACAATGGATTCCTATGGAAAGAAATACAAGTTACTGGTAAGTACGCTAAGAATTACTCTTCAGGGTCAGTGCTGGGCTAAAAGATGCAGCACAGGGTTCTCTCCTGATAACAGGTGAGGAAATTGGAATTCACAGTTCGGCTGATTTTAGAGGAATATTTGTACGTTTAAAAAATGGACACTTAGAAACTTTTCTGCTGAAAACCACACAATGGATTCCTATGGAAAGAAATACAAGTTACTGGTAAGTACGCTTAGAATTAATTTTCAGGGTCAGTGCTGGGCTAAAAGATGCAGCCCTGGGTTCTCTCCTGAGAACAGGTGAGTAAATCGTAATTCGTAGCTCGGCTGATTTTAGAGGAATATTTGTATGTTTCAAAAATGTACACTTAGGAACCTTTCTGCTGAAAACCACACAATGGATTCCTATGGAAAGAAATACAAGTTACTGGTAAGGACGCTTAGAATTACTTTTCAGGGTCAGTGCTGGGCTAAAAGATGCAGCCCTGGGTTCTCTCCTGAGAACAGGTGAGTAAATCGTAATTCGTAGCTCGGCTGATTTTAGAGGAATATTTGTACGTTTCAAAAATGGACAGTTAGAAACTTTTCTGCTGAAAACCACACAATGGATTCCTATGGAAAGAAATACATGTTACTGGTAAGTACGCTTAGAATTACTTTTCAGGGTCGGTGCTGGGCTAAAAGATACAGCACTGGGTTCTCTCATGATAACAGGTGAGTAAATCGTAATTCGTAGTTCGGCTGATTTTAGAGGAATATTTGTACGTTTCAAAAATGGACACTTAGAAACTTTTCTGCTGAAAACCACACAATGGATTCCTATGGTAGGAAATACAAGTTACTGGTAAGTACGCTAAGAATTACTCTTCAGGGTCAGTGCTGGGCTAAAAGATGCAGCACTGGGTTCTCTCCTGATAACAGGTGAGGAAATTGGAATTCGCAGTTCGGCTGATTTTAGAGGAATATTTGTACGTTTCAAAAATGGACACTTAGAAACTTTTCTGCTGAAAACCACACAATGGATTCCTTTGGAAGGAAATACAAGTTACTGGTAAGTATGCTTAGAATTACTTTTCAGGGTCTGTGCTGGGCTAAAAGATGCAGCACTGGGTTCTCTCCTGATAACAGGTGAGGAAATTGGAATTCGCAGTTCGGCTGATTTTAGAGGAATATTTGTACGTTTCAAAAATGGACACTTAGAAACTTTTCTGCTGAAAACCACACAATGGATTCCTATGGAAAGTAATACAAGTTACTGGTAAGTACGCTTAGAATTACTTTTCAGGGTCAGTGCTGGGCTAAAAGATGCAGCCCTGGGTTCTCTCCTGAGAACAGGTGAGTAAATCGTAATTCGTAGCTCGGCTGATTTTAGAGGAATATTTGTATGTTTCAAAAATGTACACTTAGGAACCTTTCTGCTGAAAACCACACTATGGATTCCTATGGAAAGAAATACAAGTTACTGGTAAGTACGCTTAGAATTACTTTTCAGGGTCAGTGCTGGGCTAAAAGATGCAGCCCTGGGTTCTCTCCTGAGAACAGGTTAGTAAATCGTAACTCGCAGCTCGGCTGATTTTAGAGGAATATTTGCACGTTTCAAAAATGGACACTTTGAAACCTTTCTGCTGAAAACCACACAATGGATTCCTATGGAAAGAAATTCATGTTACTGGTAAGTACGCTTAAAATTACTTTTCAGGGTCAGTGCTGGGCTAAAAGATGCAGCACTGGGTTCTCTCCTGAGAACAGGTGAGTAAATCGGAATTCGTAGTTCGGCTGATTTTAGAGGAATATTTGCACGTTTCGAAAATGGACACTTGGAAACTTTTCTGCTGAAAACCACACAATGGATTCCCATGGTAGGAAATACAAGTTACTGGTAAGTACGCTTAGCATTACTTTTCAGGGTCTGTGCTGGGCTAAAAGATGCAGCCCTGGGTTCTCTCCTGAGAACAGGTGAGTAAATCGTAATTCGTAGTTCGGCTGATTTTAGAGGAATATTTGTACGTTTCAAAAATGAACACTTAGAAACTTTTCTGCTAAAAACCACACAATGGATTCCTATTTTAGGAAAAACAAGTTACTGGTAAGTATGCTTAGAATTACTTTACAGGGTCAGTGCTGGGCTAAAAGATGCAGCCCTGGGTTCTCTCCTGAGAACAGGTGAGTAAATCATAATTCGTAGTTTGGCTGATTTTAGAGGAATATTTGTACATTTCAAAAATGGACACTGAAACTTTTCTGCTGAAAACCACACAATGGATTCCTATGGAAGGAAATAAAAGTTACTGGCAAGTACGCTTAGAATTACTTTTCAAGGTCAGTGCTGGGCTAAAAGATGCAGCCCTGGGTTCTCTCCTGATAACAGGTGAGGAAATTGGAATTCGTAGTTCGGCTGATTTTAGAGGAATATTTGTACGTTTCAAAAATGGACACTTTGAAACTTTTCTGCTGAAAACCACACAATGGATTCTTATTGAAGGAAATACAAGTTACTGGTAAGTAGGCTTAGAATTACTTTTCAGGGTCAGTGCTAGGCTAAAAGATGCAGCCCTGGGTTCTCTCCTGAGAACAGGTGAGTAAATCGTAATTCGTAGTTCAGCTGATTTTAGAGGAATATTTGTACGTTTCAAAAATGGACACTGAAACTTTTCTGCTGAAAATCACACAATGGATTCCTATGGAAGGAAATAAAGTTACTGGTAAGTAGGCTTAGAATTACTTTCCAGAGTCAGTGCTGGGCTAAAAGATGCAGCCCTGGGTTCTCTCCTGAGAACTGGTGAGTAAATCGTAATTCGTCTCTCGGCTGATTTTAGAGGATTATTTATACGTTTCAAAAATGGACAGTTAGAAACTTTTCTGCAGAAAACCACACAATGAATACCTATGGAAAGAAATACATGTTACTGGTAAGTACGCTTAGAATTACTTTTCAGGGTCGGTGCTGGGCTAAAAGATACAGCACCGGGTTCTCTCCTGATAACAGGTGAGGAAATTGGAATTAGCAGTTCGGCTGATTTTAGAGGAATATTTGTACGTTTAAAAAATGGACACTTTGAAACTTTTCTGCTGAAAATCACACAATGGATTCCTATAGAAGGAAATACAAGTTAGTGGTAAGAACGCTTAGAATTACTTTTCAGGGTCAGAGCTAGGCTAAAAGATGCAGCCCTGGGTTCTCTCCTGAGAACAGGTGAGTAAATCGGAATTCGTGGTTCGGCTGATTTTACAGAAATATTTGTACATTTCAAAAAAGGACACTTTGAAACTTTTCTGCTCAAAATCACACAATGGATTCCTCTGGAAGGAAATACAAGATACTGGTAAGTATGCTTAGAATTACTTTTCAGGGTCTTTGCTGGGCTAAAAGATGCAGCCCTGGGTTCTCTCCTGAGAACAGGTGAGTAAATCGTAATTCGTAGTTCGGCTGATTTTAGAGGAATACTTGTACCATTCAAAAATGGACACTGAAACTTTTCTGCTGAAAACCACACAATGGATTCCTTTGGAAGGAAATACAAGTTACTGGTAAGTACGCTTAGAATTTCTTTTCAGGGTCTGTGCTGGGCTAAAAGATGCAGCACTGGGTTCTCTCCTGATAACAGGTGAGGAAATTGGAATTCGCAGTTCGGCTGATTTTAGAGGAATATTTGTACGTTTCAAAAATGGACACTTAGAAACTTTTCTGCTGAAAACCACGCAATGGATTCCTATAGAAAGAAATACAAGTTACTGGTAAGTACGCTTAGAATTACTTTTCAGGGTCAGTGCTGGGCTAAAAGATGCAGCCCTGGGTTCTCTCCTGAGAACAGGTGAGTAAATCGTAATTCGTAGCTCGGCTGATTTTAGAGGAATATTTGTATGTTTCAAAAATGTACACTTAGGAACCTTTCTGCTGAAAACCACACAATGGATTCCTATGGAAAGAAATACAAGTTACTGGTAAGGACGCTTAGAATTACTTTTCAGGGTCAGTGCTGGGCTAAAAGATGCAGCCCTGGGTTCTCTCCTGAGAACAGGTGAGTAAATCGTAATTCGTAGCTCGGCTGATTTTAGAGGAATATTTGTACGTTTCAAAAATGGACAGTTAGAAACTTTTCTGCTGAAAACCACACAATGGATTCCTATGGAAAGAAATACATGTTACTGGTAAGTACGCTTAGAATTACTTTTCAGGGTCGGTGCTGGGCTAAAAAATACAGCACTGGGTTCTCTCATGATAACAGGTGAGGAAATTGGAATTAGCAGTTCGGCTGATTTTAGAGGAATATTTGTACGTTTCAAAAATGGACACTGAAACTTTTCTGCTGAAAACCACACAATGGATTCCTATGGAAGGAAATACAAGTTACTGGCAAGTACGCTTAGAATTACTTTTCAGGGTCAGTGCTGGGCTAAAATATGCAGACCTGGGTTCTCACCTGATAACAGGTGAGTAAATCGTAATTCGTAGTTCGGCTGATTTTAGAGGAATATTTGTACGTTTCAAAAATGGACACTTAGAAACTTTTCTGCTGAAAACCACACAATGGATTCCTATGGTAGGAAATACAAGTTACTGGTAAGTACGCTAAGAATTACTCTTCAGGGTCAGTGCTGGGCTAAAAGATGCAGCACTGGGTTCTCTCCTGATAACAGGTGAGGAAATTGGAATTCGCAGTTCGGCTGATTTTAGAGGAATATTTGTACGTTTCAAAAATGGACACTTAGAAACTTTTCTTTTTCTGCTGAAAATCACATAATGGATTCCTATAGAAGGAAATACAAGTTACTGGTAAGTACGCTTAGAATTACTTTTCAGGGTCAGTGCTAGGCTAAAAGATGCAGCCCTGGGTTCTCTCCTGAGAACAGGTTAGTAAATAGGAATTCGTAGTTCGGCTGATTTTAGAGGAATATTTGAACGTTTCAAAAATGGACACTGAAACTTTTCTGCTGAAAACCACACAATGGATTCCTATGGAAGGAAATACAAGTTACTGGCAAGTACGCTTAGAATTACTTTTCAGGGTCAGTGCTGGGCTAAAATATGCAGACCTGGGTTCTCTCCTGATAACAGGTGAGTAAATCGTAATTCGTAGTTCGGCTGATTTTAGAGGAATATTTGTACGTTTCAAAAATGGACACTTAGAAACTTTTCTGCTGAAAACCACACAATGGATTCCTATGATAGGAAATACAAGTTACTGGTAAGTACGCTAAGAATTACTCTTCAGGGTCAGTGCTGGGCTAAAAGATGCAGCACTGGGTTCTCTCCTGATAACAGATGAGGAAATTGGAATTCACAGTTCGGCTGATTTTAGAGGAATATTTGTACGTTTAAAAAATGGACACTTAGAAACTTTTCTGCTGAAAACCACACAATGGATTCCTATGGAAAGAAATACAAGTTACTGGTAAGTACGCTTAGAATTACTTTTCAGAGTCAGTGCTGGGCTAAAAGATGCAGCCCTGGGTTCTCTCCTGAGAACAGGTGAGTAAATCGGAATTCGTAGTTCGGCTGATTTTAGAGGAATATTTGTACGTTTCAAAAATGGACACTTAGAAACTTTTCTGCTGAAAACCACACAATGGATTCCTATGGTAGGAAATACAAGTTACTGGTAAATACGCTTAGAATTACTTTTCAGGGTCAGTGCTGGGCTAAAAGATGCAGCGCTGGGTTCTCTCCTGATAACAGGTGAGGAAATTGGAATTCGCACTTCGGCTGATTTTAGAGGAATATTTGTACGTTTCAAAAATGGACACTTAGAAACTTTTCTGCTGAAAACCACACAATGGATTCCTATGGAAAGAAATACAGTTACTGGTAGGTATGCTTAGAATTACTTTTCAGGGTCAGTGCTGGGCTAGAAGATGCAGCCCTGGGTTCTCTCCTGAGAACAGGTGAGTAAATCGTAATTCGTAGCTCGGCTGATTTTAGAGGAATATTTGTACGTTTCAAAAATGGACACTTAAAAACTTTTCTGCTAAAAACCACACAATGGATTCCCACGGTAGGAAAAACAAGTTACTGGTAAGTATGCTTAGAATTACTTTTCAGGGTCAGTGCTGGGCTAAAAGATGCGGCACTGGGTTCTCTCCTGATAACAGGTGAGGAAATTGGAATTTGTAGTTCAGCTGATTTTAGAGGAATATTTGCACGTTTCAAAAATGAACACTTAGAAACTTTTCTGCTGAAAACCACACAATGGATTCCAATGGAAGGAAATACAAGTTACTGGTAAGTACGCTTAGAATTACTTTTCAGGGTCAGTGCTGGGCTAAAATATGCAGCCCTGGGTTCTCTCCTGATAACAGGTGAGTAAATCGCAATTCGTAGTTCGGCTGATCTTAGAGGAATATTTGTACGTTTCAAAAATGGACACTTAGAAACTTTTCTGCTGAAAACCACACAATGGATTCCTATGGTAGGAAATACAAGTTACTGGTAAGTACGCTTAGAATTACTTTTCAGGGTCAGTGCTGGACTAAAAGATGCAGCACTGGGTTCTCTCCTGATAACAGGTGAGGAAATTGGAATTCGCAGTTCGGCTGATTTTAGAGGAATATTTGTACGTTTCAAAAATGGACACTTTTAAACTTTTCTGCTGAAAATCACACAATGGATTCCTATGGAAGGAAATACAAGTTACTGGTAAGTACGCTTAGAATTACTTTTCAGGGTCAGTGCTAGGCTAAAAGATGCAGCCCTGGGTTCTCTCCTGAGAACAGGTGAGTAAATCGGAATTCGTAGTTTGGCTGATTTTAGAGGAATATTTGTACGTTTCAAAAATGGACACTGACACTTTTCTGCTGAAAACCACACAATGGATTCCTATGGAAGGTAATACAAGTTACTGGCAAGTACGCTTAGAATTACTTTTCAGGGTCAGTGCTGGGCTAAAATATGCAGCCCTGGGTTCTCTCCTGATAACAGGTGAGTAAATCGCAATTCGTAGTTCGGCTGATTTTAGAGGAATATTTGTACGTTTCAAAAATGGACACTTAGAAACTTTTCTGCTGAAAACCGCACAATGGATTCCTATGGTAGGAAATACAAGTTACTGGTAAGTACGCTAAGAATTACTCTTCAGGGTCAGTGCTGGGCTAAAAGATGCAGCACTGGGTTCTCTCCTGATAACAGGTGAGGAAATTGGAATTCGCAGTTCGGCTGATTTTAGAGGAATATTTGTACGTTTCAAAAATGGACACTTAGAAACTTTTCTGCTGAAAACCACACAATGGATTCCTTTGGAAGGAAATACAAGTTACTGGTAAGTATGCTTAGAATTACTTTTCAGGGTCTGTGCTGGGCTAAAAGATGCAGCACTGGGTTCTCTCCTGATAACAGGTGAGGAAATTGGAATTCGCAGTTCGGCTGATTTTAGAGGAATATTTGTACGTTTCAAAAATGGACACTTAGAAACTTTTCTGCTGAAAACCACACAATGGATTCCTATGGAAAGTAATACAAGTTACTGGTAAGTACGCTTAGAATTACTTTTCAGGGTCAGTGCTGGGCTAAAAGATGCAGCCCTGGGTTCTCTCCTGAGAACAGGTGAGTAAATCGTAATTCGTAGCTCGGCTGATTTTAGAGGAATATTTGTATGTTTCAAAAATGTACACTTAGGAACCTTTCTGCTGAAAACCACACTATGGATTCCTATGGAAAGAAATACAAGTTACTGGTAAGTACGCTTAGAATTACTTTTCAGGGTCAGTGCTGGGCTAAAAGATGCAGCCCTGGGTTCTCTCCTGAGAACAGGTTAGTAAATCGTAACTCGCAGCTCGGCTGATTTTAGAGGAATATTTGCACGTTTCAAAAATGGACACTTTGAAACCTTTCTGCTGAAAACCACACAATGGATTCCTATGGAAAGAAATTCATGTTACTGGTAAGTACGCTTAAAATTACTTTTCAGGGTCAGTGCTGGGCTAAAAGATGCAGCACTGGGTTCTCTCCTGAGAACAGGTGAGTAAATCGGAATTCGTAGTTCGGCTGATTTTAGAGGAATATTTGCACGTTTCGAAAATGGACACTTGGAAACTTTTCTGCTGAAAACCACACAATGGATTCCCATGGTAGGAAATACAAGTTACTGGTAAGTACGCTTAGCATTACTTTTCAGGGTCTGTGCTGGGCTAAAAGATGCAGCCCTGGGTTCTCTCCTGAGAACAGGTGAGTAAATCGTAATTCGTAGTTCGGCTGATTTTAGAGGAATATTTGTACGTTTCAAAAATGAACACTTAGAAACTTTTCTGCTAAAAACCACACAATGGATTCCTATTTTAGGAAAAACAAGTTACTGGTAAGTATGCTTAGAATTACTTTACAGGGTCAGTGCTGGGCTAAAAGATGCAGCCCTGGGTTCTCTCCTGAGAACAGGTGAGTAAATCATAATTCGTAGTTTGGCTGATTTTAGAGGAATATTTGTACATTTCAAAAATGGACACTGAAACTTTTCTGCTGAAAACCACACAATGGATTCCTATGGAAGGAAATAAAAGTTACTGGCAAGTACGCTTAGAATTACTTTTCAAGGTCAGTGCTGGGCTAAAAGATGCAGCCCTGGGTTCTCTCCTGATAACAGGTGAGGAAATTGGAATTCGTAGTTCGGCTGATTTTAGAGGAATATTTGTATGTTTCAAAAATGTACACTTAGGAACCTTTCTGCTGAAAACCACACAATGGATTCCTATGGAAAGAAATACAAGTTACTGGTAAGGACGCTTAGAATTACTTTTCAGGGTCAGTGCTGGGCTAAAAGATGCAGCCCTGGGTTCTCTCCTGAGAACAGGTGAGTAAATCGTAATTCGTAGCTCGGCTGATTTTAGAGGAATATTTGTACGTTTCAAAAATGGACAGTTAGAAACTTTTCTGCTGAAAACCACACAATGGATTCCTATGGAAAGAAATACATGTTACTGGTAAGTACGCTTAGAATTACTTTTCAGGGTCGGTGCTGGGCTAAAAAATACAGCACTGGGTTCTCTCATGATAACAGGTGAGGAAATTGGAATTAGCAGTTCGGCTGATTTTAGAGGAATATTTGTACGTTTCAAAAATGGACACTGAAACTTTTCTGCTGAAAACCACACAATGGATTCCTATGGAAGGAAATACAAGTTACTGGCAAGTACGCTTAGAATTACTTTTCAGGGTCAGTGCTGGGCTAAAATATGCAGACCTGGGTTCTCACCTGATAACAGGTGAGTAAATCGTAATTCGTAGTTCGGCTGATTTTAGAGGAATATTTGTACGTTTCAAAAATGGACACTTAGAAACTTTTCTGCTGAAAACCACACAATGGATTCCTATGGTAGGAAATACAAGTTACTGGTAAGTACGCTAAGAATTACTCTTCAGGGTCAGTGCTGGGCTAAAAGATGCAGCACTGGGTTCTCTCCTGATAACAGGTGAGGAAATTGGAATTCGCAGTTCGGCTGATTTTAGAGGAATATTTGTACGTTTCAAAAATGGACACTTAGAAACTTTTCTTTTTCTGCTGAAAATCACACAATGGATTCCTATGGAAGGAAATACAAGTTACTGGTAAGTACGCTTAGAATTACTTTTCAGGGTCAGTGCTAGGCTAAAAGATGCAGCCCTGGGTTCTCTCCTGAGAACAGGTTAGTAAATAGGAATTCGTAGTTCGGCTGATTTTAGAGGAATATTTGTACGTTTCAAAAATGGACACTGAAACTTTTCTGCTGAAAACCACACAATGGATTCCTATGGAAGGAAATACAAGTTACTGGCAAGTACGCTTAGAATTACTTTTCAGGGTCAGTGCTGGGCTAAAATATGCAGACCTGGGTTCTCTCCTGATAACAGGTGAGTAAATCGTAATTCGTAGTTCGGCTGATTTTAGAGGAATATTTGTACGTTTCAAAAATGGACACTTAGAAACTTTTCTGCTGAAAACCACACAATGGATTCCTATGATAGGAAATACAAGTTACTGGTAAGTACGCTAAGAATTACTCTTCAGGGTCAGTGCTGGGCTAAAAGATGCAGCACTGGGTTCTCTCCTGATAACAGATGAGGAAATTGGAATTCACAGTTCGGCTGATTTTAGAGGAATATTTGTACGTTTAAAAAATGGACACTTAGAAACTTTTCTGCTGAAAACCACACAATGGATTCCTATGGAAAGAAATACAAGTTACTGGTAAGTACGCTTAGAATTACTTTTCAGAGTCAGTGCTGGGCTAAAAGATGCAGCCCTGGGTTCTCTCCTGAGAACAGGTGAGTAAATCGGAATTCGTAGTTCGGCTGATTTTAGAGGAATATTTGTACGTTTCAAAAATGGACACTTAGAAACTTTTCTGCTGAAAACCACACAATGGATTCCTATGGTAGGAAATACAAGTTACTGGTAAGTACGCTTAGAATTACTTTTCAGGGTCAGTGCTGGGCTAAAAGATGCAGCACTGGGTTCTCTCCTGATAACAGGTGAGGAAATTGGAATTCGTACTTCGGCTGATTTTAGAGGAATATTTGTACGTTTCAAAAATGGACACTTAGAAACTTTTCTGCTGAAAACCACACAATGGATTCCTATGGAAAGAAATACAGTTACTGGTAGGTATGCTTAGAATTACTTTTCAGGGTCAGTGCTGGGCTAGAAGATGCAGCCCTGGGTTCTCTCCTGAGAACAGGTGAGTAAATCGTAATTCGTAGCTCGGCTGATTTTAGAGGAATATTTGTACGTTTCAAAAATGGACACTTAAAAACTTTTCTGCTAAAAACCACACAATGGATTCCCACGGTAGGAAAAACAAGTTACTGGTAAGTATGCTTAGAATTACTTTTCAGGGTCAGTGCTGGGCTAAAAGATGCGGCACTGGGTTCTCTCCTGATAACAGGTGAGTTAATTGGAATTTGTAGTTCAGCTGATTTTAGAGGAATATTTGTACGTTTCAAAAATGAACACTTAGAAACTTTTCTGCTGAAAACCACACAATGGATTCCAATGGAAGGAAATACAAGTTACTGGTAAGTACGCTTAGAATTACTTTTCAGGGTCAGTGCTGGGCTAAAATATGCAGCCCTGGGTTCTCTCCTGATAACAGGTGAGTAAATCGCAATTCGTAGTTCGGCTGATCTTAGAGGAATATTTGTACGTTTCAAAAATGGACACTTAGAAACTTTTCTGCTGAAAACCACACAATGGATTCCTATGGTAGGAAATACAAGTTACTGGTAAGTACGCTTAGAATTACTTTTCAGGGTCAGTGCTGGACTAAAAGATGCAGCACTGGGTTCTCTCCTGATAACAGGTGAGGAAATTGGAATTCGCAGTTCGGCTGATTTTAGAGGAATATTTGTACGTTTCAAAAATGGACACTTTTAAACTTTTCTGCTGAAAATCACACAATGGATTCCTATGGAAGGAAATACAAGTTACTGGTAAGTACGCTTAGAATTACTTTTCAGGGTCAGTGCTAGGCTAAAAGATGCAGCCCTGGGTTCTCTCCTGAGAACAGGTGAGTAAATCGGAATTCGTAGTTTGGCTGATTTTAGAGGAATATTTGTACGTTTCAAAAATGGACACTGACACTTTTCTGCTGAAAACCACACAATGGATTCCTATGGAAGGTAATACAAGTTACTGGCAAGTACGCTTAGAATTACTTTTCAGGGTCAGTGCTGGGCTAAAATATGCAGCCCTGGGTTCTCTCCTGATAACAGGTGAGTAAATCGCAATTCGTAGTTCGGCTGATTTTAGAGGAATATTTGTACGTTTCAAAAATGGACACTTAGAAACTTTTCTGCTGAAAACCGCACAATGGATTCCTATGGTAGGAAATACAAGTTACTGGTAATTACGCTAAGAATTACTCTTCAGGGTCAGTGCTGGGCTAAAAGATGCAGCACTGGGTTCTCTCCTGATAACAGGTGAGGAAATTGGAATTCGCAGTTCGGCTGATTTTAGAGGAATATTTGTACGTTTCAAAAATGGACACTTAGAAACTTTTCTGCTAAAAACCACACAATGGATTCCTATGGTAGGAAAAACAAGTTACTGGTAAGTATGCTTAGAATTACTTTTCAGGGTCAGTGCTGGGCTAAAAGATGCAGCACTGGGTTCTCTCCTGATAACAGGTCAGGATATTGGAATTAGCAATTCGGCTGATTTTAGAGGAATATTTGTACGTTTCAAAAATGAACACAGAAACTTTTCTGCTGAAAACCACACAATGGCTTCCTATGGTAGGAAATACAAGTTACTGGTAAGTACGCTTAGAATTACTTTACAGGGTCAGTGCTGGGCTAAAAGATGCAGCCCTGGGTTCTCTCCTGAGAACAGGTGAGTAAATCAGAATTCGTAGTTCGGCTGATTTTAGAGGAATATTTGTACGTTTCGAAAATGGACACTGAAACTTTTCTGCTGAAAACCACACAATGGATTCCTATAGAAAGAAATACAAGTTATGGTAAGTACGCTTAGAATTACTTTTCAGGGTCAGTGCTAGGCTAAAAGATGCAGCCCTGGGTTCTCTCCTGAGAACAGGTAAGTAAATCGGAATTCGTAGTTCGGCTGATTTTAGAGGAATATTTGTATGTTTCAAAAATGGACACTGACACTTTTCTGCTGAAAACCACACAATGGATTCCTATGGAAGGAAATACAAGTTACTGGCAAGTACGCTTAGAATTACTTTTCAGGGTCAGTGCTGGGCTAAAATATGCAGCCCTGGGTTCTCTCCTGATAACAGGTGAGTAAATCGTAATTCGTAGTTCGGCTGATTTTAGAGGAATATTTGTACGTTTCAAAAATGGACACTTAGAAACTTTTCTGCTGAAAATCACACAATGGATTCCTATGGAAAGAAATACAAGTTATGGTAAGTACGCTTAGAATTACTTTTCAGGGTCAGTGCTAGGCTAAAAGATGCAGCCCTGGGTTCTCTCCTGATAACAGGTAAGTAAATCGGAATTCGTAGTTCGGCTGATTTTAGAGGAATATTTGTATGTTTCAAAAATGGACACTGACACTTTTCTGCTGAAAACCACACAATGGATTCCTATGGAAGGAAATACAAGTTACTGGCAAGTACGCTTAGAATTACTTTTCAGGGTCAGTGCTGGGCTAAAATATGCAGCCCTGGGTTCTCTTGTGGAAATATGGATTTTTATGATCAGTTATGTCCCCTATCTTGGACCCCAACGGTTTCATGTATAAATCACAAGTACATGTATGTTCCCTCCAGTTCCAGTTATGAAGACGCAAACACTTGTGCGTCCACCGTCAACATGTCCTCTTTCAGATCCGCCATGAATGGGCCGGATATTCTATTTCTAAGTATGAAAGGCCACCGGCTTTATATGGTTCATTTATCCCATTTTTCAGTCCAGGCGAGTAGGCCCTGATTCTGCCGTTAAGCCTTTTCCTGCCTTCTGCCTCTGAAAGCTCCAGTCTGAGCTCGCATCTGTATCCATGAACTTTGTCCTATTCCCTGCGCGGCTAACGGTGCCTGACTCCAGCCTGTTGCCTGCCAAAAACTGTATTTCACCTTCGAGATTATCTGCTCCGCTCCCTACCCAATGCATTCCTGTCTAGTAGTTTAAGTAAACATTCTTCCAGCTATCGAGCAAAGGGCCCGGCTTCTCTGTCTTTATGCAAGTAATTCATAGCCCTGTTACTATGGAAGATTTCTGCCCTCGCATCTAGTGTAGACACTTAGACGCTTGTACACGCACTCACAGTCAGTATAGAATAGATTTTGTTCGAGAGACCTTTCTTTTTGGATAACATAGTTCTTTAAACATAGGATGTTAGATATGATTTGGGATTAGGTTGACATAACCCCAGACTTTTGTCTCCACATGTAGAGCTAAATGTCAAGTCCCTTTCTCCCTCTAGTTGCACGTCTATCACACGTCATGCGACTGCTCACGCATCTCTGCCAAATATTTCTGCTGACATTGCAGGATTCTCCAGGTATCCACCCACACATGACAAATTACCCATTATCATCAAGTGGACGCCCACATGGACGCCCACCTTCACGCCTACTTACACGCCCACATGCTCTTATCTCATTCTCTCTTGCTCTTTTGCTTACGTACAATTGAGAAATGTATATATACTGTACTCTGTGAATAATGTTTTGAGAATATTGAGAATACTTTTGAGTCCCTTTCCAGATCCTTTTTTGGTGATGGTAATATTCTCCCTTTAACTCGAGTTATTGGAATAAAGCCCTTTTTGAACCTGATACCACAGACTCAGCCTCTTGCTTTATGCATGATCCTATTGATATTCTGAAATACATAGAGCGTAATATTTTATTTACCACATAATGGCGCCCGAACAGTTTAATCTCTTTCCCCACACGCCGGAAATGAAGGTCCAGTTTTGCCCCCTTCCATAGCCGTGACGGACTTCAAGCGCGCACGTCGCGGGTCTTCCCGCCAACTCCCTCAGGCCAACGAAGGGGACAGACTGCGACCAGGCATCCATACGAGGCGGTGAGGAACGCAGATTGTCCTACCCAGAGCCCACCTGCGAGAGAGCTGTGTCCGAGGTATACAGAGGCCCACCAGATTCCGAAGTTCCGAAGTATCCAAGTCACGAGTCGAGTCCAGTCCAGTCCAGTTTGGTCTAGTCCAGTTCAGTTCCGAGGCCTTCCGTTCCGAGCTACCCGGTGAGTACCATTGCCGGGGAGGCGTTCTGACGTGCACATAGGTTGTGCCGGTCAAGACGGGTTTGGGTACACAAATCCGGTCTGCACTGTTTCAGCAGTGTATCTGTACTGTTTAGCAGTATATCTAGTATGTCTAGTATATAATTCAGAATCACCTAGTTAGTGTCGAGTATTATGCTAAGTGATTAGTTCCCTAATGGCCATTGTTGTTCGTTAAATGTTAAATGTTTTAAATACGTTCTACATATTGTGGTGTGAATGACTGTTCATTATTGTGTTTATTGTATTAAGTGTGTTCAAGTAATAAGGTCTAAAAATGCCGCTCTTTTCAAAATTAAGACAGATCAAAACAAGAAAAGGGGTACTCAAAGAAGCTGTTCCCATTCCACCTAGGGACACCCCAGGGTACTTTATGTACCATAAGCATGGCCTAGATGCCGTATTATTTCTTGATTTATGGGTGGACTACACCAAGGATCTAGCCGAAAGTCAGAGGTGGCCCGCAGTTGGGACATGGGATGCAGATTGCATCATGAGAGTAGAAGAAGAATTATGGAAAAAGAAAGCCAGACAGTAACAGAAAGATGCCATTGAGTTTTGGCGCAAGGAGTCACATAGGAGGACAGAGTAAGTGTTTCACGAAGCAGAGAGAAGTAGACTGGAGTCTGGAAAAGCCAAGGAAGAGATGTTACAGGAGGAAGTGAAGCAGGTGAAATGAGTGCAGGCTGACAGAGAAAGAAATACTGACGTTGCTGGTATTTATCCCGTCCTTTCAGAGGACCTAGCAAGAGTGGCCCCAGTAGAAGGTCCAGTTAGAGTGCCACCGCAAGTACCACGATACATATAATAATGATATAGTAGCCCAAAGGTTCTTGAGCCTCCCACCAAACGAACAGCGCATAGCTGGTGTTTTCATGGTCCAACATTTGATTACGTTGTTAAAAGGGACTTGAGAGGGGTGTAGCTAGGGTAATAGCAACACCTGTGATTTGATGACACCCCTAATGTACAAAGTGTTAATGAAAAATAACTAGTGAAAAGTTTAGCTTGAGAAAAATTGTGGGTATTTCGAATTTGCAAAATTGTTCCAGAATCCAGGTTTGTGTTCTTGGTGGTCCAGTGAGCCAATGTGCTGGGTCAAGACGGTAAGATTATGACCCCCTGAGAGCAAATTGTATATAAAAATAATTTTTCAATTGGGCGAATTATTGCAGTTTTTATGGAATTGAGTAGTCTTTTTGTCTTTGACAGCTTCAGAGTGAGGAGAAGGTGGGGGCTGTGTAGAGCAGTATGTGATACAGAAATCGGAGACAGATTCTGACCTTGTAGCCAGTGTAGGTGGGGGCCGGTGAGAGGAGCAGAACAGAGGCACTGCTTAGAAAGCTTCTCTGACATCGCATCTGTGTAATGCCTGCAGCCGGAACAACAAAAAAAAAAGTTGGCTGGCAGCCCAGGCTCAGGCCGCGCTGAGGGGCTATTTTTAGCTTCTCTGATAAGACAGGGCAGCTGAGAAATGTAAGTCGAGAAAGATTCCCTTGGTCTATTCTGTGCTAAACCAGTGCCCCGGGGAAATGTCTATGGAGAAGATTTGTTTTATTTTTTAGCAAATGTTATATTGCTTCTGGCCAGAAAGTAAAATGTTGCTCTTGCTTGGAATTTTAAGGGCTATGTGCCTATATAAAAACGATTTTCAAATTCAGACATTTTTGAATTGTGGCCACAAGCTGCCACCAGTTGCATTGGATAAATGATCCAGTGGTTAAAAGTCTGTGAGGAGAGATGAGAGGTGCGTCTTCGTCTGGGACATTAGGGTACATTGTGTTGACGAAGATGCATAGCTCATTTTTATAAAAGAAAACAAACAGGTTCGTGTGTTCTTCGTTTTTGATTATTATTGCTGATTCTGTTTTTATAAAAGAAAACAAACAGGTTCGTGTGTTCTTCGTTTTTGATTATTATTGCTGATTCTGTGTGTCAGACTTGACACGGTGATTTCAGATGGGGGTGTATAGGGCAGGTAAATAAGTTATTGATTATAAGCCTGACAAATTAAGCAGGCCAGAGTGTTCGCCTCTGAGCTGTAGGTACTATAATTGCGCATCGCTGCTCATTTATATATGTTAGTGTAATTGTCTATGCTTTCTGTGCTTGGTATACTGATGGCTTGGCATATGTATTTTATATATGTTTTGTTTTTGTGTTGTATTGACCAGTCTGTTTAGCGTTTAATACAAAGTTCTCCTGTGCAGTACCGAGATAGTCGTGACGACGGCGATCTTTGCACAGCGCTTGGCTGGAACTTGTTCACAATTACTAAATTTCACAGACATGATATTACCTTTATCATGCTGTCAAAAAAGCGGACAACACGTTATCAGTGCATGTCTAATTGGTATTGGTGATGAATAAAAGAAGAAAATAGTTATGCAAGACTTAAATATGTATCACATGACTGCCTTTCTCTTATAGACAGGCAGCCTCGGTCATATGTTTCCAGATTGGACATTAAGGAACCATTATGATCTATGCACTCGCATCTTACCTCTTGAAAGGCCTGTTTTAAATAAGGACTGCCACCCCAGAGTGACAAATGAGGCTCGGTATTTAGGTTAATGAGAAAATATCTGACAGGATTTCCTTTTTAAAGTTTGCTTTAGTAAGCTCATTCTTGTAAGTGGTGGCCCCAAAAGTTGACTTGTTTTTAAATTAGGCTGTTTATTGTATAGGTGGAAATTATTGCAGAATTACTGATTTTTTTTTAGCAGATGAATTATTAATTATCAACATTAACAACTGTTCTTAAACTTGGTTTTCCGAATATTTAGGTAATTTAGCATTCCTATTAGGGCCTCCTAGAATTAATATTGACTTCAGGTTGGTGTAGGTTCATGTAATAGGGACATTTGCATATGAGATGTCATTTGGCCAGCTTATGAGCTAACACAATGAGGTTTGTACATTAATTTGAAGGATTTCTCGCCGTTTCAAATACGCTGTGTATCTCCTATAATTTTGCTTACGCCCAGTAGCTACCCACAGGGATTAATAGTGTTGACAAGACACAGGGTTTGATAGTGTTTGACAGCAGTGAAATCTGTTTCAGATTTCCTCCTGTCAAAAAGGGGGGGAAGGAGGAGAATATTGGCTTTCTGCTGGCCCCTGAGGAGGTTCGCTTCCCGCTAGCCCCTTAAGAAATTAAGCCCCTTAGAAATTAGCCCCCTTAGAAATTAAGTCGAGGAAATAGGTATGGTGCTTTCCCCTTTTTCTCATGTTTTATTGTGATCTTTCAGGGGAATTAGTTGTGGGCACCGGAACGTATTCAATTGATTTCTGGTTTTTCACAGCCCAAGACACAAAAAGACTAAAGTCCTCAAGAACACACTGTGGCATTTGAAGAATTAAAGAGAGCTTTATGTCAAGCACCAGTTTTAGCAAACCCTGATTACAACAAATCGTTTATGCTTTTTGTGACAGAGCGGGATGGAACAGCACTATCTGTCCTAACACAAGATCATGCAGGAAAACACGAGCCCTGTGCTTATTTTTCTAGTACATTAGACCCAGTAGCACAGGCTTTGCCTGCGTGCCTAAAATCAGTTGCAGCAACGGCCTTAGCCATAAGACAAAGTGACTCGATAGTGCTGGGCCACCCTCTGACAGTACAAGTACCACACGCAGTAGAGGTTCTCTTGAACCGGACACAAACACAACACCTGACTGTAGCTAGACTGACAGGCTATGAGCCAACGTTATTTCAACCACACATAGAGATCAGACGATGCAACATACTGAATCCTGCTACCCTTTTGCCCTCCAGTACAGAAAGCGTTTCACCACACGACTGTGTTGAAGTAATACATACCGTGACTAAACCAAGACAAGAATTGACAGACGTTGCACTCCCAGACCCCGACCTAACACTATAAGTTGACGGCTCATGCATGAGGACAGGGGCGGGAGAATTAGTGGCAGCATATGCAGTGACTACTGATACTGTAATAATAGAGACTAAAAGAATAGACATATTGTCAGCACAAGCAGCAGAGCTCATCGCCCTGACACAAGCGTGCATAAGAGCTAAGCACCTGAGAGTAAACATTTACACCGATTCTCTGGCGAGAAAGAGGTTTCTTGACCTCTCATGGGGCCAAGATACAGCATGGCCCCCATATTCAAGCCCTACTGGAAGCAATACATTTACCAACAGCCATAGCTATCCTAAAATGTAAAGCACATACTAGAGCCACAGATACCATTTCCCAAGGCAATGATCTGGCAGACCGAACAGCTAAACAGACAGCTCAGACCCCACTAGACATGACAAAGTTACAGGTTCAATAAGTGTCCAAAGCCATGACAGTTAGGGATCCTTCCAAGGATGTACAAGACATACAGACACATGCTACTATAGATGAATTAAAGAAATGGTCGGAACAAGGAGGGGTACTGACTGATCAGGGTTGGATGAATAAGGGCAAATCCACATGGTTTCTTCCTGATTCGATGGTACAAGTGATTATAAATACCGCACATAGTCCTGCACACTTAGGAGAGAAAGCAATGATAGATAGCTTACAGAATATATGGTTCAACAAGCACCTGCATGCAGCAGCGAAACAAAAGGTCAGAACATGTATGATCTGTTGCCAATTCAATCCAGGTAAAGGCATTCCGATGGAACAAGGTGGATTCCATCCACCTGACCACCCTTTTGAAGTGCTCCAAATGGATTATATCCAAATAAACAGATGTAGAGGTTACAAATATGTCCTGGTACTAATGAAGCAGGTGTCCCTTCTGTTAGGGTATACCTGGAAATTCCATTGTGTGCGACATCCTGAAGCAGCAGGCCTTGTAGAAAGACATAATCAGACATTAAAAATTTGCGCAGACAAAGGTGTAGATTGGATGGTAGCCCTGCCGGTTGCCCTCTTTTACATGCGAATGGTAGCTCATTCTAGAACAGGCTTATCTCCCTATGAAGTGGTCTTTGGTAGACCACCAAATATGTGGGGCACTCCAATGCCTAAAAGATTATTGATGTTGATAATAACATGCTGACAGATTACCTGGCTTCCTTGATGTCTGCACTACTCTCTTGTTGTTCGCAGGTTGCTGCCGCCTTCCCTGACAACACCCAGGTCAAAGAATACTCCATCGCTCCTGGATGGAAGGCGCCAAAGTCAGTGCTCTGGAACACGGGGACGGCCGTTAAAGTCAAAGGGCGGAAAAGATGGTTGCACCTTCACCACTCTTTTACAAAGGAAAAAGACTTTGAACTTGGATTTTGGATTTTGAACACCATTTTCTAGAGGAGACTCCCCAGCAGTTTCCACAAAGCTAAACTTAGATCTAAAAAGTCAGAACCCGTTTGATCAATTAAGTCCACTAGGTGGTGAAGCGGTTGAACATGTATTCTGGCTTGCATAAGATCTTGGACAATAATATTGATAAAAAAAGAGCAAGATGTGCATCACGATAATATGTATCAGCTTAATACTACATGCTATTTTTCCTCCTATTGCCTCACTCTTATACTCCTCCACTAATGATACCATAAAGCACACATTTAGTGATCTGCCATCCTATGAGCTATCATATCGACTTGCCTTACGCAACAATACCTTTATTCAGATGCTGCACCATTCACATCAGACTAGCAATGCTACAGACTGCTGGGTCTGTGGCCGACTCCCCCCCTATCAGAACTATAAGGGAGTTTTGCCCCTCTTTCTCTATCCGTTCACACACAATGGCTCCTGTGGAGCATGGTTTAGTTTGATTAATTCCCTAGATTCGAATTCCGCAGTTTATCAAGACAACTGGGTATGGGGAAACCTGAACTTAGTTTTGCTTAAAGTCTGCTACCCTAACAAGGAGGGACTTCCCAAAAGAACAGGAACTGATCTAGAAAATGAAGTATATGGATTAGGTAATTTTACACTTAACCTCATGATCCTGAACGTTGAATCTGAAGCTACACCAATCTTGCCCGCCATGTCCGTATTCCCAGTAAAAGGGGAATTATGTATAAGAAAGAATGGCTCCATACACATGGGCCATAGTAAATGCACCACTGTAATAAAATTCAGTGATCAAGGCAAGTCTACATTTAGAGCTTCTCGTCATTCCTACTTTATATGTGGCCAGACCGCATATATACGCCTACCTCTAGATTGGGATGGTACCTGCTACATCGGATTCCTTTTGCCACCTGTTTTCCTAGCTCCTCCTGATTATCATAGAAATACTCATTTAGTACACAATAGAGAACGGAGAGATCTCCCAATAGTCGATTACACTGAGACAGCATGGGAAAAATACACAGATTTCAATAAAGGTCTCTTTCCCTATATAGGTACAGTTACCAATAGTAAGCTGATACGTAGATTAACCAGAACCCTTGAAGCAGTAGTGAACGAAACTATTTCCGCCTTAGGCAATTTAACAGAAGAGCAGTCTGCTATGCGGATTGTTGTGCTTCAAAATGGTCTTGTCCTTGCCGTTATCCTGGCCGATAGGGGCAGAGCTTGTAGGGTCATCGGATCAAGCTGTTGCATTTTCATACCAGAAAATTCGCCATCTGTATATAAAGCCATAACTCGCCTTCATAAGATTGTAAGCCAGATACACCAGAATCCAGGCACCTGGACTTGGTCCGGTTGGTTTTGGAGTGTATTATCTACCTTTGGACGGAGGGTCCTATCCTTCCTAGGTATTGGCTTTCTCATACTATTCAGTTGCTGCTTATGCCTACAATGTGGACCAGCGATTTGTGGTCTGTGTGCCACATCGTGTATTCCACCACCAAAATTTCATTCATCCCGGAAGAAAAAAGAAGAACAAATGATGTTATATGAACAGATCAACGGATTGATGAAGATTGATATCTCTTAAGGGCAAGTAGGGGACAAGGAGGGAATGTGGAAATATGGATTTTTATGATCAGTTATGTCCCCTATCTTGGACCCCAACGGTTTCATGTATAAATCACAAGTACATGTATGTTCCCTCCAGTTCCAGTTATGAAGACGCAAACACTTGTGCGTCCACCGTCAACATGTCCTCTTTCAGATCCGCCATGAATGGGCCGAATATTCTATTTCTAAGTATGAAAGGCCACCGGCTTTATATGGTTCATTTATCCCATTTTTCAGTCCAGGCGAGTAGGCCCTGATTCTGCCGTTAAGCCTTTTCCTGCCTTCTGCCTCTGAAAGCTCCAGTCTGAGCTCGCATCTGTATCCATGAACTTTGTCCTATTCCCTGCGCGGCTAACGGTGCCTGACTCCAGCCTGTTGCCTGCCAAAAACTGTATTTCACCTTCGAGATTATCTGCTCCGCTCCCTACCCAATGCATTCCTGTCTAGTAGTTTAAGTAAACATTCTTCCAGCTATCGAGCAAAGGGCCCGGCTTCTCTGTCTTAATGCAAGTAATTCATAGCCCTGTTACTATGGAAGATTTCTGCCCTCGCATCTAGTGTAGACACTTAGACGCTTGTACACGCACTCACAGTCAGTATAGAATAGATTTTGTTCGAGAGACCTTTCTTTTTGGATAACATAGTTCTTTAAACATAGGATGTTAGATATGATTTGGGATTAGGTTGACATAACCCCAGACTTTTGTCTCCACATGTAGAGCTAAATGTCAAGTCCCTTTCTCCCTCTAGTTGCACGTCTATCACACGTCATGCGACTGCGCACGCATCTCTGCCAAATATTTCTGCTGACATTGCAGGATTCTCCAGGTATCCACCCACACATGACAAATTACCCATTATCATCAAGTGGATGCCCACATGGACGCCCACCTTCACGCCTACTTACACGCCCACATGCTCTTATCTCATTCTCTCTTGCTCTTTTGCTTACGTACAATTGAGAAATGTATATATACTGTACTCTGTGAATAATGTTTTGAGAATATTGAGAATACTTTTGAGTCCCTTTCCAGATCCTTTTTTGGTGATGGTAATATTCTCCCTTTAACTTGAGTTATTGGAATAAAGCCCTTTTTGAACCTGATACCACAGACTCAGCCTCTTGCTTTATGCATGATCCTATTGATATTCTGAAATACATAGAGCGTAATATTTTATTTACCACACTCTCCTGATAACAGGTGAGTAAATCGCAATTCGTAGTTCGGCTGATTTTAGAGGAATATTTGTACGTTTCAAAAATGGACACTTTGAAACTTTTCTGCTGAAAACCACACAATGGATTCCTATGGAAAGAAATACAAGTTACTGGTAAGTACGCTTAGAATTCCTTTTCAGGGTCAGTGCTGGGCTAAAAGATGCAGCACTGGGTTCTCTCCTGATAACAGGTGAGGAAATTGGAATTCGCAGTTCGGCTGATTTTAGAGGAATATTTGTACGTTTCAAAAATGGACACTTAGAAACTTTTCTGCTAAAAACCAAACAATGGATTCCTATGGTAGGAAATACAAGTTACTGGTAAGTACGCTTAGAATTACTTTTCAGGGTCAGTGCTGGGCTAAAAGATGCGGCACTGGGTTCTCTCCTGATAACACGTGAGGAAATTGGAATTCGTAGTTCGGCTGATTTTAGAGGAATATTTGTACGTTTCAAAAATGAACACAGAAACTTTTCTGCTGAAAACCACACAATGGATTCCTGTGGTAGGAAATACAAGTTACTGGTAAGTACGCTTAGAATTACTTTACAGGGTCAGTGCTGGGCTAAAAGATGCAGCCCTGGGTTCTCTCCTGAGAACAGGTGAGTATATCAGAATTCGTAGTTCGGCTGATTTTAGAGGAATATTTGTACGTTTCGAAAATGGACACTGAAACTTTTCTGCTGAAAACCACACAATGGATTCCTATGGAAGGAAATACAAGTTACTGGCAAGTACGCTTAGAATTACTTTTCAGGGTCAGTGCTGGGCTAAAAGATGCAGCCCTGGGTTCTCTCCTGAGAACAGGTGAGTAAATCGTAATTCGTAGCTCGGCTGATTTTAGAGGAATATTTGTACGTTTCAAAAATGGACAGTTAGAAACTTTTCTGCTGAAAACCACACAATGGATTCCTATGGAAAGAAATACATGTTACTGGTAAGTATGCTTAGAATTACTTTTCAGGGTCGGTGCTGGGCTAAAAGATACAGCACCGGGTTCTCTCCTGATAACAGGTGAGGAAATTGGAATTAGCAGTTCGGCTGATTTTAGAGGACTATTTGTACGTTTAAAAAATGGACACTTTGAAACTTTTCTGCTGAAAATCACACAATGGATTCCTATGGAAGGAAATACAAGTTAGTGGTAAGTACGCTTAGAATTACTTTTCAGGTCAGTGCTAGGCTAAAAGATGCAGCCCTGGGTTCTCTCCTGAGAACAGGTGAGTAAATCGGAATTCGTGGTTCGGCTGATTTTAGAGAAATATTTGTACGTTTCAAAAATGGACACTTAGAAACTTTTCTGCTGAAAACCACACAATGGATTCCTATGGAAAGAAATACAAGTTACTGGTAAGTACGCTTAGAATTACTTTTCAGGGTCAGTGCCGGGCTAAAAGATGCAGCCCTGGGTTCTCTCCTGAGAACAGGTGAGTAAATCGTAATTCGTAGCTCGGCTGATTTTAGAGGAATATTTGTATGTTTCAAAAATGGACAGTTAGAAACTTTTCTGCTGAAAACCACACAATGGATTCCTATTGAAAGAAATACATGTTACTGGTAAGTACGCTTAGAATTACTTTTCAGGGTCGGTGCTGGGCTAAAAGATACAGCACTGGGTTCTCTCATGATAACAGGTGAGGAAATTGGAATTAGCAGTTCGGCTGATTTTAGAGGAATATTTGTACGTTTAAAAAATGGACACTTTGAAACTTTTCTGCTGAAAGTCACACAATGGATTCCTATGGAAGGAAATACAAGTTACTGGTAAGTACGCTTAGAATTACTTTTCAGGATCAGTGCTAGGCTAAAAGATGCAGCCCTGGGTTCTCTCCTAAGAACAGGTGAGTAAATCGGAATTCGTAGTTCGGCTGATTTTAGAGCAATATTTGTACGTTTCAAAAATGGACACTTATAAACTTTTCTGCTGAAAACCACACAATGGATTCCTATGGAAAGAAATACAAGTTACTGGTAAGTACGCTTATAATTACTTTTCAGGGTCAGTGCTGGGCTAAAAGATGCAGCCCGGGGTTCTCTCCTGAGAACAGGTGAGTAAATCGGAATTTGTGGTTCGGCTGATTTTAGAGAAATATTTGTACGTTTCAAAAATGGACACTGAAACTTTTCTGCTGAAAACCACACAATGGATTCCTATGGAAGGAAATACAAGTTACTGGCAAGCACACTTAGAATTACTTTTCAGTGTCAGTGCTGGGCTAAAAGATGCAGCCCTGGGTTCTCTCCTGATAACAGGTGAGGAAATTGGAATTCGTAGTTCGGCTGATTTTAGAGGAATATTTGTACGTTTCAAAAATGGACACTTTGAAACTTTTCTGCTGAAAACCACACAATGGATTCCTATTGAAGGAAATACAAGTTACTGGTAAGTAGGCTTAGAATTACTTTTCAGGGTCAGTGCTAGGCTAAAAGATGCAGCCCTGGGTTCTCTCCTGAGAACAGGTGAGTAAATCGTAATTCCTAGCTCGGCTGATTTCAGAGGAATATTTGTACGTTTCAAAAAAGGACACTTTAAAACTTTTCTGCTGAAAATCACACAATGGATTCCTATGGAAGGAAATACAAGTTACTGGTAAGTACGCTTAGAATTACTTTTCAGGGTCGGTGCTGGGCTAAAAGATGCAGCCCTGGGTTCTCTCCTGAGAACAGGTGAGTAAATCGTAATTCGTCGCTCAGCTGATTTTAGAGGATTATTTGTACGTTTCAAAAATGGACAGTTAGAAACTTTTCTGCTGAAAACCACACAATGGATTCCTATGGAAGGAAATTCAAGTTACTGGCAAGTACGCTTAGAATTACTTTTCAGGGTCAGTGCTGGGCTAAAATATGCAGCTCTGGGTTCTCTCCTGATAACAGGTGAGTAAATCGTAATTCGTACTTCGGCTGATTTTAGAGGAATATTTGTACGTTTCAAAAATGGACACTTAGAAACTTTTCTGCTGAAAACCGCACAATGGATTCCTATGGTAGGAAATACAAGTTACTGGTAAGTACGCTTACAATTACTTTTCAGGGTCAGTGCTGGGCTAAAAGATGCAGCCCTGGGTTCTCTCCTGAGAACAGGTGAGTAAATCGTAATTCGTAGCTCCGCTGATTTTAGAGGATTATTTGTATGTTTCAAAAATGGACAGTTAGAAACTTTTCTGCTGAAAATCACACAATGGATTCCTTAGGAAGGAAATACAAGTTACTGGTAAGTACGCTTAGAATTACTTTTCAGGGTCAGTGCTAGGCTAAAAGATGCAGCCCTGGGTTCTCTCCTGAGAACAGGTGAGTAAATCATAATTCGTACTTCGGCTGATTTTAGAGGAATATTTGTACATTTCAAAAATGGACACTTAGAAACTTTTCTGCTGAAAACCACACAATGGATTCACATGGAAAGAAATACAAGTTACTGGTAAGTACGCTTAGAATTACTTTTCAGGGTCAGTGCTGGGCTAAAAGATGCAGCCCTGGGTTCTCTCCTGAGAACAGGTGAGTAAATCGTAATTCATAGCTCGGCTGATTTTAGAGGAATATTTGTACATTTCAAAAATGAACACTTAGAAACTTTTCTGCTGAAAACCGCACAATGGATTCCTATGGTAGGAAATACAAGTTACTGGTAAGTACGCTTACAATTACTTTTCAGGGTCAGTGCTGGGCTAAAAGATGCAGCCCTGGGTTCTCTCCTGAGAACAGGTGAGTAAATCGTAATTCGTAGCTCGGCTGATTTTAGAGGAATATTTGTACGTTTCAAAAATGGACACTGAAACTTTTCTGCTGAAAATCACACAATAGATTCCTATGGAAGGAAATACAAGTTACTGGTAAGTACGCTTAGAATTACTTTTCAGGGTCAGTGCTAGGCTAAAAGATGCAGCCCTGGGTTCTCTCCTGATAACAGGTGAGGAAATTGGAATTCTCTGTTCGGCTGATTTTAGAGGAATATTTGTACGTTTCAAAAATGGACAGTTAGAAACTTTTCTGCTGAAAACCACACAATGGATTCCTATGGAAAGGAATACATGTTACTGGTAAGTACGCTTAGAATTACTTTTCAGAGTCGGTGCTGGGCTAAAAGATACAGCACTGGGTTCTCTCCTGATAACAGGTGAGGAAATTGGAATTAGCAGTTCGGCTGATTTTAGAGGAATATTTGTACGTTTAAAAAATGGACACTTTGAAACTTTTCTGCTGAAAATCACACAATGGATTCCTATGGAAGGAAATACAAGTTACTGGTAAGTACGCTTAGAATTACTTTTCAGGGTCAGTGCTAGGCTAAAAGATGCAGCCCTGGGTTCTCTCCTGAGAACAGGTGAGTAAATCGGAATTCGTAGTTCGGCTGATTTTAGAGGAATATTTGTACGTTTCAAAAATGGACACTGAAACTTTTCTGCTGAAAACCACACAATGGATTCCTATGGAAGGAAATACAAGTTACTGGCAAGCACGCTTAGAATTACTTTTCAGGGTCAGTGCTGGGCTAAAAGATGCAGCCCTGGGTTCTCTCCTGATAACAGGTGAGTAAATCGTAATTCGTAGTTCGGCTGATTTTAGAGGAATATTTGTACGTTTGAAAAATGGACACTTTGAAACTTTTCTGCTGAAAACCACACAATGGATTCCTATGGAAAGAAATACAAGTTACTGGTAAGTACGCTTAGAATTACTTTTCAGCGTCAGTGCTGGGCTAAAAGATGCAGCCCTGAGTTCTCTCCTGAGAACAGGTGAGTAAATCGTAATTCTTCGCTCGGCTGATATTAGAGGATTATTTGTACGTTTCAAAAATGGACACTTTGAAACTTTTCTGCTGAAAATCACACAATGGATTCCTATGGAAGGAAATACAAGTTACTGGTAAGTACGCTTAGAATTACTTTTCAGTGTCAGTGCTAGGCTAAAAGATGCAGCCCTGGGTACTCTCCTGAGAACAGGTGAGTAAATCGAAATTCGTAGTTCAGCTGATTTTAGAGGAATATTTGTACGTTTCAAAAATGGACACTGAAACTTTTCTGCTGAAAACCACACAATGGATTCCTATGGAAAGAAATACAAGTTACTGGTAAGTACGCTTAGAATTACTTTTCAGGGTCAGTGCTGGGCTAAAAGATGCAGCACTGGGTTCTCTCCTGAGAACAGGTGAGTAAATCGGAATTTGTGGTTCGGCTGATTTTAGAGAAATATTTGTACGTTTCAAAAATGGACACTGAAACTTTTCTGCTGAAAACCACACAATGGATTCCTATGGAAGGAAATACAAGTTACTGGCAAGCACACTTAGAATTACTTTTCAGTGTCAGTGCTGGGCTAAAAGATGCAGCCCTGGGTTCTCTCCTGATAACAGGTGAGGAAATTGGAATTCGTAGTTCGGCTGATTTTAGAGGAATATTTGTACGTTTCAAAAATGGACACTTTGAAACTTTTCTGCTGAAAACCACACAATGGATTCCTATTGAAGGAAATACAAGTTACTGGTAAGTAGGCTTAGAATTACTTTTCAGGGTCAGTGCTAGGCTAAAAGATGCAGCCCTGGGTTCTCTCCTGAGAACAGGTGAGTAAATCGTAATTCGTAGCTCGGCTGATTTCAGAGGAATATTTGTACGTTTCAAAAAAGGACACTTTAAAACTTTTCTGCTGAAAATCACACAATGGATTCCTATGGAAGGAAATACAAGTTACTGGTAAGTACGCTTAGAATTACTTTTCAGGGTCGGTGCTGGGCTAAAATATGCAGCCCTGGGTTCTCTCCTGAGAACAGGTGAGTAAATCGTAATTCGTCGCTCAGCTGATTTTAGAGGATTATTTGTACGTTTCAAAAATGGACAGTTAGAAACTTTTCTGCTGAAAACCACACAATGGATTCCTATGGAAGGAAATACAAGTTACTGGCAAGTACGCTTAGAATTACTTTTCAGGGTCAGTGCTGGGCTAAAATATGCAGCTCTGGGTTCTCTCCTGATAACAGGTGAGTAAATCGTAATTCGTACTTCGGCTGATTTTAGAGGAATATTTGTACGTTTCAAAAATGGACACTTAGAAACTTTTCTGCTGAAAACCGCACAATGGATTCCTATGGTAGGAAATACAAGTTACTGGTAAGTACGCTTACAATTACTTTTCAGGGTCAGTGCTGGGCTAAAAGATGCAGCCCTGGGTTCTCTCCTGAGAACAGGTGAGTAAATCGTAATTCGTAGCTCCGCTGATTTTAGAGGATTATTTGTACGTTTCAAAAATGGACAGTTAGAAACTTTTCTGCTGAAAATCACACAATGGATTCCTTAGGAAGGAAATACAAGTTACTGGTAAGTACGCTTAGAATTACTTTTCAGGGTCAGTGCTAGGCTAAAAGATGCAGCCCTGGGTTCTCTCCTGAGAACAGGTGAGTAAATCATAATTCGTACTTCGGCTGATTTTAGAGGAATATTTGTACATTTCAAAAATGGACACTTAGAAACTTTTCTGCTGAAAACCACACAATGGATTCACATGGAAAGAAATACAAGTTACTGGTAAGTACGCTTAGAATTACTTTTCAGGGTCAGTGCTGGGCTAAAAGATGCAGCCCTGGGTTCTCTCCTGAGAACAGGTGAGTAAATCGTAATTCATAGCTCGGCTGATTTTAGAGGAATATTTGTACATTTCAAAAATGAACACTTAGAAACTTTTCTGCTGAAAACCGCACAATGGATTCCTATGGTAGGAAATACAAGTTACTGGTAAGTACGCTTACAATTACTTTTCAGGGTCAGTGCTGGGCTAAAAGATGCAGCCCTGGGTTCTCTCCTGAGAACAGGTGAGTAAATCGTAATTCGTAGCTCGGCTGATTTTAGAGGAATATTTGTACGTTTCAAAAATGGACACTTTGAAACTTTTCTGCTGAAAATCACACAATAGATTCCTATGGAAGGAAATACAAGTTACTGGTAAGTACGCTTAGAATTACTTTTCAGGGTCAGTGCTAGGCTAAAAGATGCAGCCCTGGGTTCTCTCCTGATAACAGGTGAGGAAATTGGAATTCTCTGTTCGGCTGATTTTAGAGGAATATTTGTACGTTTCAAAAATGGACAGTTAGAAACTTTTCTGCTGAAAACCACACAATGGATTCCTATGGAAAGGAATACATGTTACTGGTAAGTACGCTTAGAATTACTTTTCAGAGTCGGTGCTGGGCTAAAAGATACAGCACTGGGTTCTCTCCTGATAACAGGTGAGGAAATTGGAATTAGCAGTTCGGCTGATTTTAGAGGAATATTTGTACGTTTAAAAAATGGACACTTTGAAACTTTTCTGCTGAAAATCACACAATGGATTCCTATGGAAGGAAATACAAGTTACTGGTAAGTACGCTTAGAATTACTTTTCAGGGTCAGTGCTAGGCTAAAAGATGCAGCCCTGGGTTCTCTCCTGAGAACAGGTGAGTAAATCGGAATTCGTAGTTCGGCTGATTTTAGAGGAATATTTGTACGTTTCAAAAATGGACACTGAAACTTTTCTGCTGAAAACCACACAATGGATTCCTATGGAAGGAAATACAAGTTACTGGCAAGCACGCTTAGAATTACTTTTCAGGGTCAGTGCTGGGCTAAAAGATGCAGCCCTGGGTTCTCTCCTGATAACAGGTGAGTAAATCGTAATTCGTAGTTCGGCTGATTTTAGAGGAATATTTGTACGTTTGAAAAATGGACACTTTGAAACTTTTCTGCTGAAAACCACACAATGGATTCCTATGGAAAGAAATACAAGTTACTGGTAAGTACGCTTAGAATTACTTTTCAGCGTCAGTGCTGGGCTAAAAGATGCAGCCCTGAGTTCTCTCCTGAGAACAGGTGAGTAAATCGTAATTCTTCGCTCGGCTGATATTAGAGGATTATTTGTACGTTTCAAAAATGGACACTTTGAAACTTTTCTGCTGAAAATCACACAATGGATTCCTATGGAAGGAAATACAAGTTACTGGTAAGTACGCTTAGAATTACTTTTCAGTGTCAGTGCTAGGCTAAAAGATGCAGCCCTGGGTTCTCTCCTGAGAACAGGTGAGTAAATCGAAATTCGTAGTTCAGCTGATTTTAGAGGAATATTTGTACGTTTCAAAAATGGACACTGAAACTTTTCTGCTGAAAACCACACAATGGATTCCTATGGAAAGAAATACAAGTTACTGGTAAGTACGCTTAGAATTACTTTTCAGGGTCAGTGCTGGGCTAAAAGATGCAGCACTGGGTTCTCTCCTGATAACACGTGAGGAAATTGAAATTCGCAGTTCGGCTGATTTTAGAGGAATATTTGAACGTTTCAAAAATGGACACTTAGAAACTTTTCTGCTGAAAACCACACAATGGATTACTATGGAAAGAAATACAAGTTACTGGCAAGCACGTTTAGAATTACTTTTCAGGGTCAGTGCTGGGCTAAAAAATGCAGCCCTGGGTTCTCTCCTGAGAACAGGTGAGTAAATCGTAATTCGTAGCTCGGCTGATTTTAGAGGAATATTTGTACTTTTCAAAAATGGACACTTAGAAACTTTTCTGCTGAAAACCACACAATGGATTCCTATGGAAAGAAATACAAGTTACTGGTAAGTACGCTTAGAATTACTTTTCAGGGTCAGTGCTGGGCTAAAAGATGCAGCACTGGGTTCTCTCCTGATAACACGTGAGGAAATTGGAATTCGCAGTTCGGCTGATTTTAGAGGAATATTTGTACGTTTCAAAAATGGACATTTAGAATCTTTTCTGCTGAAAACCACACAATGGATTCCTACGGACAGAAATACATGTTACTGGTAAGTACGCTTAGAATTACTTTTTAGGGTCGGTGCTGGGCTAAAAGATACAGCACTGGGTTCTCTCCTGATAACAGGTAAGGAAATTGGAATTAGAAGTTCGGCTGATTTTAGAGGAATATTTGTACGTTTAAAAAAGGACACTTCGAAACTTTTCTGCTGAAAATCACACAATGGATTCCTATGGAAGGAAATACAAGTTACTGGTAAGTACGCTTAGAATTACTTTTCAGGTTCAGTGCTAGGCTAAAAGATGCAGCCCTGGGTTCTCTCCTGAGAACAGGTGAGTAAATCGTAATTCGTAGCTCGGCTGATTTTAGAGGAATATTTGTACGTTTCAAAAAAGGACACTATAAAACTTTTCTGCTGAAAACCACACAATGGATTCCTATTGAAGGAAATACAAGTTACTGGTAAGTAGGCTTAGAATTACTTTTCAGGTTCAGTGCTAGGCTAAAAGATGCAGCCCTGGGTTCTCTCCTGAGAACAGGTGAGTAAATCGTAATTCGTAGCTCGGCTGATTTTAGAGGAATATTTGTACATTTCAAAAAAGGACACTTTAAAACTTTTCTACTGAAAATCACACAATGGATTCCTATTGAAGGAAATACAAGTTACTGGTAAGTACGCTTAGAATTACTTTACAGGGTCGGTGCTGGGCTAAAAGATGAAGCCCTGGGTTCTCTCCTGAGAACAGGTGAGTAAATCGTAATTCGTCGCTCAGCTGATTTTAGAGGATTATTTGTACGTTTCAAAAATGGACAGTTAGAAACTTTTCTGCTGAAAATCACACAATGGATTCCTAGGGAAGGAAATACAAGTTACTGGTAAGTACGCTTAGAATTACTTTTCAGGGTCAGTGCTAGGCTAAAAGATGCAGCCCTGGGTTCTCTCCTGAGAACAGGTGAGTAAATCGGAATTCGTAGTTCGGCTGATTTTAGAGGAATATTTGTACGTTTCAAAAATGGACACTGAAACTTTTCTGCTGAAAACCACACAATGGATTCCTATGGAAGGAAATACAAGTTACTGGCAAGTACGCTTAGAATTACTTTTCAGGGTCAGTGCTGGGCTAAAATATGCAGCCCTGGGTTCTCTCCTGATAACAGGTGAGTAAATCGTAATTCGTAGTTCGGCTGATTTTAGAGGAATATTTGTACGTTTCAAAAATGGACACTTGGAAATTTTTCTGCATAAAACCACACAATGGATTCCTATGGTAGGAAATACAAGTTACTGGTAAGTATGCTTAGAATTACTTTTCAGGGTCAGTGCTGGGCTAAAAGATGCAGCACTGGGTTCTCTCCTGATAACAGGTGAGGAAATTGGAATTCGCAGTTCGGCTGATTTTAGAGGAATATTTGTACGTTTCAAAAATGGACACTTAGAAACTTTTCTGCTGAAAACCACACAATGGATTCCTATGGAAAGAAATACAAGTTACTGGTAAGTACGCTTAGAATTACTTTTCAGGGTCAGTGCTGGGCTAAAAGATGCAGCCCTGGGTTCTCTCCTGAGAACAGGTGAGTAAATCGTAATTCATAGCTCTGCTGATTTTAGAGGAATATTTGTACGTTTCAAAAATGGACACTTAGAAACTTTTCTGCTAAAAACCACACAATGGATTCCTATGGTAGGAAATACAAGTTACTGGTAAGTACGCTTAGAATTACTTTTCAGGGTCAGTGCTGGGCTAAAAGATGCGGCATTGGGTTCTCTCCTGATAACAGGTGAGGAAATTGGAATTCGTAGTTCGGCTGATTTTAGAGGAATATTTGTACGTTTCAAAAATGAACTCTTAGAAACTTTTCTGCTGAAAACCACACAATGGATTCCTATGGTAGGAAATACAAGTTACTGGTAAGTACGCTTAGAATTACTTTTCAGGGTCAGTGCTGGGCTAAAAGATGCAGCCCTCGGTTCCCTCCTAAGAACAGGTGAGTAAATCGTAATTCGTAGCTCGACTGATTTTAGAGGAATATTTGTACGTTTCAAAAATGGACACTTTGAAACTTTTCTGCTGAAAATCACACAATGGATTCCTATGGAAGGAAATACAAGTTACTGGTAAGTACGCTTAGAATTACTTTTCAGGGTCAGTGCTAGGCTAAAAGATGCAGCCCTGGGTTCTCTCCTGAGAACAGGTGAGTAAATCGGAATTCGGAGTTCGGCTGATTTTAGAGGAATATTTGTATGTTTCAAAAATGGATACTTTGAAACTTTTCTGCTGAAAACCACACAATGGATTCCTATGGAAGGAAATACAAGTTACTGGTAAGAACGCTTAGAATTACTTTTCAGGGTCAGTGCTAGGCTAAAAGATGCAGCCCTGGGTTCTCTCCTGAGAACAGGTGAGTAAATCGTAATTCGTAGCTCGGCTGATTTTAGAGGAATATTTGTACGTTTCAAAAAAGGACAGTTAGAAAATTTTCTGCTGAAAACCACACAATGAATTCCTATGGAAAGAAATACATGTTACTGGTAAGTACGCTTAGAATTACTTTTCAGGGTCAGTGCTGGGCTAAAAGATGCAGCACTGGGTTCTCTCCTGATAACAGGTGAGGAAATTGGAATTAGCAGTTTGGCTGCTTTTAGAGGAATATTTGTATGTTTCAAAAATGGACACTTTGAAATTTTTCTGCTGAAAATCACACAATGGATTCCTATGGAAGGAAATACAAGTTACTGGTAAGTACGCTTAGAATTACTTTTCAGGGTCAGTGCTGGGCTAAAAGATGCAGCCCTGGGTTCTCTCCTGATAACAGGTGAGGAAATTGGAATTCGCAGTTCGGCTGATTTTAGAGGAGTATTTGTACGTTTCAAAAATGGACAGTTAGAAACTTTTCTGCTGAAAACCACACAATGGATTCCTATGGAAAGAAATACATGTTACTGGTAAGTACGCTTAGAATTACTTTTCAGGGTCGGTGCTGGGCTAAGAGATACAGCACTGGGTTCTCTCCTGATAGCAGGTGAGGAAATTGGAATTAGCAGTTCGGCTGATTTTAGAGGAATATTTGTACGTTTAAAAAATGGACCCTTTGAAACTTTTCTGCTGAAAATCACACAATGGATTCCTACGGAAGGAAATACAATTTACTGGTAAGTACGCTTAGAATTACATTTCAGGGTCAGTGCTAGGCTAAAAGATGCAGCCCTGGGTTCTCTCCTGAGAACAGGTGAGTAAATCGGAATTCGTAGTTCGGCTGATTTTAGAGGAATATTTGTACGTTTCAAAAATGGAAACTAAAACTTTTCTGCTGAAAACCACACAATGGATTCCTATGGAAGGTAATACAAGTTACTGGCAAGCACGCTTAGAATTACTTTTAAGGGTCAGTGCTGGGCTAAAAGATATAGGCCTGGGTTCTCTCCTGATAACAGGTGAGTAAATCGGAATTCGGAGTTCGGCTGATTTTAGAGGAATATTTGTATGTTTCAAAAATGGACACTTTGAAACTTTTCTGCTGAAAACCACACAATGGATTCCTATGGAAGGAAATACAAGTTACTGGTAAGAACGCTTAGAATTACTTTTCAGGGTCAGTGCTAGGCTAAAAGATGCAGCCCTGGGTTCTCTCCTGAGAACAGGTGAGTAAATCGTAATTCGTAGCTCGGCTGATTTTAGAGGAATATTTGTACGTTTCAAAAATGGACAGTTAGAAAATTTTCTGCTGAAAACCACACAATGAATTCCTATGGAAAGAAATACATGTTACTGGTAAGTACGCTTAGAATTACTTTTCAGGGTCAGTGCTGGGCTAAAAGATGCAGCACTGGGTTCTCTCCTGATAACAGGTGAGGAAATTAGAATTAGCAGTTTGGCTGCTTTTAGAGGAATATTTGTATGTTTCAAAAATGGACACTTTGAAATTTTTCTACTGAAAATCACACAATGGATTCCTATGGAAGGAAATACAAGTTACTGGTAAGTACGTTTAGAATTACTTTTCAGGGTCAGTGCTGGGCTAAAAGATGCAGCCCTGGGTTCTCTCCTGATAACAGGTGAGGAAATTGGAATTCGCAGTTCGGCTGATTTTAGAGGAGTATTTGTACGTTTCAAAAATGGACAGTTAGAAACTTTTCTGCTGAAAACCACACAATGGATTCCTATGGAAAGAAATACATGTTACTGGTAAGTACGCTTAGAATTACTTTTCAGGGTCGGTGCTGGGCTAAGAGATACAGCACTGGGTTCTCTCCTGATAGCAGGTGAGGAAATTGGAATTAGCAGTTCGGCTGATTTTAGAGGAATATTTGTACGTTTCAAAAAAGGACACTTTAAAACTTTTCTGCTGAAAATCACACAATGGATTCCTATGGAAGGAAATACAAGTTACTGGTAAGTACGCTTAGAATTACTTTTCAGGGTCGGTGCTGGGCTAAAAGATGCAGCTCTGGGTTCTCTCCTGAGAACAGGTGAGTAAATCGTAATTCGTCGCTCAGCTGATTTTAGAGGATTATTTGTACGTTTCAAAAATGGACAGTTAGAAACTTTTCTGCTGAAAATCACACAATGGATTCCTATGGAAGGAAATACAAGTTATTGGTAAGTAGGCTTAGAATTACTTTTCAGGGTCAGTGCTAGGCTAAAAGATGCAGCCCTGGGTTCTCTCCTGAGAACAGGTGAGTAAATCGGAATTCGTAGTTCGGCTGATTTTAGAGGAATATTTTTACGTTTCAAAAATGGACACTGAAACTTTTCTGCTGAAAACCACACAATGGATTCCTATGGAAGGAAATACAAGTTACTGGCAAGTACGCTTAGAATTACTTTTCAGGGTCAGTGCTGGGCTAAAATATGCAGCCCTGGGTTCTCTCCTGATAACAGGTGAGTAAATCGTAATTCGTAGTTCGGCTGATTTTAGAGGAATATTTGTACGTTTCAAAAATGGACACTTGGAAATTTTTCTGCTGAAAACCACACAATGGATTCCTATGGTAGGAAATACAAGTTACTGGTAAGTATGCTTAGAATTACTTTTCAGGGTCAGTGCTGGGCTAAAAGATGCAGCACTGCGTTCTCTCCTGATAACAGGTGAGGAAATTGGAATTCGCAGTTCGGCTGATTTTAGAGGAATATTTGTACGTTTCAAAAATGGACACTTAGAAACTTTTCTGCTGAAAACCACACAATGGATTCCTATGGAAAGAAATACAAGTTACTGGTAAGTACGCTTAGAATTACTTTTCAGGGTCAGTGCTGGGCTAAAAGATGCAGCCCTGGGTTCTCTCCTGAGAACAGGTGAGTAAATCGTAATTCATAGCTCGGCTGATTTTAGAGGAATATTTGTACGTTTCAAAAATAGACACTTAGAAACTTTTCTGCTAAAAACCACACAATGGATTCCTATGGTAGGAAATACAAGTTACTGGTAAGTACGCTTAGAATTACTTTTCAGGGTCAGTGCTGGGCTAAAAGATGCGGCACTGGGTTCTCTCCTGATAACAGGTGAGGAAATTGGAATTCGTAGTTCGGCTGATTTTAGAGGAATATTTGTACGTTTCAAAAATGGACACTTAGAAACTTTTCTGCTAAAAACCACACAATGGATTCCTATGGTAGGAAAAACAAGTTACTGGTAAGTATGCTTAGAATTACTTTTCAGGGTCAGTGCTGGGCTAAAAGATGCAGCACTGGGTTCTCTCCTGATAACAGGTCAGGATATTGGAATTAGCAATTCGGCTGATTTTAGAGGAATATTTGTACGTTTCAAAAATGAACACAGAAACTTTTCTGCTGAAAACCACACAATGGCTTCCTATGGTAGGAAATACAAGTTACTGGTAAGTACGCTTAGAATTACTTTACAGGGTCAGTGCTGGGCTAAAAGATGCAGCCCTGGGTTCTCTCCTGAGAACAGGTGAGTAAATCAGAATTCGTAGTTCGGCTGATTTTAGAGGAATATTTGTACGTTTCGAAAATGGACACTGAAACTTTTCTGCTGAAAACCACACAATGGATTCCTATGGAAAGAAATACAAGTTATGGTAAATACGCTTAGAATTACTTTTCAGGGTCAGTGCTAGGCTAAAAGATGCAGCCCTGGGTTCTCTCCTGAGAACAGGTAAGTAAATCGGAATTCGTAGTTCGGCTGATTTTAGAGGAATATTTGTATGTTTCAAAAATGGACACTGACACTTTTCTGCTGAAAACCACACAATGGATTCCTATGGAAGGAAATACAAGTTACTGGCAAGTACGCTTAGAATTACTTTTCAGGGTCAGTGCTGGGCTAAAATATGCAGCCCTGGGTTCTCTCCTGATAACAGGTGAGTAAATCGTAATTCGTAGTTCGGCTGATTTTAGAGGAATATTTGTACGTTTCAAAAATGGACACTTAGAAACTTTTCTGCTGAAAACCACACAATGGATTCCTATGGAAAGAAATACAAGTTATGGTAAGTACGCTTAGAATTACTTTTCAGGGTCAGTGCTAGACTAAAAGATGCAGCCCTGGGTTCTCTCCTGAGAACAGGTAAGTAAATCAGAATTCGTAGTTCGGCTGATTTTCGAGGAATATTTGTATGTTTCAAAAATGGACACTGACACTTTTCTGCTGAAAACCACACAATGGATTCCTATGGAAGGAAATACAAGTTACTGGCAAGTACGCTTAGAATTACTTTTCAGGGTCAGTGCTGGGCTAAAATATGCAGCCCTGGGTTCTCTCCTGATAACAGGTGAGTAAATCGCAATTCGTAGTTCGGCTGATTTTAGAGGAATATTTGTACGTTTCAAAAATGGACACTTTGAAACTTTTCTGCTGAAAACCACACAATGGATTCCTATGGAAAGAAATACAAGTTACTGGTAAGTACGCTTAGAATTCCTTTTCAGGGTCAGTGCTGGGCTAAAAGATGCAGCACTGGGTTCTCTCCTGATAACAGGTGAGGAAATTGGAATTCGCAGTTCGGCTGATTTTAGAGGAATATTTGTACGTTTCAAAAATGGACACTTAGAAACTTTTCTGCTAAAAACCAAACAATGGATACCTATGGTAGGAAATACAAGTTACTGGTAAGTACGCTTAGAATTACTTTTCAGGGTCAGTGCTGGGCTAAAAGATGCGGCACTGGGTTCTCTCCTGATAACACGTGAGGAAATTGGAATTCGTAGTTCGGCTGATTTTAGAGGAATATTTGTACGTTTCAAAAATGAACACAGAAACTTTTCTGCTGAAAACCACACAATGGATTCCTGTGGTAGGAAATACAAGTTACTGGTAAGTACGCTTAGAATTACTTTACAGGGTCAGTGCTGGGCTAAAAGATGCAGCCCTGGGTTCTCTCCTGAGAACAGGTGAGTATATCAGAATTCGTAGTTCGGCTGATTTTAGAGGAATATTTGTACGTTTCGAAAATGGACACTGAAACTTTTCTGCTGAAAACCACACAATGGATTCCTATGGAAGGAAATACAAGTTACTGGCAAGTACGCTTAGAATTACTTTTCAGGGTCAGTGCTGGGCTAAAAGATGCAGCCCTGGGTTCTCTCCTGAGAACAGGTGAGTAAATCGTAATTCGTAGCTCGGCTGATTTTAGAGGAATATTTGTACATTTCAAAAATGGACAGTTAGAAACTTTTCTGCTGAAAACCACACAATGGATTCCTATGGAAAGAAATACATGTTACTGGTAAGTACGCTTAGAATTACTTTTCAGGGTCGGTGCTGGGCTAAAAGATACAGCACCGGGTTCTCTCCTGATAACAGGTGAGGAAATTGGAATTAGCAGTTCGGCTGATTTTAGAGGACTATTTGTACGTTTAAAAAATGGACACTTTGAAACTTTTCTGCTGAAAATCACACAATGGATTCCTATGGAAGGAAATACAAGTTAGTGGTAAGTACGCTTAGAATTACTTTTCAGGGTCAGTGCTAGGCTAAAAGATGCAGCCCTGGGTTCTCTCCTGAGAACAGGTGAGTAAATCGGAATTCGTGGTTCGGCTGATTTTAGAGAAATATTTGTACGTTTCAAAAATGGACACTTAGAAACTTTTCTGCTGAAAACCACACAATGGATTCCTATGGAAAGAAATACAAGTTACTGGTAAGTACGCTTAGAATTACTTTTCAGGGTCAGTGCCGGGCTAAAAGATGCAGCCCTGGGTTCTCTCCTGAGAACAGGTGAGTAAATCGTAATTCGTAGCTCGGCTGATTTTAGAGGAATATTTGTATGTTTCAAAAATGGACAGTTAGAAACTTTTCTGCTGAAAACCACACAATGGATTCCTATTGAAAGAAATACATGTTACTGGTAAGTACGCTTAGAATTACTTTTCAGGGTCGGTGCTGGGCTAAAAGATACAGCACTGGGTTCTCTCATGATAACAGGTGAGGAAATTGGAATTAGCAGTTCGGCTGATTTTAGAGGAATATTTGTACGTTTAAAAAATGGACACTTTGAAACTTTTCTGCTGAAAGTCACACAATGGATTCCTATGGAAGGAAATACAAGTTACTGGTAAGTACGCTTAGAATTACTTTTCAGGATCAGTGCTAGGCTAAAAGATGCAGCCCTGGGTTCTCTCCTAAGAACAGGTGAGTAAATCGGAATTCGTAGTTCGGCTGATTTTAGAGCAATATTTGTACGTTTCAAAAATGGACACAGAAACTTTTCTGCTGAAAACCACACAATGGATTCCTATGGAAAGAAATACAAGTTACTGGTAAGTACGCATATAATTACTTTTCAGGGTCAGTGCTGGGCTAAAAGATGCAGCCCTGGGTTCTCTCCTGAGAACAGGTGAGTAAATCGGAATTTGTGGTTCAGCTGATTTTAGAGAAATATTTGTACGTTTCAAAAATGGACACTGAAACTTTTCTGCTGAAAACCACACAATGGATTCCTATGGAAGGAAATACAAGTTACTGGCAAGCACACTTAGAATTACTTTTCAGTGTCAGTGCTGGGCTAAAAGATGCAGCCCTGGGTTCTCTCCTGATAACAGGTGAGGAAATTGGAATTCGTAGTTCGGCTGATTTTAGAGGAATATTTGTACGTTTCAAAAATGGACACTTTGAAACTTTTCTGCTGAAAACCACACAATGGATTCCTATTGAAGGAAATACAAGTTACTGGTAAGTAGGCTTAGAATTACTTTTCAGGGTCAGTGCTAGGCTAAAAGATGCAGCCCTGGGTTCTCTCCTGAGAACAGGTGAGTAAATCGTAATTCGTAGCTCGGCTGATTTCAGAGGAATATTTGTACGTTTCAAAAAAGGACACTTTAAAACTTTTCTGCTGAAAATCACACAATGGATTCCTATGGAAGGAAATACAAGTTACTGGTAAGTACGCTTAGAATTACTTTTCAGGGTCGGTGCTGGGCTAAAAGATGCAGCCCTGGGTTCTCTCCTGAGAACAGGTGAGTAAATCGTAATTCGTCGCTCAGCTGATTTTAGAGGATTATTTGTACGTTTCAAAAATGGACAGTTAGAAACTTTTCTGCTGAAAACCACACAATGGATTCCTATGGAAGGAAATACAAGTTACTGGCAAGTACGCTTAGAATTACTTTTCAGGGTCAGTGCTGGGCTAAAATATGCAGCTCTGGGTTCTCTCCTGATAACAGGTGAGTAAATCGTAATTCGTACTTCGGCTGATTTTAGAGGAATATTTGTACGTTTCAAAAATGGACACTTAGAAACTTTTCTGCTGAAAACCGCACAATGGATTCCTATAGTAGGAAATACAAGTTACTGGTAAGTACGCTTACAATTACTTTTGAGGGTCAGTGCTGGGCTAAAAGATGCAGCCCTGGGTTCTCTCCTGAGAACAGGTGAGTAAATCGTAATTCGTAGCTCGGCTGATTTTAGAGGATTATTTGTACGTTTCAAAAATGGACAGTTAGAAACTTTTCTGCTGAAAATCACACAATGGATTCCTTAGGAAGGAAATACAAGTTACTGGTAAGTACGCTTAGAATTACTTTTCAGGGTCAGTGCTAGGCTAAAAGATGCAGCCCTGGGTTCTCTCCTGAGAACAGGTGAGTAAATCGTAATTCGTACTTCGGCTGATTTTAGAGGAATATTTGTACATTTCAAAAATGGACACTTAGAAACTTTTCTGCTGAAAACCACACAATGGATTCACATGGAAAGAAATACAAGTTACTGGTAAGTACGCTTAGAATTACTTTTCAGGGTCAGTGCTGGGCTAAAAGATGCAGCCCTGGGTTCTCTCCTGAGAACAGGTGAGTAAATCGTAATTCATAGCTCGGCTGATTTTAGAGGAATATTTGTACATTTCAAAAATGAACACTTAGAAACTTTTCTGCTGAAAACCGCACAATGGATTCCTATGGTAGGAAATACAAGTTACTGGTAAGTACTCTTACAATTACTTTTCAGGGTCAGTGCTGGGCTAAAAGATGCAGCCCTGGGTTCTCTCCTGAGAACAGGTGAGTAAATCGTAATTCGTAGCTCGGCTGATTTTAGAGGAATATTTGTACATTTCAAAAATGGACACTTTGAAACTTTTCTGCTGAAAATCACACAATGGATTCCTATGGAAGGAAATACAAGTTACTGGTAAGTACGCTTAGAATTACTTTTCAGGGTCAGTGCTAGGCTAAAAGATGCAGCCCTGGGTTCTCTCCTGAGAACAGGTGAGTAAATCGGAATTCGGAGTTCGGCTGATTTTAGAGGAATATTTGTATGTTTCAAAAATGGATACTTTGAAACTTTTCTGCTGAAAATCACACAATAGATTCCTATGGAAGGAAATACAAGTTACTGGTAAGTACGCTTAGAATTACTTTTCAGGGTCAGTGCTAGGCTAAAAGATGCAGCCCTGGGTTCTCTCCTGATAACAGGTGAGGAAATTGGAATTCGCTGTTCGGCTGATTTTAGAGGAATATTTGTACGTTTCAAAAATGGACAGTTAGAAACTTTTCTGCTGAAAACCACACAATGGATTCCTATGGAAAGGAATACATGTTACTGGTAAGTACGCTTAGAATTACTTTTCAGGGTCGGTGCTGGGCTAAAAGATACAGCACTGGGTTCTCTCCTGATAACAGGTGAGGAAATTGGAATTAGCAGTTCGGCTGATTTTAGAGGAATATTTGTACGTTTAAAAAATGGACACTTTGAAACTTTTCTGCTGAAAATCACACAATGGATTCCTATGGAAGGAAATACAAGTTACTGGTAAGTACGCTTAGAATTACTTTTCAGGGTCAGTGCTAGGCTAAAAGATGCAGCCCTGGGTTCTCTCCTGAGAACAGGTGAGTAAATCGGAATTCGTAGTTCGGCTGATTTTAGAGGAATATTTGTACGTTTCAAAAATGGACACTGAAACTTTTCTGCTGAAAACCACACAATGGATTCCTATGGAAGGAAATACAAGTTACTGGCAAGCACGCTTAGAATTACTTTTCAGGGTCAGTGCTGGGCTAAAAGATGCAGCCCTGGGTTCTCTCCTGATAACAGGTGAGTAAATCGTAATTCGTAGTTCGGCTGATTTTAGAGGAATATTTGTACGTTTGAAAAATGGACACTTTGAAACTTTTCTGCTGAAAACCACACAATGGATTCCTATGGAAAGAAATACAAGTTACTGGTAAGTACGCTTAGAATTACTTTTCAGCGTCAGTGCTGGGCTAAAAGATGCAGCCCTGAGTTCTCTCCTGAGAACAGGTGAGTAAATCGTAATTCTTCGCTCGGCTGATATTAGAGGATTATTTGTACGTTTCAAAAATGGACACTGAAACTTTTCTGCTGAAAACCACACAATGGATTCCTATGGAAAGAAATACAAGTTACTGGTAAGTACGCTTAGAATTACTTTTCAGGGTCAATGCTGGGCTAAAAGATGCAGCACTGGGTTCTCTCCTGATAACACGTGAGGAAATTGAAATTCACAGTTCGGCTGATTTTAGAGGAATATTTGAACATTTCAAAAATGGACACTTAGAAACTTTTCTGCTGAAAACCACACAATGGATTACTATGGAAAGAAATACAAGTTACTGGCAAGCACGTTTAGAATTACTTTTCAGGGTCAGTGCTGGGCTAAAAGATGCAGCCCTGGGTTCTCTCCTGATAACAGGTGAGTAAATCGTAATTCGTAGTTCGGCTGATTTTAGAGGAATATTTGTACGTTTCAAAAATGGACACTTGGAAACTTTTCTGCTGAAAACCACACAATGGATTCCTATGGAAAGAAATACAAGTTACTGGTAAGTACGCTTAGAATTACTTTTCAGGGTCAGTGCTGGGCTAAAAAATGCAGCCCTGGGTTCTCTCCTGAGAACAGGTGAGTAAATCGTAATTCGTAGCTCGGCTGATTTTAGAGGAATATTTGTACTTTTCAAAAATGGACACTTAGAAACTTTTCTGCTGAAAACCACACAATGGATTCCTATGGAAATAAATACAAGTTACTGGTAAGTACGCTTAGAATTACTTTTCAGGGTCAGTGCTGGGCTAAAAGATGCAGCACTGGGTTCTCTCCTGATAACACGCGAGGAAATTGGAATTCGCAGTTCGGCTGATTTTAGAGGAATATTTGTACGTTTCAAAAATGAACACAGAAACTTTTCTGCTGAAAACCACACAATGGCTTCCTATGGTAGGAAATACAAGTTACTGGTAAGTACGCTTAGAATTACTTTACAGGGTCAGTGCTGGGCTAAAAGATGCAGCCCTGGGTTCTCTCCTGAGAACAGGTGAGTAAATCAGAATTCGTAGTTCGGCTGATTTTAGAGGAATATTTGTACGTTTCGAAAATGGACACTGAAACTTTTCTGCTGAAAACCACACAATGGATTCCTATGGAAAGAAATACAAGTTATGGTAAATACGCTTAGAATTACTTTTCAGGGTCAGTGCTAGGCTAAAAGATGCAGCCCTGGGTTCTCTCCTGAGAACAGGTAAGTAAATCGGAATTCGTAGTTCGGCTGATTTTAGAGGAATATTTGTATGTTTCAAAAATGGACACTGACACTTTTCTGCTGAAAACCACACAATGGATTCCTATGGAAGGAAATACAAGTTACTGGCAAGTACGCTTAGAATTACTTTTCAGGGTCAGTGCTGGGCTAAAATATGCAGCCCTGGGTTCTCTCCTGATAACAGGTGAGTAAATCGTAATTCGTAGTTCGGCTGATTTTAGAGGAATATTTGTACGTTTCAAAAATGGACACTTAGAAACTTTTCTGCTGAAAACCACACAATGGATTCCTATGGAAAGAAATACAAGTTATGGTAAGTACGCTTAGAATTACTTTTCAGGGTCAGTGCTAGACTAAAAGATGCAGCCCTGGGTTCTCTCCTGAGAACAGGTAAGTAAATCGGAATTCGTAGTTCGGCTGATTTTAGAGGAATATTTGTATCTTTCAAAAATGGACACTGACACTTTTCTGCTGAAAACCACACAATGGATTCCTATGGAAGGAAATACAAGTTACTGGCAAGTACGCTTAGAATTACTTTTCAGGGTCAGTGCTGGGCTAAAATATGCAGCCCTGGGTTCTCTCCTGATAACAGGTGAGTAAATCGCAATTCGTAGTTCGGCTGATTTTAGAGGAATATTTGTACGTTTCAAAAATGGACACTTTGAAACTTTTCTGCTGAAAACCACACAATGGATTCCTATGGAAAGAAATACAAGTTACTGGTAAGTACGCTTAGAATTCCTTTTCAGGGTCAGTGCTGGGCTAAAAGATGCAGCACTGGGTTCTCTCCTGATAACAGGTGAGGAAATTGGAATTCGCAGTTCGGCTGATTTTAGAGGAATATTTGTACGTTTCAAAAATGGACACTTAGAAACTTTTCTGCTAAAAACCAAACAATGGATTCCTATGGTAGGAAATACAAGTTACTGGTAAGTACGCTTAGAATTACTTTTCAGGGTCAGTGCTGGGCTAAAAGATGCGGCACTGGGTTCTCTCCTGATAACACGTGAGGAAATTGGAATTCGTAGTTCGGCTGATTTTAGAGGAATATTTGTACGTTTCAAAAATGAACACAGAAACTTTTCTGCTGAAAACCACACAATGGATTCCTGTGGTAGGAAATACAAGTTACTGGTAAGTACGCTTAGAATTACTTTACAGGGTCAGTGCTGGGCTAAAAGATGCAGCCCTGGGTTCTCTCCTGAGAACAGGTGAGTATATCAGAATTCGTAGTTCGGCTGATTTTAGAGGAATATTTGTACGTTTCGAAAATGGACACTGAAACTTTTCTGCTGAAAACCACACAATGGATTCCTATGGAAGGAAATACAAGTTACTGGCAAGTACGCTTAGAATTACTTTTCAGGGTCAGTGCTGGGCTAAAAGATGCAGCCCTGGGTTCTCTCCTGAGAACAGGTGAGTAAATCGTAATTCGTAGCTCGGCTGATTTTAGAGGAATATTTGTACGTTTCAAAAATGGACAGTTAGAAACTTTTCTGCTGAAAACCACACAATGGATTCCTATGGAAAGAAATACATGTTACTGGTAAGTACGCTTAGAATTACTTTTCAGGGTCGGTGCTGGGCTAAAAGATACAGCACCGGGTTCTCTCCTGATAACAGGTGAGGAAATTGGAATTAGCAGTTCGGCTGATTTTAGAGGACTATTTGTACGTTTAAAAAATGGACACTTTGAAACTTTTCTGCTGAAAATCACACAATGGATTCCTATGGAAGGAAATACAAGTTAGTGGTAAGTACGCTTAGAATTACTTTTCAGGGTCAGTGCTAGGCTAAAAGATGCAGCCCTGGGTTCTCTCCTGAGAACAGGTGAGTAAATCGGAATTCGTGGTTCGGCTGATTTTAGAGAAATATTTGTACGTTTCAAAAATGGACACTTAGAAACTTTTCTGCTGAAAACCACACAATGGATTCCTATGGAAAGAAATACAAGTTACTGGTAAGTACGCTTAGAATTACTTTTCAGGGTCAGTGCCGGGCTAAAAGATGCAGCCCTGGGTTCTCTCCTGAGAACAGGTGAGTAAATCGTAATTCGTAGCTCGGCTGATTTTAGAGGAATATTTGTATGTTTCAAAAATGGACAGTTAGAAACTTTTCTGCTGAAAACCACACAATGGATTCCTATTGAAAGAAATACATGTTACTGGTAAGTACGCTTAGAATTACTTTTCAGGGTCGGTGCTGGGCTAAAAGATACAGCACTGGGTTCTCTCATGATAACAGGTGAGGAAATTGGAATTAGCAGTTCGGCTGATTTTAGAGGAATATTTGTACGTTTAAAAAATGGACACTTTGAAACTTTTCTGCTGAAAGTCACACAATGGATTCCTATGGAAGGAAATACAAGTTACTGGTAAGTACGCTTAGAATTACTTTTCAGGATCAGTGCTAGGCTAAAAGATGCAGCCCTGGGTTCTCTCCTAAGAACAGGTGAGTAAATCGGAATTCGTAGTTCGGCTGATTTTAGAGCAATATTTGTACGTTTCAAAAATGGACACTTAGAAACTTTTCTGCTGAAAACCACACAATGGATTCCTATGGAAAGAAATACAAGTTACTGGTAAGTACGCTTATAATTACTTTTCAGGGTCAGTGCTGGGCTAAAAGATGCAGCCCTGGGTTCTCTCCTGAGAACAGGTGAGTAAATCGGAATTTGTGGTTCGGCTGATTTTAGAGAAATATTTGTACGTTTCAAAAATGGACACTGAAACTTTTCTGCTGAAAACCACACAATGGATTCCTATGGAAGGAAATACAAGTTACTGGCAAGCACACTTAGAATTACTTTTCAGTGTCAGTGCTGGGCTAAAAGATGCAGCCCTGGGTTCTCTCCTGATAACAGGTGAGGAAATTGGAATTCGTAGTTCGGCTGATTTTAGAGGAATATTTGTACGTTTCAAAAATGGACACTTTGAAACTTTTCTGCTGAAAACCACACAATGGATTCCTATTGAAGGAAATACAAGTTACTGGTAAGTAGGCTTAGAATTACTTTTCAGGGTCAGTGCTAGGCTAAAAGATGCAGCCCTGGGTTCTCTCCTGAGAACAGGTGAGTAAATCGTAATTCGTAGCTCGGCTGATTTCAGAGGAATATTTGTACGTTTCAAAAAAGGACACTTTAAAACTTTTCTGCTGAAAATCACACAATGGATTCCTATGGAAGGAAATACAAGTTACTGGTAAGTACGCTTAGAATTACTTTTCAGGGTCGGTGCTGGGCTAAAAGATGCAGCCCTGGGTTCTCTCCTGAGAACAGGTGAGTAAATCGTAATTTGTCGCTCAGCTGATTTTAGAGGATTATTTGTACGTTTCAAAAATGGACAGTTAGAAACTTTTCTGCTGAAAACCACACAATGGATTCCTATGGAAGGAAATACAAGTTACTGGCAAGTACGCTTAGAATTACTTTTCAGGGTCAGTGCTGGGCTAAAATATGCAGCTCTGGGTTCTCTCCTGATAACAGGTGAGTAAATCGTAATTCGTACTTCGGCTGATTTTAGAGGAATATTTGTACGTTTCAAAAATGGACACTTAGAAACTTTTCTGCTGAAAACCGCACAATGGATTCCTATAGTAGGAAATACAAGTTACTGGTAAGTACGCTTACAATTACTTTTGAGGGTCAGTGCTGGGCTAAAAGATGCAGCCCTGGGTTCTCTCCTGAGAACAGGTGAGTAAATCGTAATTCGTAGCTCGGCTGATTTTAGAGGATTATTTGTACGTTTCAAAAATGGACAGTTAGAAACTTTTCTGCTGAAAATCACACAATGGATTCCTTAGGAAGGAAATACAAGTTACTGGTAAGTACGCTTAGAATTACTTTTCAGTGTCAGTGCTAGGCTAAAAGATGCAGCCCTGGGTTCTCTCCTGAGAACAGGTGAGTAAATCGTAATTCGTACTTCGGCTGATTTTAGAGGAATATTTGTACATTTCAAAAATGGACACTTAGAAACTTTTCTGCTGAAAACCACACAATGGATTCACATGGAAAGAAATACAAGTTACTGGTAAGTACGCTTAGAATTACTTTTCAGGGTCAGTGCTGGGCTAAAAGATGCAGCCCTGGGTTCTCTCCTGAGAACAGGTGAGTAAATCGTAATTCATAGCTCGGCTGATTTTAGAGGAATATTTGTACATTTCAAAAATGGACACTTTGAAACTTTTCTGCTGAAAATCACACAATGGATTCCTATGGAAGGAAATACAAGTTACTGGTAAGGACGCTTAGAATTACTTTTCAGGGTCAGTGCTAGGCTAAAAGATGCAGCCCTGGGTTCTCTCCTGAGAACAGGTGAGTAAATCGGAATTCGGAGTTCGGCTGATTTTAGAGGAATATTTGTATGTTTCAAAAATGGATACTTTGAAACTTTTCTGCTGAAAATCACACAATAGATTCCTATGGAAGGAAATACAAGTTACTGGTAAGTACGCTTAGAATTACTTTTCAGGGTCAGTGCTAGGCTAAAAGATGCAGCCCTGGGTTCTCTCCTGATAACAGGTGAGGAAATTGGAATTCGCTGTTCGGCTGATTTTAGAGGAATATTTGTACGTTTCAAAAATGGACAGTTAGAAACTTTTCTGCTGAAAACCACACAATGGATTCCTATGGAAAGGAATACATGTTACTGGTAAGTACGCTTAGAATTACTTTTCAGGGTCGGTGCTGGGCTAAAAGATACAGCACTGGGTTCTCTCCTGATAACAGGTGAGGAAATTGGAATTAGCAGTTCGGCTGATTTTAGAGGAATATTTGTACGTTTAAAAAATGGACACTTTGAAACTTTTCTGCTGAAAATCACACAATGGATTCCTATGGAAGGAAATACAAGTTACTGGTAAGTACGCTTAGAATTACTTTTCAGGGTCAGTGCTAGGCTAAAAGATGCAGCCCTGGGTTCTCTCCTGAGAACAGGTGAGTAAATCGGAATTCGTAGTTCGGCTGATTTTAGAGGAATATTTGTACGTTTCAAAAATGGACACTGAAACTTTTCTGCTGAAAACCACACAATGGATTCCTATGGAAAGAAATACAAGTTACTGGTAAGTACGCTTAGAATTACTTTTCAGCGTCAGTGCTGGGCTAAAAGATGCAGCCCTGAGTTCTCTCCTGAGAACAGGTGAGTAAATCGTAATTCTTCGCTCGGCTGATATTAGAGGATTATTTGTACGTTTTAAAAATGGACACTTTGAAACTTTTCTGCTGAAAATCACACAATGGATTCCTATGGAAGGAAATACAAGTTACTGGTAAGTACGCTTAGAATTACTTTTCAGGGTCAGTGCTGGGCTAAAAGATGCAGCACTGGGTTCTCTCCTGATAACACGTGAGGAAATTGAAATTCGCAGTTCGGCTGATTTTAGAGGAATATTTGAACGTTTCAAAAATGGACACTTAGAAACTTTTCTGCTGAAAACCACACAATGGATTACTATGGAAAGAAATACAAGTTACTGGCAAGCACGTTTAGAATTACTTTTCAGGGTCAGTGCTGGGCTAAAAGATGCAGCCCTGGGTTCTCTCCTGATAACAGGTGAGTAAATCGTAATTCGTAGTTCGGCTGATTTTAGAGGAATATTTGTACGTTTCAAAAATGGACACTTGGAAACTTTTCTGCTGAAAACCACACAATGGATTCCTATGGAAAGAAATACAAGTTACTGGTAAGTACGCTTAGAATTACTTTTCAGGGTCAGTGCTGGGCTAAAAAATGCAGCCCTGGGTTCTCTCCTGAGAACAGGTGAGTAAATCGTAATTCGTAGCTCGGCTGATTTTAGAGGAATATTTGTACTTTTCAAAAATGGACACTTAGAAACTTTTCTGCTGAAAACCACACAATGGATTCCTATGGAAAGAAATACAAGTTACTGGTAAGTACGCTTAGAATTACTTTTCAGGGTCAGTGCTGGGCTAAAAGATGCAGCACTGGGTTCTCTCCTGATAACACGTGAGGAAATTGGAATTCGCAGTTCGGCTGATTTTAGAGGAATATTTGTACGTTTCAAAAATGGACAGTTAGAATCTTTTCTGCTGAAAACCACACAATGGATTCCTACGGACAGAAATACATGTTACTGGTAAGTACGCATAGAATTACTTTTTAGGGTCGGTGCTGGGCTAAAAGATACAGCACTGGGTTCTCTCCTGATAACAGGTAAGGAAATTGGAATTAGAAGTTCGGCTGATTTTAGAGGAATATTTGTACGTTTAAAAAAGGACACTTCGAAACTTTTCTGCTGAAAATCACACAATGGATTCCTATGGAAGGAAATACAAGTTACTGGTAAGTACGCTTAGAATTACTTTTCAGGTTCAGTGCTAGGCTAAAAGATGCAGCCCTGGGTTCTCTCCTGAGAACAGGTGAGTAAATCGTAATTCGTAGCTCGGCTGATTTTAGAGGAATATTTGTACGTTTCAAAAAAGGACACTATAAAACTTTTCTGCTGAAAACCACACAATGGATTCCTATTGAAGGAAATACAAGTTACTGGTAAGTAGGCTTAGAATTACTTTTCAGGTTCAGTGCTAGGCTAAAAGATGCAGCCCTGGGTTCTCTCCTGAGAACAGGTGAGTAAATCGTAATTCGTAGCTCGGCTGATTTTAGAGGAATATTTGTACATTTCAAAAAAGGACACTTTAAAACTTTTCTACTGAAAATCACACAATGGATTCCTATTGAAGGAAATACAAGTTACTGGTAAGTACGCTTAGAATTACTTTTCAGGGTCGGTGCTGGGCTAAAAGATGCAGCCCTGGGTTCTCTCCTGAGAACAGGTGAGTAAATCGGAATTCGTAGTTCGGCTGATTTTAGAGGAATATTTGTACGTTTCAAAAATGGACACTGAAACTTTTCTGCTGAAAACCACACAATGGATTCCTATGGAAGGAAATACAAGTTACTGGCAAGTACGCTTAGAATTACTTTTCAGGGTCAGTGCTGGGCTAAAATATGCAGCCCTGGGTTCTCTCCTGATAACAGGTGAGTAAATCGTAATTCGTAGTTCGGCTGATTTTAGAGGAATATTTGTACGTTTCAAAAATGGACACTTGGAAACTTTTCTGCAGAAAACCACACAATGGATTCCTATGGTAGGAAATACAAGTTACTGGTAAGTATGCTTAGAATTACTTTTCAGGGTCAGTGCTGGGCTAAAAGATGCAGCACTGGGTTCTCTCCTGATAACAGGTGAGGAAATTGGAATTCGCAGTTCGGCTGATTTTAGAGGAATATTTGTATGTTTCAAAAATGGACACTTAGAAACTTTTCTGCTGAAAACCACACAATGGATTCCTATGGAAAGAAATACAAGTTACTGGTAAGTACGCTTAGAATTACTTTTCAGGGTCAGTGCTGGGCTAAAAGATGCAGCCCTGGGTTCTCTCCTGAGAACAGGTGAGTAAATCGTAATTCATAGCTCGGCTGATTTTAGAGGAATATTTGTACGTTTCAAAAATGGACACTTAGAAACTTTTCTGCTAAAAACCACACAATGGATTCCTATGGTAGGAAATACAAGTTACTGGTAAGTACGCTTAGAATTACTTTTCAGGGTCAGTGCTGGGCTAAAAGATGCGGCATTGGGTTCTCTCCTGATAACAGGTGAGGAAATTGGAATTCGTAGTTCGGCTGATTTTAGAGGAATATTTGTACGTTTCAAAAATGAACTCTTAGAAACTTTTCTGCTGAAAACCACACAATGGATTCCTATGGTAGGAAATACAAGTTACTGGTAAGTACGCTTAGAATTACTTTTCAGGGTCAGTGCTGGGCTAAAAGATGCAGCCCTCGGTTCCCTCCTGAGAACAGGTGAGTAAATCGTAATTCGTAGCTCGACTGATTTTAGAGGAATATTTGTACGTTTCAAAAATGGACACTTTGAAACTTTTCTGCTGAAAATCACACAATGGATTCCTATGGAAGGAAATACAAGTTACTGGTAAGTACGCTTAGAATTACTTTTCAGGGTCAGTGCTAGGCTAAAAGATGCAGCCCTGGGTTCTCTCCTGAGAACAGGTGAGTAAATCGGAATTCGGAGTTCGGCTGATTTTAGAGGAATATTTGTATGTTTCAAAAATGGATACTTTGAAACTTTTCTGCTGAAAACCACACAATGGATTCCTATGGAAGGAAATACAAGTTACTGGTAAGAACGCTTAGAATTACTTTTCAGGGTCAGTGCTAGGCTAAAAGATGCAGCCCTGGGTTCTCTCCTGGGAACAGGTGAGTAAATCGTAATTCGTAGCTCGGCTGATTTTAGAGGAATATTTTTACATTTCAAAAAAGGACAGTTAGAAAATTTTCTGCTGAAAACCACACAATGAATTCCTATGGAAAGAAATACATGTTACTGGTAAGTACGCTTAGAATTACTTTTCAGGGTCAGTGCTGGGCTAAAAGATGCAGCACTGGGTTCTCTCCTGATAACAGGTGAGGAAATTGGAATTAGCAGTTTGGCTGCTTTTAGAGGAATATTTGTATGTTTCAAAAATGGACACTTTGAAATTTTTCTGCTGAAAATCACACAATGGATTCCTATGGAAGGAAATACAAGTTACTGGTAAGTACGCTTAGAATTACTTTTCAGGGTCAGTGCTGGGCTAAAAGATGCAGCCCTGGGTTCTCTCCTGATAACAGGTGAGGAATTTGAATTCGCAGTTCGGCTGATTTTAGAGGAGTATTTGTACGTTTCAAAAATGGACAGTTAGAAACTTTTCTGCTGAAAACCACACAATGGATTCCTATGGAAAGAAATACATGTTACTGGTAAGTACGCTTAGAATTACATTTCAGGGTCAGTGCTAGGCTAAAAGATGCAGCCCTGGGTTCTCTCCTGAGAACAGGTGAGTAAATCGGAATTCGTAGTTCGGCTGATTTTAGAGGAATATTTGTACGTTTCAAAAATGAACTCTTAGAAACTTTTCTGCTGAAAACCACACAATGGATTCCTATGGTAGGAAATACAAGTTACTGGTAAGTACGCTTAGAATTACTTTTCAGGGTCAGTGCTGGGCTAAAAGATGCAGCCCTCGGTTCCCTCCTGAGAACAGGTGAGTAAATCGTAATTCGTAGCTCGACTGATTTTAGAGGAATATTTGTACGTTTCAAAAATGGACACTTTGAAACTTTTCTGCTGAAAATCACACAATGGATTCCTATGGAAGGAAATACAAGTTACTGGTAAGTACGCTTAGAATTACTTTTCAGGGTCAGTGCTAGGCTAAAAGATGCAGCCCTGGGTTCTCTCCTGAGAACAGGTGAGTAAATCGGAATTCGGAGTTCGGCTGATTTTAGAGGAATATTTGTATGTTTCAAAAATGGACACTTTGAAACTTTTCTGCTGAAAACCACACAATGGATTCCTATGGAAGGAAATACAAGTTACTGGTAAGAACGCTTAGAATTACTTTTCAGGGTCAGTGCTAGGCTAAAAGATGCAGCCCTGGGTTCTCTCCTGAGAACAGGTGAGTAAATCGTAATTCGTAGCTCGGCTGATTTTAGAGGAATATTTGTACGTTTCAAAAATGGACAGTTAGAAAATTTTCTGCTGAAAACCACACAATGAATTCCTATGGAAAGAAATACATGTTACTGGTAAGTACGCTTAGAATTACTTTTCAGGGTCAGTGCTGGGCTAAAAGATGCAGCACTGGGTTCTCTCCTGATAACAGGTGAGGAAATTGGAATTAGCAGTTTGGCTGCTTTTAGAGGAATATTTGTATGTTTCAAAAATGGACACTTTGAAATTTTTCTGCTGAAAATCACACAATGGATTCCTATGGAAGGAAATACAAGTTACTGGTAAGTACGCTTAGAATTACTTTTCAGGGTCAGTGCTGGGCTAAAAGATGCAGCCCTGGGTTCTCTCCTGATAACAGGTGAGGAAATTGGAATTCGCAGTTCGGCTGATTTTAGAGGAGTATTTGTACGTTTCAAAAATGGACAGTTAGAAACTTTTCTGCTGAAAACCACACAATGGATTCCTATGGAAAGGAATACATGTTACTGGTAAGTATGCTTACAATTACTTTTCAGGGTCGGTGCTGGGCTAAGAGATACAGCACTGGGTTCTCTCCTGATAGCAGGTGAGGAAATTGGACTTACTGGCAAGCACGCTTAGAATTACTTTTAAGGGTCAGTGCTGGGCTAAAAGATATAGCCCTGGGTTCTCTCCTGATAACAGGTGAGTAAATCGGAATTCGGAGTTCGGCTGATTTTAGAGGAATATTTGTATGTTTCAAAAATGGACACTTTGAAACTTTTCTGCTGAAAACCAAACAATGGATTCCTATGGAAGGAAATACAAGTTACTGGTAAGAACGCTTAGAATTACTTTTCAGGGTCAGTGCTAGGCTAAAAGATGCAGCCCTGGGTTCTCTCCTGAGAACAGGTGAGTAAATCGTAATTCGTAGCTCGGCTGATTTTAGAGGAATATTTGTACGTTTCAAAAAATGGACAGTTAGAAACTTTTCTGCTGAAAACCACAAAATGGATTTCTATGGAAAGAAATACATGTTACTGGTAAGTACGCTTAGAATTACTTTTCAGGGTCGGTGCTGGGCTAAGAGATACAGCACTGGGTTCTCTCCTGATAGCAGGTGAGGAAATTGGAATTAGCAGTTCGGCTGATTTTAGAGGAATATTTGTACGTTTCAAAAATGGAAACTAAAACTTTTCTGCTGAAAACCACACAATGGATTCCTATGGAAGGTAATACAAGTTACTGGCAAGCACGCTTAGAATTACTTTTAAGGGTCAGTGCTGGGCTAAAAGATGCAGCCCTGGGTTCTCTCCTGATAACAGGTGAGTAAATCGGAATTCGGAGTTCGGCTGATTTTAGAGGAATATTTGTACGTTTCAAAAATGGACACTTTGAAACTTTTCTGCTGAAAACCACACAATGGATTCCTATGGAAGGAAATACAAGTTACTGGTAAGTACGCTTAGAATTACATTTCAGGGTCAGTGCTAGGCTGCAAGATGCAGCCCTGGGTTCTCTCCTGAGAACAGGTGAGTAAATCGGAATTTGCAGTTCGGCTGATTTTAGAGGAATATTTGTACGTTTCAAAAATGGAAACTAAAACTTTTCTGCTGAAAACCACACAATGGATTCCTATGGAAGGTAATACAAGTTACTGGCAAGCACGCTTAGAATTACTTTTAAGGGTCAGTGCTGGGCTAAAAGATGCAGCCCTGGGTTCTCTCCTGATAACAGGTGAGTAAATCGTAATTCGTAGTTCGGCTGATTTTAGAGGAATATTTGTACGTTTCAAAAATGGACACTTAGAAACTTTTCTGCTGAAAACCACACAATGGATTCCTATGGAAAGAAATACAAGTTACTGGTAAGTACACTTAGAATTACTTTTCAGGGTCAGTGCTGGGCTAAAAGGTGCAGCCCTGGGTTCTCTCCTGAGAACAGGTGAGTAAATCGTAATTCGTCGCTCAGCTGATTTTAGAGGAATATTTGTACGTTTCAAAAATGGACACTGAAACTTTTCTGCTGAAAACCAAACAATGGATTCCTATTGAAGGAAATACAAGTTACTGGCAAGTACACTTAGAATTACTTTTCAGGGTCAGTGCTGGGCTAAAAGATGCAGCCCTGGGTTCTCTCCTGATAACAGGTGAGTAAATCGGAATTCGTAGTTCGGCTGATTTTAGAGGAATATTTGTACGTTTCAAAAATGGACAGTTAGAAACTTTTCTGCTGAAAACCACACAATGGATTCCTATGGAAAGAAATACATGTTAATGGTAAGTACGCTTAGAATTACTTTTCAGGGTCGGTGCTGGGCTAAGAGATACAGCACTGGGTTCTCTCCTGATAACAGGTGAGGAAATTGGAATTCGCAGTTCGGCTGATTTTAGAGGAGTATTTGTACGTTTCAAAAATGGACAGTTAGAAACTTTTCTGCTGAAAACCACACAATGGATTCCTATGGAAAGAAATACATGTTACTGGTAAGTACGCTTAGAATTACTTTTCAGGGTCGGTGCTGGGCTAAGAGATACAGCACTGGGTTCTCTCCTGATAGCAGGTGAGGAAATTGGAATTAGCAGTTCGGCTGATTTTAGAGGAATATTTGTACGTTTCAAAAATGGAAACAAACTTTTCTGCTGAAAACCACACAATGGATTCCTATGGAAGGTAATACAAGTTACTGGCAAGCACGCTTAGAATTACTTTTAAGGGTCAGTGCTGGGCTAAAAGATGCAGCCCTGGGTTCTCTCCTGATAACAGGTGAGTAAATCGGAATTCGGAGTTCGGCTGATTTTAGAGGAATATTTGTACGTTTCAAAAATGGACACTTTGAAACTTTTCTGCTGAAAACCACACAATGGATTCCTATGGAAGGAAATACAAGTTACTGGTAAGTACGCTTAGAATTACATTTCGGGGTCAGTGCTAGGCTGCAAGATGCAGCCCTGGGTTCTCTCCTGAGAACAGGTGAGTAAATCGGAATTCGCAGTTCGGCTGATTTTAGAGGAATATTTGTACGTTTCAAAAATGGACAGTTAGAAAATTTTCTGCTGAAAACCACACAATGGATTCCTATGGTAGGAAATACAAGTTACTGGTAAGTACGCTTAGAATTACTTTTCAGGGTCAGTGCTGGGCTAAAAGATGCAGCACTGGGTTCTCTCCTGATAACAGGTGAGGACATTGGAATTAGCAGTTCGGCTAATTTTAGAGGAATATTTGTACGTTTCAAAAATGGACACTTTGAAACTTTTCTGCTGAAAATCACACAATGGATTCCTATGAAAGGAAATACAAGTTACTGGTAAGCACGCTTAGAATTACTTCTCAAGGTCAGTGCTAGGCTAAAAGATGCAGCCCTGGGTTCTCTCCTGAGAACAGGTGAGTAAATCGGAATTCGTACTCCGGTTGATTTTAGAGGAATATTTGTACGTTTCAAAAATGGAAACTGAAACTTTTCTGCTGAAAACCACACAATGGATTGCTATGGAAGAAAATACAAGTTACTGGTAAGTACGCTTAGTATTACTTTTCAGGGTCACTGCTGGGCTAAAAGATGCATCCCTGGGTTCTCCCCCGAGAACAGGTGAGTAAATCATAATTCGTAGTTCGGCTGATTTTAGAGGAATATTTGTACGTTTCAAAAATGGACACTTGGAAACTTTTCTGCTGAAAACCACACAATGGATTCCTATGGAAAGACATACAAGTTACTGGTAAGTACGCTTAGAATTACTTTTCAGGGTCAGTGCTGGGCTAAAAGATGCAGCACTGGGTTCTCTCCTGATAACACATGAGGAAATTGGAATTCGCAGTTCGGCTGATTTTAGAGGAATATTTGTACGTTTCAAAAATGGACAGTTAGTAACTTTTCTGCTGAAAACCACACAATGGATTCCTATGGACAGAAATACATGTTACTGGTAAGTACGCTTAGAATTACTTTTCAGGGTCGGTGCTGGGCTAAAAGATACAGCACTGGGTTTTCTCCTGATAACAGGTGAGGAAATTGGAATTAGCAGTTCGGCTGATTTTAGAGGAATATTTGTACGTTTAAAAAATGGACACTTTGAAACTTTTCTGCTGAAAATAACACAATGGATTCCTATGGAAGGAAATACAAGTTACTGGTAAGTACGCTTAGAATTACTTTTCAGGGTCACTGCTAGGCTAAAAGATGCAGCCCTGGGTTCTCTCCTGAGAACAGGTGAGTAAATCGGAATTCGTAGTTCGGCTGATTTTAGAGGAATATTTGTACGTTTCAAAAATGGACCCTTAGAAACTTTTCTGCTGAAAACCACACAATGGATTCCTATGGAAAGAAATACAAGTTACTGGTAAGTACGCTTAGAATTACTTTTCAGGGTCAGTGCTGGGCTAAAAGGTGCAGCCCTGGGTTCTCTCCTGAGAACAGGTGAGTAAATCGTAATTCGTCGCTCGGCTGATTTTACAGGATTATTTGTACGTTTCAAAAATGGACAGTTAGAAACTTTTCTGCTGAAAACCACACAATGGATTCCTATGGAAAGGAATACATGTTACTGGTAAGTACGCTTACAATTACTTTTCAGGGTCGGTGCTGGGCTAAGAGATACAGCACTGGGTTCTCTCCTGATAGCAGGTGAGGAAATTGGACTTACTGGCAAGCACGCTTAGAATTACTTTTAAGGGTCAGTGCTGGGCTAAAAGATATAGCCCTGGGTTCTCTCCTGATAACAGGTGAGTAAATCGGAATTCGGAGTTCGGCTGATTTTAGAGGAATATTTGTATGTTTCAAAAATGGACACTTTGAAACTTTTCTGCTGAAAACCAAACAATGGATTCCTATGGAAGGAAATACAAGTTACTGGTAAGAACGCTTAGAATTACTTTTCAGGGTCAGTGCTAGGCTAAAAGATGCAGCCCTGGGTTCTCTCCTGAGAACAGGTGAGTAAATCGTAATTCGTAGCTCGGCTGATTTTAGAGGAATATTTGTACGTTTCAAAAAATGGACAGTTAGAAAATTTTCTGCTGAAAACCACACAATGAATTCCTATGGAAAGAAATACATGTTACTGGTAAGTACGCTTAGAATTACTTTTCAGGGTCAGTGCTGGGCTAAAAGATGCAGCACTGGGTTCTCTCCTGATAACAGGTGAGGAAATTAGAATTAGCAGTTTTGCTGCTTTTAGAGGAATATTTGTATGTTTCAAAAATGGACACTTTGAAATTTTTCTGCTGAAAATCACACAATGGATTCCTATGGAAGGAAATACAAGTTACTGGTAAGTACGTTTAGAATTACTTTTCAGGGTCAGTGCTGGGCTAAAAGATGCAGCCCTGGGTTCTCTCCTGATAACAGGTGAGGAAATTGGAATTCGCAGTTCGGCTGATTTTAGAGGAGTATTTGTACGTTTCAAAAATGGACAGTTAGAAACTTTTCTGCTGAAAACCACACAATGGATTTCTATGGAAAGAAATACATGTTACTGGTAAGTACGCTTAGAATTACTTTTCAGGGTCGGTGCTGGGCTAAGAGATACAGCACTGGGTTCTCTCCTGATAGCAGGTGAGGAAATTGGAATTAGCAGTTCGGCTGATTTTAGAGGAATATTTGTACGTTTCAAAAATGGAAACTAAAACTTTTCTGCTGAAAACCACACAATGGATTCCTATGGAAGGTAATACAAGTTACTGGCAAGCACGCTTAGAATTACTTTTAAGGGTCAGTGCTGGGCTAAAAGATGCAGCCCTGGGTTCTCTCCTGATAACAGGTGAGTAAATCGGAATTCGGAGTTCGGCTGATTTTAGAGGAATATTTGTACATTTCAAAAATGGACACTTTGAAACTTTTTTGCTGAAAACCACACAATGGATTCCTATGGAAGGAAATACAAGTTACTGGTAAGTACGCTTAGAATTACATTTCGGGGTCAGTGCTAGGCTGCAAGATGCAGCCCTGGGTTCTCTCCTGAGAACAGGTGAGTAAATCGGAATTCGCAGTTCGGCTGATTTTAGAGGAATATTTGTACGTTTCAAAAATGGAAACTAAAGCTTTTCTGCTGAAAACCACACAATGGATTCCTATGGAAGGTAATACAAGTTACTGGCAAGCACGCTTAGAATTACTTTTAAGGGTCAGTGCTGGGCTAAAAGATGCAGCCCTGGGTTCTCTCCTGATAACAGGTGAGTAAATCGTAATTCGTAGTTCGGCTGATTTTAGAGGAATATTTGTACGTTTCAAAAATGGACACTTAGAAACTTTTCCGCTGAAAACCACACAATGGATTCCTATGGAAAGAAATACAAGTTACTGGTAAGTACGCTTAGAATTACTTTTCAGGGTCAGTGCTGGGCTAAAAGGTGCAGCCCTGGGTTCTCTCCTGAGAACAGGTGAGTAAATCGTAATTCGTCGCTCAGCTGATTTTAGAGGAATATTTGTACGTTTCAAAAATGGACACTGAAACTTTTCTGCTGAACACCAAACAATGGATTCCTATTGAAGGAAATACAAGTTACTGGCAAGTACACTTAGAATTACTTTGCAGGGTCAGTGCTGGGCTAAAAGATGCAGCCCTGGGTTCTCTCCTGATAACAGGTGAGTAAATCGGAATTCGTAGTTCGGCTGATTTTAGAGGAATATTTGTACGTTTCAAAAATGGACACTTAGAAACTTTTCTGCTGAAAACCACACAATGCACTCCTATGGTAGGAAATACAAGTTACTGGTAAGTACCCATAGAATTACTTTTCAGGGTCAGTGCTGGGCTAAAAGATGCAGCACTGGGTTCTCTCCTGATAACAGGTGAGGAAATTGGAATTAGCAGTTCGGCTAATTTTAGAGGAATATTTGTACGTTTCAAAAATGGACACTTTGAAACTTTTCTGCTGAAAATCACACAATGGATTCCTATGAAAGGAAATACAAGTTACTGGTAAGCATGCTTAGAATTACTTCTCAGGGTCAGTGCTAGGCTAAAAGATGCAGCCCTGGGTTCTCTCCTGAGAACAGGTGAGTAAATCGGAATTCGTACTCCGGCTGATTTTAGAGGAATATTTGTACGTTTCAAAAATGGAAACTGAAACTTTTCTGCTGAAAACCACACAATGGATTCCTATGGAAGAAAATACAAGTTACTGGTAAGTACGCTTAGTATTACTTTTCAGGGTCACTGCTGGGCTAAAAGATGCATCCCTGGGTTCTCCCCTGAGAACAGGTGAGTAAATCATAATTCGTAGTTCGGCTGATTTTAGAGGAATATTTGTACGTTTCAAAAATGGACACTTGGAAACTTTTCTGCTGAAAACCACACAATGGATTCCTATGGAAAGACAGACAAGTTACTGGTAAGTACACTTAGAATTACTTTTCAGGGTCAGTCCTTGGCTAAAAGATGCAGCACTGGGTTCTCTCCTGATAACACATGAGGAAATTGGAATTCGCAGTTCGGCTGATTTTAGAGGAATATTTGTACGTTTCAAAAATGGACAGTTAGTAACTTTTCTGCTGAAAACCACACAATGGATTCCTATGGACAGAAATACATGTTACTGGTAAGTACGCTTAGAATTACTTTTCAGGGTCGGTGCTGGGCTAAAAGATACAGCACTGGGTTTTCTCCTGATAACAGGTGAGGAAATTGGAATTAGCAGTTCGGCTGATTTTAGAGGAATATTTGTACGTTTAAAAAATGGACACTTTGAAACTTTTCTGCTGAAAATAACACAATGGATTCCTATGGAAGGAAATACAAGTTACTGGTAAGTACGCTTAGAATTACTTTTCAGGGTCACTGCTAGGCTAAAAGATGCAGCCCTGGGTTCTATCCTGAGAACAGGTGAGTAAATCGGAATTCGTAGTTCGGCTGATTTTAGAGGAATATTTGTACGTTTCAAAAATGGACCCTTAGAAACTTTTCTGCTGAAAACCACACAATGGAGTCCTATGGAAAGAAATACAAGTTACTGGTAAGTACGCTTAGAATTACTTTTCAGGGTCAGTGCTGGGCTAAAAGGTGCAGCCCTGGGTTCTCTCCTGAGAACAGGTGAGTAAATCGTAATTCGTCGCTTGGCTGATTTTAGAGGATTATTTGTATGTTTCAAAAATGGACAGTTAGAAACTTTTCTGCTGAAAACCACACAATGAATTCCTATGGACAGAAATACATGTTACTGGTAAGTACGCTTACAATTACTTTTCAGGGTCGGTGCTGGGCTAAAAGATACAGCACTGGGTTCTCTCCTGATAACAGGTGAGGAAATTGGAATTAGCAGTTCGGCTGATTTTAGAGGAATATTTGTACGTTTAAAAAATAGACACTTTGAAACTTTTCTGCTGAAAATCACACAATGGATTCCTATGGAAAGAAATACAAGTTACTGGTAAGTACGCTTAGAATTACTTTTCAGGGTCAGTGCTGGGCTAAAAGATGCAGCCCTGGTTTCTCTCCTGAGAACAGGTTAGTAAATCGTAACTCGCAGCTCGGCTGATTTTAGAGGAATATTTGTATGTTTCAAAAATGGACACTTTGAAACCTTTCTGCTGAAAACCACACAATGGATTCCTATGGAAAGAAATTCATGTTACTGGTAAGTACGCTTAGAATTACTTTTCAGGGTCAGTGCTGGGCTAAAAGATGCAGCACTGGGTTCTCTCCTGAGAACAGGTGAGTAAATCGGAATTCGTAGTTCGGCTGATTTTAGAGGAATATTTGCACGTTTCAAAAATGGACACTTGGAAACTTTTCTGCTGAAAACCACACAATGGATTCCTATGGTAGGAAATACAAGTTACTGGTAAGTACGCTTAGAATTACTTTTCAGGGTCAGTGCTGGGCTAAAAGATGCAGCACTGGGTTCTCTCCTGATAACAGGTGAGGACATTGGAATTAGCAGTTCGGCTAATTTTAGAGGAATATTTGTACGTTTCAAAAATGGACACTTTGAAACTTTTCTGCTGAAAATCACACAATGGATTCCTATGAAAGGAAATACAAGTTACTGGTAAGCACGCTTAGAATTACTTCTCAAGGTCAGTGCTAGGCTAAAAGATGCAGCCCTGGGTTCTCTCCTGAGAACAGGTGAGTAAATCGGAATTCGTACTCCGGTTGATTTTAGAGGAATATTTGTACGTTTCAAAAATGGAAACTGAAACTTTTCTGCTGAAAACCACACAATGGATTGCTATGGAAGAAAATACAAGTTACTGGTAAGTACGCTTAGTATTACTTTTCAGGGTCACTGCTGGGCTAAAAGATGCATCCCTGGGTTCTCCCCCGAGAACAGGTGAGTAAATCATAATTCGTAGTTCGGCTGATTTTAGAGGAATATTTGTACGTTTCAAAAATGGACACTTGGAAACTTTTCTGCTGAAAACCACACAATGGATTCCTATGGAAAGACATACAAGTTACTGGTAAGTACGCTTAGAATTACTTTTCAGGGTCAGTGCTGGGCTAAAAGATGCAGCACTGGGTTCTCTCCTGATAACACATGAGGAAATTGGAATTCGCAGTTCGGCTGATTTTAGAGGAATATTTGTACGTTTCAAAAATGGACAGTTAGTAACTTTTCTGCTGAAAACCACACAATGGATTCCTATGGACAGAAATACATGTTACTGGTAAGTACGCTTAGAATTACTTTTCAGGGTCGGTGCTGGGCTAAAAGATACAGCACTGGGTTTTCTCCTGATAACAGGTGAGGAAATTGGAATTAGCAGTTCGGCTGATTTTAGAGGAATATTTGTACGTTTAAAAAATGGACACTTTGAAACTTTTCTGCTGAAAATAACACAATGGATTCCTATGGAAGGAAATACAAGTTACGGGTAAGTACGCTTAGAATTACTTTTCAGGGTCACTGCTAGGCTAAAAGATGCAGCCCTGGGTTCTCTCCTGAGAACAGGTGAGTAAATCGGAATTCGTAGTTCGGCTGATTTTAGAGGAATATTTGTACGTTTCAAAAATGGACCCTTAGAAACTTTTCTGCTGAAAACCACACAATGGATTCCTATGGAAAGAAATACAAGTTACTGGTAAGTACGCTTAGAATTACTTTTCAGGGTCAGTGCTGGGCTAATAGGTGCAGCCCTGGGTTCTCTCCTGAGAACAGGTGAGTAAATCGTAATTCGTCGCTCGGCTGATTTTACAGGATTATTTGTACGTTTCAAAAATGGACAGTTTGAAACTTTTCTGCTGAAAACCACACAATGAATTCCTATGGACAGAAATACATGTTACTGGTAAGTACGCTTACAATTACTTTTCACGGTCGGTGCTGGGCTAAAAGATACAGCACTGGGTTCTCTCCTGATAACAGGTGAGGAAATTGGAATTAGCAGTTCGGCTGATTTTAGAGGAATATTTGTACGTTTAAAAAATGGACACTTTGAAACTTTTCTGCTGAAAATCACACAATGGATTCCTATGGAAAGAAATACAAGTTACTGGTAAGTACGCTTAGAATTACTTTTCAGGGTCAGTGTTGGGCTAAAAGATGCAGCCCTGGTTTCTCTCCTGAGAACAGGTTAGTAAATCGTAACTCGCAGCTCGGCTGATTTTAGAGGAATATTTGTATGTTTCAAAAATGGACACTTTGAAACCTTTCTGCTGAAAACCACACAATGGATTCCTATGGAAAGAAATTCATGTTACTGGTAAGTACGCTTAGAATTACTTTTCAGGGTCAGTGCTGGGCTAAAAGATGCAGCACTGGGTTCTCTCCTGAGAACAGGTGAGTAAATCGGAATTCGTAGTTTGGCTGATTTTAGAGGAATATTTGCACGTTTCAAAAATGGACACTTGGAAACTTTTCTGCTGAAAACCACACAATGGATTCCTATGTTAGGAAATACAAGTTACTGGTAAGTACGCTTAGAATTACTTCTCAGGGTCAGTGCTAGGCTAAAAGATGCAGCCCTGGGTTCTCTCCTGAGAACAGGTGAGTAAATCGGAATTCGTACTCCGGCTGATTTTAGAGGAATATTTGTACGTTTCAAAAATGGAAACTGAAACTTTTCTGCTGAAAACCACACAATGGATTCCTATGGAAGAAAATACAAGTTACTGGTAAGTACGCTTAGAATTACTTTTCAGGGTCACTGCTGGGCTAAAAGATGCAGCCCTGGGTTCTCCCCTGAGAACAGGTGAGTAAATCATAATTCGTAGTTCGGCTGATTTTAGAGGAATATTTGTACGTTTCAAAAATGGACACTTGGAAACTTTTCTGCTGAAAACCACACAATGGATTCCTATGGAAAGAAATACAAGTTACTGGTAAGTACGCTTAGAATTACTTTTCAGGGTCAGTGCTGGGCTAAAAGATGCAACACTGGGTTCTCTCGTGATAACACGTGAGGAAATTGGAATTCGCAGTTCGGCTGATTTTAGAGGAATATTTGTACGTTTCAAAAATGGACAGTTAGAAACTTTTCTGCTGAAAACCACACAATGGATTCCTATGGACAGAAATACATGTTACTGGTAAGTACGCTTAGAATTACTTTTCAGGGTCGGTGCTGGGCTAAAAGATACAGCACTGGGTTCTCTCCTGATAACAGGTGAGGAAATTGGAATTAGCAGTTCGGCTGATTTTAGAGGAATATTTGTACGTTTAAAAAATGGACACTTTGAAACTTTTCTGCTGAAAATAACACAATGGATTCCTATGGAAGGAAATACAAGTTACTGGTAAGTACGCTTAGAATTACTTTTCAGGGTCACTGCTCGGCTCAAAGATGCAGCTCTGGGTTCTCTCCAGAGAACAGGTGAGTAAATCGGAATTCGTAGTTCGGCTGATTTTAGAGGAATATTTGTACGTTTCAAAAATGGACACTTAGAAACTTTTCTGCTGAAAACCACACAATGGATTACTATGGAAAGAAAGACAAGTTACTGGCAAGCACGCTTAGAATTACTTTTCAGGGTCAGTGCTGGGCTAAAAGATGCAGCCCTGGGTTCTCTCCTGATAACAGGTGAGTAAATCGTAATTCGTAGTTCGGCTGATTTTAGAGGAATATTTGTACGTTTCAAAAATGGACACTTAGAAACTTTTCTGCTGAAAACCACACAATGGATTCATATGGAAAGAAATACAAGTTACTGGAAAGCACGCTTAGAATTACTTTTCAGGGTCAGTGCTGGGCTAAAAGATGCAGCCCTGGGTTCTCTCCTGAGAACAGGTGAGTAAATCGTAATTCGTCGCTCGGCTGATTTTAGAGGATTATTTGTACGTTTCAAAAATGGACAGTTAGAAACTTTTCTGCTGAAAACCACACAATGTATTCCTATGGAAAGAAATACAAGTTACTGGTAAGTACGCTTAGAATTACTTTTCAGGGTCAGTGCTGGGCTAAAAGATGCAGCCCTGGGTTCTCTCCTGAGAACAGGTTAGTAAATCATAACTCGCAGCTCGGCTGATTTTAGAGGAATATTTGCATGTTTCAAAAATGGACACTTTGAAACCTTTCTGCTGAAAACCACACAATGGATTCCTAAGGAAAGAAGTTCATGTTACTGGTAAGTACGCTTAGAATTACTTTTCAGGGTCAGTGCTGGGCTAAAAGATGCAGCACTGGGTTCTCTCCTGAGAACAGGTGAGTAAAGCGGAATTCGTAGTTCGGCTGATTTTAGAGGAATATTTGCACGTTTCAAAAATGGACACTTGGAAACTTTTCTGCTGAAAACCACACAATGGATTCCTATGGTAGGAAATACAAGTTACTGGTAAGTACGCTTAAAATTACTTTTCAGGGTGAGTGCTAGGCTAAAAGATGCAGCCCTGGGTTCTCTCCTGAGAACAGGTGAGGAAATTGGAATTCGCAGTTCGGCTGATTTTAGAGGAATATTTGCACGTTTCAAAAATGGACAGTTAGAAACTTTTCTGCTGAAAACCACACAATGGATTCCTATGGAAAGAAATACAAGTTACTGGTAAGTACGCTTAGAATTACTTTTCAGCGTCAGTGCTGGGCTAAAAGGTGCAGCCCTGGGTTCTCTCCTGAGAACAGGTGAGTAAATCGTAATTCGTCGCTCGGCTGATTTTACAGGATTATTTGTACGTTTCAAAAATGGACAGTTTGAAACTTTTCTGCTGAAAACCACACAATGAATTCCTATGGACAGAAATACATGTTACTGGTAAGTACGCTTACAATTACTTTTCACGGTCGGTGCTGGGCTAAAAGATACAGCACTGGGTTCTCTCCTGATAACAGGTGAGGAAATTGGAATTAGCAGTTCGGCTGATTTTAGAGGAATATTTGTACGTTTAAAAAATGGACACTTTGAAACTTTTCTGCTGAAAATCACACAATGGATTCCTATGGAAAGAAATACAAGTTACTGGTAAGTACGCTTAGAATTACTTTTCAGGGTCAGTGCTGGGCTAAAAGATGCAGCCCTGGTTTCTCTCCTGAGAACAGGTTAGTAAATCGTAACTCGCAGCTCGGCTGATTTTAGAGGAATATTTGTATGTTTCAAAAATGGACACTTTGAAACCTTTCTGCTGAAAACCACACAATGGATTCCTATGGAAAGAAATTCATGTTACTGGTAAGTACGCTTAGAATTACTTTTCAGGGTCAGTGCTGGGCTAAAAGATGCAGCACTGGGTTCTCTCCTGAGAACAGGTGAGTAAATCGGAATTCGTAGTTCGGCTGATTTTAGAGGAATATTTGCACGTTTCAAAAATGGACACTTGGAAACTTTTCTGCTGAAAACCACACAATGGATTCCTATGTTAGGAAATACAAGTTACTGGTAAGTACGCTTAGAATTACTTCTCAGGGTCAGTGCTAGGCTAAAAGATGCAGCCCTGGGTTCTCTCCTGAGAACAGGTGAGTAAATCGGAATTCGTACTCCGGCTGATTTTAGAGGAATATTTGTACGTTTCAAAAATGGAAACTGAAACTTTTCTGCTGAAAACCACACAATGGATTCCTATGGAAGAAAATACAAGTTACTGGTAAGTACGCTTAGAATTACTTTTCAGGGTCACTGCTGGGCTAAAAGATGCAGCCCTGGGTTCTCCCCTGAGAACAGGTGAGTAAATCATAATTCGTAGTTCGGCTGATTTTAGAGGAATATTTGTACGTTTCAAAAATGGACACTTGGAAACTTTTCTGCTGAAAACCACACAATGGATTCCTATGGAAAGAAATACAAGTTACTGGTAAGTACGCTTAGAATTACTTTTCAGGGTCAGTGCTGGGCTAAAAGATGCAACACTGGGTTCTCTCGTGATAACACGTGAGGAAATTGGAATTCGCAGTTCGGCTGATTTTAGAGGAATATTTGTACGTTTCAAAAATGGACAGTTAGAAACTTTTCTGCTGAAAACCACACAATGGATTCCTATGGACAGAAATACATGTTACTGGTAAGTACGCTTAGAATTACTTTTCAGGGTCGGTGCTGGGCTAAAAGATACAGCACTGGGTTCTCTCCTGATAACAGGTGAGGAAATTGGAATTAGCAGTTCGGCTGATTTTAGAGGAATATTTGTACGTTTAAAAAATGGACACTTTGAAACTTTTCTGCTGAAAATAACACAATGGATTCCTATGGAAGGAAATACAAGTTACTGGTAAGTACGCTTAGAATTACTTTTCAGGGTCACTGCTCGGCTCAAAGATGCAGCTCTGGGTTCTCTCCAGAGAACAGGTGAGTAAATCGGAATTCGTAGTTCGGCTGATTTTAGAGGAATATTTGTACGTTTCAAAAATGGACACTTAGAAACTTTTCTGCTGAAAACCACACAATGGATTACTATAAAAAGAAAGACAAGTTACTGGCAAGCACGCTTAGAATTACTTTTCAGGGTCAGTGCTGGGCTAAAAGATGCAGCCCTGGGTTCTCTCCTGATAACAGGTGAGTAAATCGTAATTCGTAGTTCGGCTGATTTTAGAGGAATATTTGTACGTTTCAAAAATGGACACTTAGAAACTTTTCTGCTGAAAACCACACAATGGATTCATATGGAAAGAAATACAAGTTACTGGAAAGCACGCTTAGAATTACTTTTCAGGGTCAGTGCTGGGCTAAAAGATGCAGCCCTGGGTTCTCTCCTGAGAACAGGTGAGTAAATCGTAATTCGTCGCTCGGCTGATTTTAGAGGATTATTTGTACGTTTCAAAAATGGACAGTTAGAAACTTTTCTGCTGAAAACCACACAATGTATTCCTATGGAAAGAAATACAAGTTACTGGTAAGTACGCTTAGAATTACTTTTCAGGGTCAGTGCTGGGCTAAAAGATGCAGCCCTGGGTTCTCTCCTGAGAACAGGTTAGTAAATCATAACTCGCAGCTCGGCTGATTTTAGAGGAATATTTGCATGTTTCAAAAATGGACACTTTGAAACCTTTCTGCTGAAAACCACACAATGGATTCCTAAGGAAAGAAGTTCATGTTACTGGTAAGTACGCTTAGAATTACTTTTCAGGGTCAGTGCTGGGCTAAAAGATGCAGCACTGGGTTCTCTCCTGAGAACAGGTGAGTAAAGCGGAATTCGTAGTTCGGCTGATTTTAGAGGAATATTTGCACGTTTCAAAAATGGACACTTGGAAACTTTTCTGCTGAAAACCACACAATGGATTCCTATGGTAGGAAATACAAGTTACTGGTAAGTACGCTTAAAATTACTTTTCAGGGTGAGTGCTAGGCTAAAAGATGCAGCCCTGGGTTCTCTCCTGAGAACAGGTGAGGAAATTGGAATTCGCAGTTCGGCTGATTTTAGAGGAATATTTGCACGTTTCAAAAATGGACAGTTAGAAACTTTTCTGCTGAAAACCACACAATGGATTCCTATGGAAAGAAATACAAGTTACTGGTAAGTACGCTTAGAATTACTTTTCAGCGTCAGTGCTGGGCTAAAAGGTGCAGCCCTGGGTTCTCTCCTGAGAACAGGTGAGTAAATCGTAATTCGTCGCTCGGCTGATTTTACAGGATTATTTGTACGTTTCAAAAATGGACAGTTTGAAACTTTTCTGCTGAAAACCACACAATGAATTCCTATGGACAGAAATACATGTTACTGGTAAGTACGCTTACAATTACTTTTCACGGTCGGTGCTGGGCTAAAAGATACAGCACTGGGTTCTCTCCTGATAACAGGTGAGGAAATTGGAATTAGCAGTTCGGCTGATTTTAGAGGAATATTTGTACGTTTAAAAAATGGACACTTTGAAACTTTTCTGCTGAAAATCACACAATGGATTCCTATGGAAAGAAATACAAGTTACTGGTAAGTACGCTTAGAATTACTTTTCAGGGTCAGTGCTGGGCTAAAAGATGCAGCCCTGGTTTCTCTCCTGAGAACAGGTTAGTAAATCGTAACTCGCAGCTCGGCTGATTTTAGAGGAATATTTGTATGTTTCAAAAATGGACACTTTGAAACCTTTCTGCTGAAAACCACACAATGGATTCCTATGGAAAGAAATTCATGTTACTGGTAAGTACGCTTAGAATTACTTTTCAGGGTCAGTGCTGGGCTAAAAGATGCAGCACTGGGTTCTCTCCTGAGAACAGGTGAGTAAATCGGAATTCGTAGTTCGGCTGATTTTAGAGGAATATTTGCACGTTTCAAAAATGGACACTTGGAAACTTTTCTGCTGAAAACCACACAATGGATTCCTATGTTAGGAAATACAAGTTACTGGTAAGTACGCTTAGAATTACTTCTCAGGGTCAGTGCTAGGCTAAAAGATGCAGCCCTGGGTTCTCTCCTGAGAACAGGTGAGTAAATCGGAATTCGTACTCCGGCTGATTTTAGAGGAATATTTGTACGTTTCAAAAATGGAAACTGAAACTTTTCTGCTGAAAACCACACAATGGATTCCTATGGAAGAAAATACAAGTTACTGGTAAGTACGCTTAGAATTACTTTTCAGGGTCACTGCTGGGCTAAAAGATGCAGCCCTGGGTTCTCCCCTGAGAACAGGTGAGTAAATCATAATTCGTAGTTCGGCTGATTTTAGAGGAATATTTGTACGTTTCAAAAATGGACACTTGGAAACTTTTCTGCTGAAAACCACACAATGGATTCCTATGGAAAGAAATACAAGTTACTGGTAAGTACGCTTAGAATTACTTTTCAGGGTCAGTGCTGGGCTAAAAGATGCAACACTGGGTTCTCTCGTGATAACACGTGAGGAAATTGGAATTCGCAGTTCGGCTGATTTTAGAGGAATATTTGTACGTTTCAAAAATGGACAGTTAGAAACTTTTCTGCTGAAAACCACACAATGGATTCCTATGGACAGAAATACATGTTACTGGTAAGTACGCTTAGAATTACTTTTCAGGGTCGGTGCTGGGCTAAAAGATACAGCACTGGGTTCTCTCCTGATAACAGGTGAGGAAATTGGAATTAGCAGTTCGGCTGATTTTAGAGGAATATTTGTACGTTTAAAAAATGGACACTTTGAAACTTTTCTGCTGAAAATAACACAATGGATTCCTATGGAAGGAAATACAAGTTACTGGTAAGTACGCTTAGAATTACTTTTCAGGGTCACTGCTCGGCTCAAAGATGCAGCTCTGGGTTCTCTCCAGAGAACAGGTGAGTAAATCGGAATTCGTAGTTCGGCTGATTTTAGAGGAATATTTGTACGTTTCAAAAATGGACACTTAGAAACTTTTCTGCTGAAAACCACACAATGGATTACTATAAAAAGAAAGACAAGTTACTGGCAAGCACGCTTAGAATTACTTTTCAGGGTCAGTGCTGGGCTAAAAGATGCAGCCCTGGGTTCTCTCCTGATAACAGGTGAGTAAATCGTAATTCGTAGTTCGGCTGATTTTAGAGGAATATTTGTACGTTTCAAAAATGGACACTTAGAAACTTTTCTGCTGAAAACCACACAATGGATTCATATGGAAAGAAATACAAGTTACTGGAAAGCACGCTTAGAATTACTTTTCAGGGTCAGTGCTGGGCTAAAAGATGCAGCCCTGGGTTCTCTCCTGAGAACAGGTGAGTAAATCGTAATTCGTCGCTCGGCTGATTTTAGAGGATTATTTGTACGTTTCAAAAATGGACAGTTAGAAACTTTTCTGCTGAAAACCACACAATGTATTCCTATGGAAAGAAATACAAGTTACTGGTAAGTACGCTTAGAATTACTTTTCAGGGTCAGTGCTGGGCTAAAAGATGCAGCCCTGGGTTCTCTCCTGAGAACAGGTTAGTAAATCATAACTCGCAGCTCGGCTGATTTTAGAGGAATATTTGCACGTTTCAAAAATGGACACTTTGAAACCTTTCTGCTGAAAACCACACAATGGATTCCTAAGGAAAGAAGTTCATGTTACTGGTAAGTACGCTTAGAATTACTTTTCAGGGTCAGTGCTGGGCTAAAAGATGCAGCACTGGGTTCTCTCCTGAGAACAGGTGAGTAAAGCGGAATTCGTAGTTCGGCTGATTTTAGAGGAATATTTGCACGTTTCAAAAATGGACACTTGGAAACTTTTCTGCTGAAAACCACACAATGGATTCCTATGGTAGGAAATACAAGTTACTGGTAAGTACGCTTAAAATTACTTTTCAGGGTCAGTGCTAGGCTAAAAGATGCAGCCCTGGGTTCTCTCCTGAGAACAGGTGAGGAAATTGGAATTCGCAGTTCGGCTGATTTTAGAGGAATATTTGCACGTTTCAAAAATGGACAGTTAGAAACTTTTCTGCTGAAAACCACACAATGGATTCCTATGGAAAGAAATACAAGTTACTGGTAAGTACGCTTAGAATTACTTTTCAGCGTCAGTGCTGGGCTAAAAGATGCAGCCCTGGGTTCTCTCCTGAGAACAGGTTAGTAAATCGTAACTCGCAGCTCGGCTGATTTTAGAGGAATATTTGCACGTTTCAAAAATGGACACTTTGAAACCTTTCTGCTGAAAACCACACAATGGATTCCTAAGAAAGAAATTCATGATACTGGTAAGTACGCTTAGAATTACTTTTCAGGGTCAGTGCTGGGCTAAAAGATGGAGCACTGGGTTCTCTCCTGAGAACAGGTGAGTAAATCGTAATTCATAGTTCGGCTGATTTTAGAGGAATATTTGTACGTTTGAAAAATGGACACTTTGAAACTTTTCTGCTGAAAACCACACAATGGATTCCTATGGAAAGAAATACAAGTTACTGGTAAGTACGCTTAGAATTACTTTTCAGGGTCAGTGCTGGGCTAAAAGGTGCAGCCCTGGGTTCTCTCCTGAGAACAGGTGAGTAAATCGTAATTCGTCGCTCGGCTGATTTTAGAGGATTATTTGTACGTTTCAAAAATGGACAGTTAGAAACTTTTCTGCTGAAAACCACACAATGGATTCCTATGGACAGAAATACATGTTACTGGTAAGTACGCTTACAATTACTTTTCAGGGTCGGTGCTGGGCTAAAAGATACAGCACTGGGTTCTCTCCTGATAACACGTGAGGAAATTGGAATTCGCAGTTCGGCTGATTTTAGATGAATATTTGTACGTTTCAAAAATGGACAGTTAGAAACTTTTCTGCTGAAAACCACACAATGGATTCCTATGGAAAGAAATACAAGTTACTGGTAAGTACGCTTAGAATTACTTTTCAGGGTCAGTGCTGGGCTAAAAGATGCAGCCCTGGGTTCTCTCCTGAGAACAGGTTAGTAAATCGTAACTCGCAGCTCGGCTGATTTTAGAGGAATATTTGCACGTTTCAAAAATGGACACTTTGAAACCTTTCTGCTGAAAACCACACAATGGATTCCTATGGAAAGAAATTCATGTTACTGGTAAGTACGCTTACAATTACTTTTCAGGGTCAGTGCTGGGCTAAAAGATGCAGCACTGGGTTCTCTCCTGAGAACAGGTGAGTAAATCGGAATTCGTAGTTCGGCTGATTTTAGAGGAATATTTGCACGTTTCAAAAATGGACACTTGGAAACTTTTCTGCTGAAAACCACACAATGCATTCCTATGGTAGGAAATACAAGTTACTGGTAAGTACGCTTAGAATTACTTTTCAGGGTCACTGCTGGGCTAAAAGATGCAGCCCTGCGTTCTCCCCTGAGAACAGGTGAGTAAATCATAATTCGTAGTTCGGCTGATTTTAGAGGAATATTTGTACGTTTCAAAAATGGACACTTAGAAAATTTTCTGCTGAAAACCACACAGTGGATTCCTATGGAAAGAAATACAAGTTACTGGTAAGTACGCTTCGAATTACTTTTCAGGGTAAGTGCTGGGCTAAAAAATGCAGCCCTGGGTTCTCTCCTGAGAACAGGTGAGTAAATCGTAATTCGTAGCTCGGCTGATTTTAGAGGAATATTTGTACTTTTCAAAAATGGACACTTAGAAACTTTTCTGCTGAAAACCACACAATGGATTCCTATGGAAAGAAATACAAGTTACTGGTAAGTACGCTTAGAATTACTTTTCAGGGTCAGTGCTGGGCTAAAAGATGCAGCACTGGGTTCTCTCCTGATAACACGTGAGGAAATTGGAATTCGCAGTTCGGCTGATTTTAGAGGAATATTTGTACGTTTCAAAAATGGACAGTTAGAAACTTTTCTGCTGAAAACCACACAATGGATTCCTACGGACAGAAATACATGTTACTGGTAAGTACGCTTAGAATTACTTTTTAGGGTCAGTGCTGGGCTAAAAGATACAGCACTGGGTTCTCTCCTGATAACAGGTGAGGAAATTGGAATTAGCAGTTCGGCTGATTTTAGAGGAATATTTGTACGTTTAAAAAAGGACACTTCGAAACTTTTCTGCTGAAAATCACACAATGGATTCCTATGGAAGGAAATACAAGTTACTGGTAAGTACGCTTAGAATTACTTTTCAGGTTCAGTGCTAGGCTAAAAGATGCAGCCCTGGGTTCTCTCCTGAGAACAGGTGAGTAAATCGTAATTCGTAGCTCGGCTGATTTTAGAAGAATATTTGTACGTTTCAAAAAAGGACACTTTAAAACTTTTCTGCTGAAAACCACACAATGGATTCCTATTGAAGGAAATACAAGTTACTGGTAAGTAGGCTCAGAATTACTTTTCAGGTTCAGTGCTAGGATAAAAGATGCAGCCCTGGGTTCTCTCCTGAGAACAGGTGAGTAAATCGTAATTCGTAGCTCGGCTGATTTTAGAGGAATATTTGTACATTTCAAAAAAGGACACTTTAAAACTTTTCTGCTGAAAATCACACAATGGATTCCTATGGAAGTAAATACAAGTTACTGGTAAGTACGCTTAGAATTACTTTTCAGGGTCGGTGCTGGGCTAAAAGATGCAGCCCTGGGTTCTCTCCTGAGAACAGGTGAGTAAATCGTAATTCGTCGCTCGGCTGATTTTAGAGGATTATTTGTACGTTTCAAAAATGGACAGTTAGAAACTTTTCTGCTGAAAACCACACAATGGATTCCTATGGACAGAAATACATGTTACTGGTAAGTACGCTTACAATTACTTTTCAGGGTCGGTGCTGGGCTAAAAGATACAGCACTGGGTTCTCTCCTGATAACACGTGAGGAAATTGGAATTCGCAGTTCGGCTGATTTTAGATGAATATTTGTACGTTTCAAAAATGGACAGTTAGAAACTTTTCTGCTGAAAACCACACAATGGATTCCTATGGAAAGAAATACAAGTTACTGGTAAGTACGCTTAGAATTACTTTTCAGGGTCAGTGCTGGGCTAAAAGATGCAGCCCTGGGTTCTCTCCTGAGAACAGGTTAGTAAATCGTAACTCGCAGCTCGGCTGATTTTAGAGGAATATTTGCACGTTTCAAAAATGGACACTTTGAAACCTTTCTGCTGAAAACAAATCAATGGATTCCTATGGAAAGAAATTCATGTTACTGGTAAGTACGCTTACAATTACTTTTCAGGGTCGGTGCTGGGCTAAAAGATACAGCACTGGGTTCTCTCCTGATAACACGTGAGGAAATTGGAATTCGCAGTTCGGCTGATTTTAGAGGAATATTTGTACGTTTCAAAAATGGACAGTTAGAAACTTTTCTGCTGAAAACCACACAATGTATTCCTATGGAAAGAAATACAAGTTACTGGTAAGTACGCTTAGAATTACTTTTCAGGGTCAGTGCTGGGCTAAAAGATGCAGCCCTGGGTTCTCTCCTGAGAACAGGTTAGTAAATCATAACTCGCAGCTCGGCTGATTTTAGAGGAATATTTGCACGTTTCAAAAATGGACACTTTGAAACCTTTCTGCTGAAAACCACACAATGGATTCCTAAGGAAAGAAGTTCATGTTACTGGTAAGTACGCTTAGAATTACTTTTCAGGGTCAGTGCTGGGCTAAAAGATGCAGCACTGGGTTCTCTCCTGAGAACAGGTGAGTAAAGCGGAATTCGTAGTTCGGCTGATTTTAGAGGAATATTTGCACGTTTCAAAAATGGACACTTGGAAACTTTTCTGCTGAAAACCACACAATGGATTCCTATGGTAGGAAATACAAGTTACTGGTAAGTACGCTTAAAATTACTTTTCAGGGTCAGTGCTAGGCTAAAAGATGCAGCCCTGGGTTCTCTCCTGAGAACAGGTGAGGAAATTGGAATTCGCAGTTCGGCTGATTTTAGAGGAATATTTGCACGTTTCAAAAATGGACAGTTAGAAACTTTTCTGCTGAAAACCACACAATGGATTCCTATGGAAAGAAATACAAGTTACTGGTAAGTACGCTTAGAATTACTTTTCAGCGTCAGTGCTGGGCTAAAAGATGCAGCCCTGGGTTCTCTCCTGAGAACAGGTTAGTAAATTGTAACTCGCAGCTCGGCTGATTTTAGAGGAATATTTGCACGTTTCAAAAATGGACACTTTGAAACCTTTCTGCTGAAAACCACACAATGGATTCCTAAGAAAGAAATTCATGATACTGGTAAGTACGCTTAGAATTACTTTTCAGGGTCAGTGCTGGGCTAAAAGATGGAGCACTGGGTTCTCTCTTGAGAACAGGTGAGTAAATCGTAATTCATAGTTCGGCTGATTTTAGAGGAATATTTGTACGTTTGAAAAATGGACACTTTGAAACTTTTCTGCTGAAAACCACACAATGGATTCCTATGGAAAGAAATACAAGTTACTGGTAAGTACGCTTAGAATTACTTTTCAGGGTCAGTGCTGGGCTAAAAGGTGCAGCCCTGGGTTCTCTCCTGAGAACAGGTGAGTAAATCGTAATTCGTCGCTCGGCTGATTTTAGAGGATTATTTGTACGTTTCAAAAATGGACAGTTAGAAACTTTTCTGCTGAAAACCACACAATGGATTCCTATGGACAGAAATACATGTTACTGGTAAGTACGCTTACAATTACTTTTCAGGGTCGGTGCTGGGCTAAAAGATACAGCACTGGGTTCTCTCCTGATAACACGTGAGGAAATTGGAATTCGCAGTTCGGCTGATTTTAGATGAATATTTGTACGTTTCAAAAATGGACAGTTAGAAACTTTTCTGCTGAAAACCACACAATGGATTCCTATGGAAAGAAATACAAGTTACTGGTAAGTACGCTTAGAATTACTTTTCAGGGTCAGTGCTGGGCTAAAAGATGCAGCCCTGGGTTCTCTCCTGAGAACAGGTTAGTAAATCGTAACTCGCAGCTCGGCTGATTTTAGAGGAATATTTGCACGTTTCAAAAATGGACACTTTGAAACCTTTCTGCTGAAAACCACACAATGGATTCCTATGGAAAGAAATTCATGTTACTGGTAAGTACGCTTAAAATTACTTTTCAGGGTCAGTGCTGGGCTAAAAGATGCAGCACTGGGTTCTCTCCTGAGAACAGGTGAGTAAATCGGAATTCGTAGTTCGGCTGATTTTAGAGGAATATTTGCACGTTTCAAAAATGGACACTTGGAAACTTTTCTGCTGAAAACCACACAATGCATTCCTATGGTAGGAAATACAAGTTACTGGTAAGTACGCTTAGAATTACTTTTCAGGGTCACTGCTGGGCTAAAAGATGCAGCCCTGCGTTCTCCCCTGAGAACAGGTGAGTAAATCATAATTCGTAGTTCGGCTGATTTTAGAGGAATATTTGTACGTTTCAAAAATGGACACTTAGAAAATTTTCTGCTGAAAACCACACAGTGGATTCCTGTGGAAAGAAATACAAGTTACTGGTAAGTACGCTTCGAATTACTTTTCAGGGTCAGTGCTGGGCTAAAAAATGCAGCCCTGGGTTCTCTCCTGAGAACAGGTGAGTAAATCGTAATTCGTAGCTCGGCTGATTTTAGAGGAATATTTGTACTTTTCAAAAATGGACACTTAGAAACTTTTCTGCTGAAAACCACACAATGGATTCCTATGGAAAGAAATACAAGTTACTGGTAAGTACGCTTAGAATTACTTTTCAGGGTCAGTGCTGGGCTAAAAGATGCAGCACTGGGTTCTCTCCTGATAACACGTGAGGAAATTGGAATTCGCAGTTCGGCTGATTTTAGAGGAATATTTGTACGTTTCAAAAATGGACAGTTAGAAACTTTTCTGCTGAAAACCACACAATGGATTCCTACGGACAGAAATACATGTTACTGGTAAGTACGCTTAGAATTACTTTTTAGGGTCAGTGCTGGGCTAAAAGATACAGCACTGGGTTCTCTCCTGATAACAGGTGAGGAAATTGGAATTAGCAGTTCGGCTGATTTTAGAGGAATATTTGTACGTTTAAAAAAGGACACTTCGAAACTTTTCTGCTGAAAATCACACAATGGATTCCTATGGAAGGAAATACAAGTTACTGGTAAGTACGCTTAGAATTACTTTTCAGGTTCAGTGCTAGGCTAAAAGATGCAGCCCTGGGTTCTCTCCTGAGAACAGGTGAGTAAATCGTAATTCGTAGCTCGGCTGATTTTAGAGGAATATTTGTACGTTTCAAAAAAGGACACTTTAAAACTTTTCTGCTGAAAACCACACAATGGATTCCTATTGAAGGAAATACAAGTTACTGGTAAGTAGGCTCAGAATTACTTTTCAGGTTCAGTGCTAGGATAAAAGATGCAGCCCTGGGTTCTCTCCTGAGAACAGGTGAGTAAATCGTAATTCGTAGCTCGGCTGATTTTAGAGGAATATTTGTACATTTCAAAAAAGGACACTTTAAAACTTTTCTGCTGAAAATCACACAATGGATTCCTATGGAAGGAAATACAAGTTACTGGTAAGTACGCTTAGAATTACTTTTCAGGGTCGGTGCTGGGCTAAAAGATGCAGCCCTGGGTTCTCTCCTGAGAACAGGTGAGTAAATCGTAATTCGTCGCTCAGCTGATTTTAGAGGATTATTTGTACGTTTAAAAAATGGACAGTTAGAAACTTTTCTGCTGAAAATCACACAATGGATTCCTATGGAAGGAAATACAAGTTACTGGTAAGTACGCTTAGAATTACTTTTCAGGGTCAGTGCTAGGCTAAAAGATGCAGCCCTGGGTTCTCTCCTGAGAACAGGTGAGTAAATCGGAATTCGTAGTTCGGCTGATTTTAGAGGAATATTTGTACGTTTCAAAAATGGACACTGAAACTTTTCTGCTGAAAACCACACAATGGATTCCTATGGAAGGAAATACAAGTTACTGGCAAGTACGCTTAGAATTACTTTTCAGGGTCAGTGCTGGGCTAAAATATGCAGCCCTGGGTTCTCTCCTGATAACAGGTGAGTAAATCGTAATTCGTAGTTCGGCTGATTTTAGAGGAATATTTGTACGTTTCAAAAATGGACACTTGGAAATTTTTCTGCTGAAAACCACACAATGGATTCCTATGGTAGGAAATACAAGTTACTGGTAAGTACGCTTAGAATTACTTTTCAGGGTCAGTGCTGGGCTAAAAGATGCAGCACTGGGTTCTCTCCTGATAACAGGTGAGGAAATTGGAATTAGCAGTTCGGCTAATTTTAGAGGAATATTTGTACGTTTCAAAAATGGACACTTTGAAACTTTTCTGCTGAAAATCACACAATGGATTCCTATGAAAGGAAATACAAGTTACTGGTAAGCATGCTTAGAATTACTTCTCAGGGTCAGTGCTAGGCTAAAAGATGCAGCCCTGGGTTCTCTCCTGAGAACAGGTGAGTAAATCGGAATTCGTACTCCGGCTGATTTTAGAGGAATATTTGTACGTTTCAAAAATGGAAACTGAAACTTTTCTGCTGAAAACCACACAATGTATTCCTATGGAAGAAAATACAAGTTACTGGTAAGTACGCTTAGTATTACTTTTCAGGGTCACTGCTGGGCTAAAAGATGCATCCCTGGGTTCTCCCCTGAGAACAGGTGAGTAAATCATAATTCGTAGTTCGGCTGATTTTAGAGGAATATTTGTACGTTTCAAAAATGGACACTTGGAAACTTTTCTGCTGAAAACCACACAATGGATTCCTATGGAAAGACATACAAGTTACTGGTAAGTACGCTTAGAATTACTTTTCAGGGTCAGTGCTGGGCTAAAAGATGCAGCACTGGGTTCTCTCCTGATAACACATGAGGAAATTGGAATTCGCAGTTCGGCTGATTTTAGAGGAATATTTGTACGTTTCAAAAATGGACAGTTAGTAACTTTTCTGCTGAAAACCACACAATGGATTCCTATGGACAGAAATACATGTTACTGGTAAGTACGCTTAGAATTACTTTTCAGGGTCGGTGCTGGGCTAAAAGATACAGCACTGGGTTTTCTCCTGATAACAGGTGAGGAAATTGGAATTAGCAGTTCGGCTGATTTTAGAGGAATATTTGTACGTTTAAAAAATGGACACTTTGAAACTTTTCTGCTGAAAATAACACAATGGATTCCTATGGAAGGAAATACAAGTTACTGGTAAGTACGCTTAGAATTAAGGAGGAGCCTAGCGCGCAACCAAGATGGCCGCGTAGGTGCGAGGCTCCCGAGGACCTCCGCGACCTCCTGCATAAATCCTGACCATATCCTGTCCTAGACGAGGGGACTGTGTTCGTGAGACCGAGCTGAGGTGCCACCCGTTTTCCGTTTCCAAATCGGACCTCGGACACCGGCGGGAGCATCGATTGAGGTTTGCGGCCTTCTCCACGCCGGCCCCCCGGATTGGAGTTGTGGGGCGATCCGGAGACAAAGTGAACAACAGCGGCGGGCGAGGCTGGGCGATTCGCGTACCCCGCACTTTCACTTTCGCTTTCGCGCCCTCCTTGCTGTCAAGCGAGGTGGGGTCGCGAGGCGGCGTGCGGTGGTGTGGCTTCATCGGGGTGCCCTGCCGGCCCGCCAGCTGTGATCCGCCCTTCGGAGCTGTGGTCGCCCTCCCCCAGAGCCCGTGAACTGGTCTGTCAGCCCCTTTCAAGGAGATTGGCACGATTTGGGGACTGGAGCCATGTCCACGAAACAAGATGGCGACCGGGCAAAGGTGAAATCGAACCGCCGTGGCGCAGCCCCTCAGTCTAACAGCATGGACCGCTACACCCTCCAGAAGGGATCTCCAGAGGCGCCGCGTAGGTCCCCTGTTGGCCCGACTGATGCTCCTGCTCTGCCCGCGGATCTGACCCTCCGGGACGTCATGGGCGCCATCGCCGAGATGAAGGCCTCAGTGGACCAGCGCTTTGACACTCTGGCGCAAAAGATTGACTCGGTCCTCTTGATTGTGGGCCTGGTGAGGGCCGATCTGTCCAAGACGAATGACCGGGTCGACTCTTTGGCCCACACCACCTCGGGCCTCACAACGGACGTGGCGGCCCTCCAAAAGGAGGTGCGCCGACTGGGCCAGGCGAGCACCCTGATGGATCGTCGACTGGAAGATTCCGAGGGTCGGGCCCGGAGGAACAATGTTCGCATTGTCGGGGTGCCGGAGGGACGTGAGGAGGAGGCGGCGGATCTGTTTGTGGAGGACCTGATCCTCACCCGTCTCCGGCCCCGGGGGCTGAGTAAACTCTTCGCAGTGGAACGTGCCCACAGGGTCCCCGGAGGGAGACCTAAGATCGGAGCCCCTCCGAGGCCTCTCATTGCCCGGATCTTCAACTTTCGGGACAGGGACGCTATCCTGCAGACTTCTAGGCAACAAGGACCGGTCAGACTCGACAATATGGACGTAAACTTCTATCCTGATTTTACTCCGGCGGTCCAGAAGCAGAGACTGAGTTTTCTCGGAGTCAAACGTCGCCTACGGGACCTGAACCTCAAGTATGCGATGCTTTTTCCAGTGAAGTTGAGGGTAGAGGTGGATGGCCGCACGCACTTTTTTGATCGTCCCGAGGCGGCCGGGGACTGGTTGGACACTTTGCCCGGGGATCGGGCCGGGGGGGTGGGGGGGCGCGGTTGGTGGGGAGGGCTTGCCGGATCAGGACTGAGGGACTAATAGTAGGCCTTGCTCTGGACAACATTATTGTCATCATTGACTGATTGTGTAAGTTCCCCTCCCGTGGAGGTCGTACGGGGTCTCTTTGGGGCTTTCCCTCCTCCTCTGGGGGACTAGTTAGTGTTTTCATCTATGGGGCGACAGGCACACTGCACTTTGGGGGGGCTGTTTGGGCTCATGCTGGGGTGCAGGGAGGGGGGAGTTCTGTTGGGACGGGTGGGTTGGGGTTGGGGTGTTGTTCGTTTTTACCGCAAGGCAAACCCTTTACTGTATTGGTGTTTTTGAGGTGCTCTCGGGGGGACGAATGATGGCTTCTGTATGTGATGGGGGGTAGGGACTTGACTTTGTTGTCTTGGAACGTTAATGGACTGGGGGATAGGATTAAGCGAGGTGTGGTCCTGCAGTATTTGAAACGAATTTCGCCAGATGTGGTCTTTCTGCAGGAGACACACCTTATTGGTAATTCCTTCTGTGCCATGAATCGGCGTGGCTATCGTTTGGTGGCCCACTCGGGCTTCACGTCTGGCTCGCGGGGGGTGGGCATCATGGTTAGGAACTCGCTCCCGCTGGAAATAGATGAGGTGCGCCATGATGAGAGGGGACGCTACACTGCCTTGGTGGGGAGAATGGAGGGCAAAGTGGTTGTCTTTGTTTCGGTGTATGTCCCACCGGGGCTACAGTCTACCACTTTTGCGGACCTGGGGCGCCTCCTCCTTGACCTTCCGGGGGGGCTTCTGGTGGTTGGGGGGGATTTCAATGCGGTGGTTTCTGGGACTATGGATCGTCACCCCCCTAGGGACCTCTCCCGGGCGCAGGCGTGGCTGTCCGGCCTCTTAGATACATTGGGATTGGTGGACTGCTGGCGCTTAAAACATCCCACGCAGCTGCAATACACCTTCCATTCGGGTGCCCATGGTAGCCTCTCGCGGCTTGATCACATCCTTGTCCCTGCGGCCTATGCTGGGAGGGTGGGAGAGGTGCGCCATCTGGCGCGGGGTATTTCAGATCACTCCCCGCTCCTGTTGCACTTTGGTGTCCTCCCGAGGGGGGAGGGCAGGGTAGCTCCAATCAATGCCTGGTACCTGCGCGACCCCACTACTCGTTCTGACCTGATTAAATCCTTGCAGCGGTATTTCGAGGAGAATGTGGGGTCTGTCCCTTCGGCTATCTCCCTTTGGGAGGCCTTCAAGACAGTTATTAGGGGGGAGGCCCTCTCCTTCATATCCCATGCCCGGAGGCGCGAGCAGGAGGAGGTGACCCGAGTGGAGGCCGAAATTACTGAAGTAGAGGGTGATTTGGGGAGTGGGGTGACGGATGCTGCACTGCATGTTCTACACCTTAAGCAAGCGGCCTATAGGGCCCTCGTCACGGAGGCAGCCAGGGGCCTCAGTAGAGAGCAACAGGGGCGACTGTATGATGTGGGTGATAAGGCTGGTAAATTGATTGCGTGGTTGGATAAAAAGGAGAGAGCGAGTCGTGTGGTTCCGCTGATTGAGAGGATGGATGGTGTACGTGTCACCGAGCCAGAAGACATTGTCTCTTGCTTCGCGGATTATTTCCACGAGGTGTAGTCCCCGGTCTCTCCCTGCTCGGAGGCGGATTCTCATGCCCTGCTTCGAGATATCGCGCTGCCCTCCCTTTCGGTGGAGGACAGGGAGTCGTTGGATGCTGCTCCTACCTCGGACGAAATTGCCCTCGCTATACGCTCGGTCGCATCTGGCAAGGCCATGGGCCCGAACGGCATCCCTATTGAGTTGTATAAGCTGCGACCGGACGTACTGGCACCCCACCTCCGCGCGATGTTCCTGGCGGCCCACTCGCGGGGCTCCCTCCCGCCGGACCAACGTCTGGCTACAATCGTGGTGATCCACAAGGAGGGGAAACCCCGAGACCGGGTTACCTCCTATCGGCCTATCTCGCTCTTGAATGCGGAGCCCAAAATCCTTGCCAAGGTGCTTGCCAACCGGCTGGTCGGTGTGGTGGGCGATTTGGTCCACCAAGACCAGTCTGGCTTTATCCCCCATCGCAACACGGCCCTCAATCTGCGGCGCTTGCACGGGGTGCTCGCGCGTGTTCCGTTTGTGTGGGAGCCGGCCATCTTGGCGTCCTTAGACGCCACCATGGCGTTTGACACGCTCGAATGGCCATACATTTGGGCGATGCTGGCGAAATTTGGATTTGGACCGGGATTCATCAGCTGGGTCAAATTGTTGTACTCGGGCCCGTTAGCGCAGGTGGTAGTGAATGGGCGAGTCTCGGCCCCGTTCGCGCTGGGACGGGGCACGCGACAGGGTTGCCCCTTGTCGCCGCTCCTGTTTGTATTGGCCTTGGAACCCCTGGCGGAGTGGCTGCGGTGGCACCCTTCCATCCGTGGTCTCCGTTGGACCCCCGAGTATGAGGACCGCGTGTCCCTCTACGCTGACGATATCCTTTTGTACCTAGCCTCCCCGCGCAAATCACTGATTGTCCTGGTTGATGTCCTGCGCTCCTTCGGCCGTAACTCAGGCCTTGTCATCAACTGGGCTAAATCATGTGTCTATGTGCTTTCCGGGGAGGCTCCCGTCCTCCCGCGGGGATGTCCGATCCAGATTGCCTCGCAGGGGTTTCGGTACCTGGGTGTCTATATCACGCTGGACCCGGAGGCCTGCTACGAGCGAAACTTGCTTCCCCCCCTCCAGCGCTTGAAGGAGGACGTCGCGCGCTGGCGGCGCCTGCCGCTTTCGCCGCTCGGCCGGGCGGCATTGTTTAAGATGATGTCGTTGCCGCGCTTCCTGTACGCTCTCCAGAACACTATGGACCTAGTCCCGGCGCGCTACTTCCGTGAGGTGGAGAGTCTACAGCGCCGCCTGTTCTGGGACGGGAGGCCGCGTATAGCCCTGGCGAAGTTGACGCTCCCGTGGTATGACGGGGGGATTGCCCTCCCGGACATTAAGCGGTATTACTGGGCCTCCCAGCTAGCTGCAATTAATCACGGCCTCTATGGGCCCGCCTTGAACCCGGAATTTGAAATGGACAAGATGCTCCTGCCCGGTGGCGACTACAATCGAGCACTCTACTCTGGCGCGCCGGATCCCCGCTTGACGGGGCCTACGCGTGTCATGGTGCGGGTGTGGCACGCGGCCAATGCAGCTATGGGGTGGAAGGACCGTTTGACCCGGGCGTCGCCGTTGTATGCGCCTCAGCGGTTGGGCTCCCTGTGGACCTCGAAGGGCTTCGAGAAGTGGGACACGATTGGCATCAGTAAAGTGGGGGACCTCTGGACGAGAGGGGGATTTAAAACATTCGAGACGCTGCAGACGGAGTTTCAGCTGCAGGGCAGTGAATACTTTCGGTACTTGCAGGTCCGTCATGCGCTGGGCTCCGTCTTCCCAGACGTCGCCTCCATCCCGGAGTCTTCCTCCCTGGAGGATAGAGTGCTGGATGGCCACGTTCCGGATAGCACGATCTCCCTCATTTACAAAAAATTGATTAATGACCGCTCGGGTCTGCTGACCGGCCTCCGTGAGGCTTGGGTTGCCGACGGGCTGGAGTTGGACGACGAAGACTGGATTTCCGCGGTGGCCTCTCCGAAGGAGGTGGCCATACCGGCTCGCCTTCGCTTCGTCCAGCTTAAGATACTCCACCGGGTTTACATGACGGGGCCAAGGCTTCTGCGTATGGGTTATGCTGAGGATGGGTTGTGTAAGCGTGGGTGTGGTGCTTTGGCGACTTTTTTGCATATTTTGTGGGAATGCCCGAGGGTGGAGCGATTCTGGCGTGGTGTGCATGAGGTCCTGCGTCTGGTTATGCATGTCGCACTGTTGCCTGAAGCGAGGAGATGCTTGCTGAATGTGTGGGAACCAACTGATTACTCGGTTCCGCAGACGCGATGGGTGACTCTGGGATATATGATAGCCAAGCGTGACATTGCTCAACTGTGGGGATCCCAGCGGCCCCCGGCGGTGTCGGCCTGGAAAGCACATATGGATTGGTGCATGTTCCGAGAAAAGGTGGTGTATGTGGCGAGGGGCAAGCCTGGGGCGTGGGTGAAAATATGGGGCCCCTGGAACGCCTACCGCGGGGGTATCTGCGAGCCACCACTGCTGCCTGCTGCCTCACCGGCTCCGTCCCCCTAGTTGACCCCCTCCCCCAGCCCCGGGCACAGAGTTCCCCCAGTCCTGGACTTGTTTCCCTTCCCCCTCTCCAGATTCCTGTGGATGGTCGGGGTCCCTCATTTGAGGAGCACGTGTGGTTACCTTCGATTGTGGGTTGCCTTGCGGGTGTGGTTTTTCTATGTTGTTGTGTGTGTATAAAATGAAACCGTATTGTGGGCGTAGAGTCATGTGGCCCACGTCGTTGATGCCTCCTGATTTACTTCTCTGCAACGCCAAGTGCCCTTTTGTAAGTTTGTCAGGTGCTCCTGTCACTCTAGCGGCCGGCCGGAAGGTTGTAGGCCCATACTTGTATATACTTGAGATTGCAATAAACGGTTTCAAAAAAAAAAAAAAAAGTACGCTTAGAATTACTTTTCAGGGTCACTGCTAGGCTAAAAGATGCAGCCCTGGGTTCTCTCCTGAGAACAGGTGAGTAAATCGGAATTCGTAGTTCGGCTGATTTTAGAGGAATATTTGTACGTTTCAAAAATGGACCCTTAGAAACTTTTCTGCTGAAAACCACACAATGGATTCCTATGGAAAGAAATACAAGTTACTGGTAAGTACGCTTAGAATTACTTTTCAGGGTCACTGCTAGGCTAAAAGATGCAGCCCTGGGTTCTCTCCTGAGAACAGGTGAGTAAATCGGAATTCGTAGTTCGGCTGATTTTAGAGGAATATTTGTACGTTTCAAAAATGGACCCTTAGAAACTTTTCTGCTGAAAACCACACAATGGATTCCTATGGAAAGAAATACAAGTTACTGGTAAGTACGCTTAGAATTACTTTTCAGGGTCAGTGCTGGGCTAAAAGGTGCAGCCCTGGGTTCTCTCCTGAGAACAGGTGAGTAAATCGTAATTCGTCGCTCGGCTGATTTTAGAGGATTATTTGTACGTTTCAAAAATGGACAGTTAGAAACTTTTCTGCTGAAAACCACACAATGAATTCCTATGGACAGAAATACATGTTACTGGTAAGTACGCTTACAATTACTTTTCAGGGTCGGTGCTGGGCTAAAAGATACAGCACTGGGTTCTCTCCTGATAACAGGTGAGGAAATTGGAATTAGCAGTTCGGCTGATTTTAAAGGAATATTTGTACGTTTAAAAAATGGACACTTTGAAACTTTTCTGCTGAAAATCACACAATGGATTCCTATGGAAAGAAATACAAGTTACTGGTAAGTACGCTTAGAATTACTTTTCAGGGTCAGTGCTGGGCTAAAAGATACAGCCCTGGTTTCTCTCCTGAGAACAGGTTAGTAAATCGTAACTCGCAGCTCGGCTGATTTTAGAGGAATATTTGTATGTTTCAAAAATGGACACTTTGAAACCTTTCTGCTGAAAACCAAACAATGGATTCCTATGGAAAGAAATTCATGTTACTGGTAAGTACGCTTAGAATTACTTTTCAGGGTCAGTGCTGGGCTAAAAGATGCAGCACTGGGTTCTCTCTTGAGAACAGGTGAGTAAATCGGAATTCGTAGTTCGGCTGATATTAGAGGAATATTTGCACGTTTCAAAAATGGACACTTGGAAACTTTTCTGCTGAAAAGCACACAATGCATTCCTATGGTAGGAAATACAAGTTACTGGTAAGTACGCTTAGAATTACTTTTCAGGGTCACTGCTGGGCTAAAAGATGCAGCCCTGCGTTCTCCCCTGAGAACAGGTGAGTAAATCATAATTCGTAGTTCGGCTGATTTTAGAGGAATATTTGTACGTTTCAAAAATGGACACTTAGAAAATTTTCTGCTGAAAACCACACAATGGATTCCTATGGAAAGAAATACAAGTTACTGGTAAGTACGCTTCGAATTACTTTTCAGGGTCAGTGCTGGGCTAAAAAATGCAGCCCTGGGTTCTCTCCTGAGAACAGGTGAGTAAATCGTAATTCGTAGCTCGGCTGATTTTAGAGGAATATTTGTACTTTTCAAAAATGGACACTTAGAAACTTTTCTGCTGAAAACCACACAATGGATTCCTATGGAAAGAAATACAAGTTACTGGTAAGTACGCTTAGAATTACTTTTCAGGGTCAGTGCTGGGCTAAAAGATGGAGCACTGGGTTCTCTCCTGATAACACGTGAGGAAATTGGAATTCGCAGTTCGGCTGATTTTAGAGGAATATTTGTACGTTTCAAAAATGGACAGTTAGAAACTTTTCTGCTGAAAACCACACAATGGATTCCTACGGACAGAAATACATGTTACTGGTAAGTACGCTTAGAATTACTTTTTAGGGTCGGTGCTGGGCTAAAAGATACAGCACTGGGTTCTCTCCTGATAACAGGTGAGGAAATTGGAATTAGCAGTTCGGCTGATTTTAGAGGAATATTTGTACGTTTAAAAAAGGACACTTCGAAACTTTTCTGCTGAAAATCACACAATGGAATCCTATGGAAGGAAATACAAGTTACTGGTAAGTACGCTTAGAATTACTTTTCAGGTTCAGTGCTAGGCTAAAAGATGCAGCCCTGGGTTCTCTCCTGAGAACAGGAGAGTAAATCGTAATTTGTAGCTCGGCTGATTTTAGAGGAATATTTGTACGTTTCAAAAAAGGACACTTTAAAACTTTTCTGCTGAAAACCACACAATGGATTCCTATTGAAGGAAATACAAGTTACTGGTAAGTAGGCTTAGAATTACTTTTCAGGTTCAGTGCTAGGCTAAAAGATGCAGCCCTGGGTTCTCTCCTGAGAACAGGTGAGTAAATCGTAATTCGTAGCTCGGCTGATTTTAGAGGAATATTTGTACATTTCAAAAAAGGACACTTTAAAACTTTTCTGCTGAAAATCACACAATGGATTCCTATGGAAGGAAATACAAGTTACTGGTAAGTACGCTTAGAATTACTTTTCAGGGTCGGTGCTGGGCTAAAAGATGCAGCCCTGGGTTCTCTCCTGAGAACAGGTGAGTAAATCGTAATTCGTCGCTCAGCTGATTTTAGAGGATTATTTGTACGTTTCAAAAGTGGACAGTTAGAAAATTTTCTGCTGAAAATCACACAATGGATTCCTATGGAAGGACATACAAGTTACTGGTAAGTACGCTTAGAATTACTTTTCAGGGTCAGTGCTAGGCTAAAAGATGCAGCCCTGGGTTCTCTCCTGAGAACAGGTGAGTAAATCGGAATTCGTAGTTCGGCTGATTTTAGAGGAATATTTGTACGTTTCAAAAATGGACACTGAAACTTTTCTGCTGAAAACCACACAATGGATTCCTATGGAAGGAAATACAAGTTACTGGCAAGTACGATTAGAATTACTTTTCAGGGTCAGTGCTGGGCTAAAATATGCAGCCCTGGGTTCTCTCCTGATAACAGGTGAGTAAATCGTAATTCGTAGTTCGGCTGATTTTAGAGGAATATTTGTACGTTTCAAAAATGGACACTTGGAAATTTTTCTGCTGAAAACCACACAATGGATTCCTATGGTAGGAAATACAAGTTACTGGTAAGTACGCTTAGAATTACTTTTCAGGGTCAGTGCTGGGCTAAAAGATGCAGCACTGGGTTCTCTCCTGATAACAGGTGAGGAAATTGGAATTAGCAGTTCGGCTAATTTTAGAGGAATATTTGTACGTTTCAAAAATGGACACTTTGAAACTTTTCTGCTGAAAATCACACAATGGATTCCTATGAAAGGAAATACAAGTTACTGGTAAGCATGCTTAGAATTACTTCTCAGGGTCAGTGCTAGGCTAAAAGATGCAGCCCTGGGTTCTCTCCTGAGAACAGGTGAGTAAATCGGAATTCGTACTCCGGCTGATTTTAGAGGAATATTTGTACGTTTCAAAAATGGAAACTGAAACTTTTCTGCTGAAAACCACACAATGTATTCCTATGGAAGAAAATACAAGTTACTGGTAAGTACGCTTAGTATTACTTTTCAGGGTCACTGCTGGGCTAAAAGATGCATCCCTGGGTTCTCCCCTGAGAACAGGTGAGTAAATCATAATTCGTAGTTCGGCTGATTTTAGAGGAATATTTGTACGTTTCAAAAATGGACACTTTGAAACTTTTCTGCTGAAAACCACACAATGGATTCCTATGGAAAGACATACAAGTTACTGGTAAGTACGCTTAGAATTACTTTTCAGGGTCAGTGCTGGGCTAAAAGATACAGCACTGGGTTTTCTCCTGATAACAGGTGAGGAAATTGGAATTAGCAGTTCGGCTGATTTTAGAGGAATATTTGTACGTTTAAAAAATGGACACTTTGAAACTTTTCTGCTGAAAATAACACAATGGATTCCTATGGAAGGAAATACAAGTTACTGGTAAGTACGCTTAGAATTACTTTTCAGGGTCACTGCTAGGCTAAAAGATGCAGCCCTGGGTTCTCTCCTGAGAACAGGTGAGTAAATCGGAATTCGTAGTTCGGCTGATTTTAGAGGAATATTTGTACGTTCAAAAATGGACCCTTAGAAACTTTTCTGCTGAAAACCACACAATGGATTCCTATGGAAAGAAATACAAGTTACTGGTAAGTACGCTTAGAATTACTTTTCAGGGTCAGTGCTGGGCTAAAAGGTGCAGCCCTGGGTTCTCTCCTGAGAACAGGTGAGTAAATCGTAATTCGTAGCTCGGCTGATTTTAGAGGATTATTTGTACGTTTCAAAAATGGACAGTTAGAAACTTTTCTGCTGAAAACCACACAATGAATTCCTATGGACAGAAATACATGTTACTGGTAAGTACGCTTACAATTACTTTTCAGGGTCGGTGCTGGGCTAAAAGATACAACACTGGGTTCTCTCCTGATAACAGGTGAGGAAATTGGAATTAGCAGTTCGGCTGATTTTAGAGGAATATTTGTACGTTTAAAAAATGGACACTTTGAAACTTTTCTGCTGAAAATCACACAATGGATTCCTATGGAAAGAAATACAAGTTACTGGTAAGTACGCTTAGAATTACTTTTCAGGGTCAGTGCTGGGCTAAAAGATGCAGCCCTGGTTTCTCTCCTGAGAACAGGTTAGTAAATCGTAACTCGCAGCTCGGCTGATTTTAGAGGAATATTTGTATGTTTCAAAAATGGACACTTTGAAACCTTTCTGCTGAAAACCACACAATGGATTCCTATGGAAAGAAATTCATGTTACTGGTAAGTACGCTTAGAATTACTTTTTAGGGTCAGTGCTGGGCTAAAAGATGCAGCACTGGGTTCTCTCCTGAGAACAGGTGAGTAAATCGGAATTCGTAGTTCGGCTGATTTTAGAGGAATATTTGTACGTTTCAAAAATGGACACTTTGAAACTTTTCTGCTGAAAATCACACAATGGATTCCTATGAAAGGAAATACAAGTTACTGGTAAGCACGCTTAGAATTACTTCTCAGGGTCAGTGCTAGGCTAAAAGATGCAGCCCTGGGTTCTCTCCTGAGAACAGGTGAGTAAATCAGAATTCGTACTCCGGCTGATTTTAGAGGAATATTTGTACGTTTCAAAAATGGAAACTGAAACTTTTCTGCTGAAAACCACACAATGGATTCCTATGGAAGAAAATACAAGTTACTGGTAAGTATGCATAGTATTACTTTTCAGGGTCACTGCTGGGCTAAAAGATGCATCCCTGGGTTCTCCCCCGAGAACAGGTGAGTAAATCATAATTCGTACTTCGGCTGATTTTAGAGGAATATTTGTACGTTTCAAAAATGGACACTTGGAAACTTTTCTGCTGAAAACCACACAATGGATTCCTATGGAAAGACATACAAGTTACTGGTAAGTACGCTTAGAATTACTTTTCAGGGTCAGTGCCGGGCTAAAAGATGCAGCACTGGGTTCTCTCCTGATAACACATGAGGAAATTGGAATTCGCAGTTCGGCTTGATTTTAGAGGAATATTTGTACGTTTCAAAAATGGACAGTTAGTAACTTTTCTGCTGAAAACCACACAATGGATTCCTATGGAAAGAAATTCATGTTACTGGTAAGTACGCTTAGAATTGCTTTTCAGGGTCAGTGCTGGGCTAAAAGATGCAGCACTGGGTTCTCTCCTGAGAACAGGTGAGTAAATCGGAATTCGTAGTTCGGCTGATTTTAGAGGAATATTTGCACGTTTCAAAAATGGACACTTGGAAACTTTTCTGCTGAAAACCACACAATGGATTCCTATGGTAGGAAATACAAGTTACTGGTAAGTACGCTTAGAATTACTTTTCAGGGTCAGTGCTGGGCTAAAAGATGCAGCACTGGGTTCTCTCCTGATAACAGGTGAGGAATTTGGAATTAGCAGTTCGGCTAATTTTAGAGGAATATTTGTACGTTTCAAAAATGGACACTTTGAAACTTTTCTGCTGAAAATCACACAATGGATTCCTATGAAAGGAAATACAAGTTACTGGTAAGCACGCTTAGAATTACTTCTCAGGGTCAGTGCTAGGCTAAAAGATGCAGCCCTGGGTTCTCTCCTGAGAACAGGTGAGTAAATCGGAATTCGTACTCCGGCTGATTTTAGAGGAATATTTGTACGTTTCAAAAATGGAAACTGAAACTTTTCTGCTGAAAACCACACAATGGATTCCTATGGAAGAAAATACAAGTTACTGGTAAGTACGCTTAGTATTACTTTTCAGGGTCACTGCTGGGCTAAAAGATGCATCCCTGGGTTCTCCCCCGAGAACAGGTGAGTAAATCATAATTCGTACTTCGGCTGATTTTAGAGGAATATTTGTACGTTTCAAAAATGGACACTTGGAAACTTTTCTGCTGAAAACCATACAATGGATTCCTATGGAAAGACATACAAGTTACTGGTAAGTACGCTTAGAATTACTTTTCAGGGTCAGTGCTGGGCTAAAAGATGCAGCACTGGGTTCTCTCCTGATAACACATGAGGAAATTGGAATTCACAGTTCGGCTGATTTTAGAGGAATATTTGTACGTTTCAAAAATGGACAGTTAGTAACTTTTCTGCTGAAAACCACACAATGGATTCCTATGGACAGAAATACATGTTACTGGTAAGTACGCTTAGAATTACTTTTCAGGGTCGGTGCTGGGCTAAAAGATACAGCACTGGGTTTTCTCCTGATAACAGGTGAGGAAATTGGAATTAGCAGTTCGGCTGATTTTAGAGGAATATTTGTACGTTTAAAAAATGGACACTTTGAAACTTTTCTGCTGAAAATAACACAATGGATTCCTATGGAAGGAAATACAAGTTACTGGTAAGTACGCTTAGAATTACTTTTCAGGGTCACTGCTAGGCTAAAAGATGCAGCCCTGGGTTCTCTCCTGAGAACAGGTGAGTAAATCGGAATTCGTAGTTCGGCTGATTTTAGAGGAATATTTGTACGTTTCAAAAATGGACCCATAGAAACTTTTCTGCTGAAAACCACACAATGGATTCCTATGGAAAGAAATACAAGTTACTGGTAAGTACGCTTAGAATTACTTTTCAGGGTCAGTGCTGGGCTAAAAGGTGCAGCCCTGGGTTCTCTCCTGAGAACAGGTGAGTAAATCGTAATTCGTCGCTTGGCTGATTTTAGAGGATTATTTGTACGTTTCAAAAATGGACAGTTAGAAACTTTTGTGCTGAAAACCACACAATGAATTCCTATGGACAGAAATACATGTTACTGGTAAGTACGCTTACAATTACTTTTCAGGGTCGGTGCTGGGCTAAAAGATTCAGCACTGGGTTCTCTCCTGATAACAGGTGAGGAAATTGGAATTAGCAGTTCGGCTGATTTTAGAGGAATATTTGTACTTTTAAAAAATGGACACTTTGAAACTTTTCTGCTGAAAATCACACAATGGATTCCTATGGAAAGAAATACAAGTTACTGGTAAGTACGCTTAGAATTACTTTTCAGGGTCAGTGCTGGGCTAAAAGATGCAGCCCTGGTTTCTCTCCTGAGAACAGGTTAGTAAATCGTAACTCGCAGCTCGGCTGATTATAGAGGAATATTTGTATGTTTCAAAAATGGACACTTTGAAACCTTTCTGCTGAAAACCACACAATGGATTCCTATGGAAAGAAATTCATGTTACTGGTAAGTACGCTTAGAATTACTTTTCAGGGTCAGTGCTGGGCTAAAAGATGCAGCACTGGGTTCTCTCCTGAGAACAGGTGAGTAAATCGGAATTCGTAGTTCGGCTGATTTTAGAGGAATATTTGTACGTTTCAAAAATGGAAACTGAAACTTTTCTGCTGAAAACCACACAATGTATTCCTATGGAAGAAAATACAAGTTACTGGTAAGTACGCTTAGTATTACTTTTCAGGGTCACTGCTGGGCTAAAAGATGCATCCCTGGGTTCTCCCCTGAGAACAGGTGAGTAAATCATAATTCGTAGTTCGGCTGATTTTAGAGGAATATTTGTACGTTTCAAAAATGGACACTTGGAAACTTTTCTGCTGAAAACCACACAATGGATTCCTATGGAAAGACATACAAGTTACTGGTAAGTACGCTTAGAATTACTTTTCAGGGTCAGTGCTGGGCTAAAAGATGCAGCACTGGGTTCTCTCCTGATAACACATGAGGAAATTGGAATTCGCAGTTCGGCTGATTTTAGAGGAATATTTGTACGTTTCAAAAATGGACAGTTAGTAACTTTTCTGCTGAAAACCACACAATGGATTCCTATGGACAGAAATACATGTTACTGGTAAGTACGCTTAGAATTACTTTTCAGGGTCGGTGCTGGGCTAAAAGATACAGCACTGGGTTTTCTCCTGATAACAGGTGAGGACATTGGAATTAGCAGTTCGGCTGATTTTAGAGGAATATTTGTACGTTTAAAAAATGGACACTTTGAAACTTTTCTGCTGAAAATAACACAATGGATTCCTATGGAAGGAAATACAAGTTACTGGTAAGTACGCTTAGAATTACTTTTCAGGGTCACTGCTAGGCTAAAAGATGCAGCCCTGGGTTCTCTCCTGAGAACAGGTGAGTAAATCGGAATTCGTAGTTCGGCTGATTTTAGAGGAATATTTGTACGTTTCAAAAATGGACCCTTAGAAACTTTTCTGCTGAAATCCACACAATGGATTCCTATGGAAAGAAATACAAGTTACTGGTAAGTACGCTTAGAATTACTTTTCAGGGTCAGTGCTGGGCTAAAAGATGCAGCACTGGGTTCTCTCCTGAGAACAGGTGAGTAAATCGGAATTCGTAGTTCGGCTGATTTTAGAGGAATATTTGTACGTTTCAAAAATGGAAACTGAAACTTTTCTGCTGAAAACCACACAATGTATTCCTATGGAAGAAAATACAAGTTACTGGTAAGTACGCTTAGTATTACTTTTCAGGGTCACTGCTGGGCTAAAAGATGCATCCCTGGGTTCTCCCCTGAGAACAGGTGAGTAAATCATAATTCGTAGTTCGGCTGATTTTAGAGGAATATTTGTACGTTTCAAAAATGGACACTTGGAAACTTTTCTGCTGAAAACCACACAATGGATTCCTATGGAAAGACATACAAGTTACTGGTAAGTACGCTTAGAATTACTTTTCAGGGTCAGTGCTGGGCTAAAAGATGCAGCACTGGGTTCTCTCCTGATAACACATGAGGAAATTGGAATTCGCAGTTCGGCTGATTTTAGAGGAATATTTGTACGTTTCAAAAATGGACAGTTAGTAACTTTTCTGCTGAAAACCACACAATGGATTCCTATGGACAGAAATACATGTTACTGGTAAGTACGCTTAGAATTACTTTTCAGGGTCGGTGCTGGGCTAAAAGATACAGCACTGGGTTTTCTCCTGATAACAGGTGAGGACATTGGAATTAGCAGTTCGGCTGATTTTAGAGGAATATTTGTACGTTTAAAAAATGGACACTTTGAAACTTTTCTGCTGAAAATAACACAATGGATTCCTATGGAAGGAAATACAAGTTACTGGTAAGTACGCTTAGAATTACTTTTCAGGGTCACTGCTAGGCTAAAAGATGCAGCCCTGGGTTCTCTCCTGAGAACAGGTGAGTAAATCGGAATTCGTAGTTCGGCTGATTTTAGAGGAATATTTGTACGTTTCAAAAATGGACCCTTAGAAACTTTTCTGCTGAAATCCACACAATGGATTCCTATGGAAAGAAATACAAGTTACTGGTAAGTACGCTTAGAATTACTTTTCAGGGTCAGTGCTGGGCTAAAAGGTGCAGCCCTGGGTTCTCTCCTGAGAACAGGTGAGTAAATCGTAATTCGTCGCTCGGCTGATTTTAGAGGATTATTTGTACGTTTCAAAAATGGACAGTTAGAAACTTTTGTGCTGAAAACCACACAATGAATTCCTATGGACAGAAATACATGTTACTGGTAAGTACGCTTACAATTACTTTTCAGGGTCGGTGCTGGGCTAAAAGATACAGCACTGGGTTCTCTCCTGATAACAGGTGAGGAAATTGGAATTAGCAGTTCGGCTGATTTTAGAGGAATATTTGTACGTTTAAAAAATGGACACTTTGAAACTTTTCTGCTGAAAATCACACAATGGATTCCTATGGAAAGAAATACAAGTTACTGGTAAGTACGCTTAGAATTACTTTTCAGGGTCAGTGCTGGGCTAAAAGATGCAGCCCTGGTTTCTCTCCTGAGAACAGGTTAGTAAATCGTAACTCGCAGCTCGGCTGATTTTAGAGGAATATTTGTATGTTTCAAAAATGGACACTTTGAAACCTTTCTGCTGAAAACCACACAATGGATTCCTATGGAAAGAAATTCATGTTACTGGTAAGTACGCTTAGAATTACTTTTCAGGGTCAGTGCTGGGCTAAAAGATGCAGCACTGGGTTCTCTCCTGAGAACAGGTGAGTAAATCGGAATTCGTAGTTCGGCTGATTTTAGAGGAATATTTGTACGCGTCAAAAATGGAAACTGAAACTTTTCTGCTGAAAACCACACAATGTATTCCTATGGAAGAAAATACAAGTTACTGGTAAGTACGCTTAGTATTACTTTTCAGGGTCACTGCTGGGCTAAAAGATGCATCCCTGGGTTCTCCCCTGAGAACAGGTGAGTAAATCATAATTCGTAGTTCGGCTGATTTTAGAGGAATATTTGTACGTTTCAAAAATGGACACTTGGAAACTTTTCTGCTGAAAACCACACAATGGATTCCTATGGAAAGACATACAAGTTACTGGTAAGTACGCTTAGAATTACTTTTCAGGGTCAGTGCTGGGCTAAAAGATGCAGCACTGGGTTCTCTCCTGATAACACATGAGGAAATTGGAATTCGCAGTTCGGCTGATTTTAGAGGAATATTTGTACGTTTCAAAAATGGACAGTTAGTAACTTTTCTGCTGAAAACCACACAATGGATTCCTATGGACAGAAATACATGTTACTGGTAAGTACGCTTAGAATTACTTTTCAGGGTCGGTGCTGGGCTAAAAGATAGAGCACTGGGTTTTCTCCTGATAACAGGTGAGGAAATTGGAATTAGCAGTTCGGCTGATTTTAGAGGAATATTTGTACGTTTAAAAAATGGACACTTTGAAACTTTTCTGCTGAAAATAACACAATGGATTCCTATGGAAGGAAATACAAGTTACTGATAAGTACGCTTAGAATTACTTTTCAGGGTCACTGCTAGGCTAAAAGATGCAGCCCTGGGTTCTCTCCTGAGAACAGGTGAGTAAATCGGAATTCGTAGTTCGGCTGATTTTAGAGGAATATTTGTACGTTTCAAAAATGGACCCTTAGAAACTTTTGTGCTGAAAACCACACAATGAATTCCTATGGACAGAAATACATGTTACTGGTAAGTACGCTTACAATTACTTTTCAGGGTCGGTGCTGGGCTAAAAGATACAGCACTGGGTTCTCTCCTGATAACAGGTGAGGAAATTGGAATTAGCAGTTCGGCTGATTTTAGAGGAATATTTGTACGTTTAAAAAATGGACACTTTGAAACTTTTCTGCTGAAAATCACACAATGGATTCCTATGGAAAGAAATACAAGTTACTGGTAAGTACGCTTAGAATTACTTTTCAGGGTCAGTGCTGGGCTAAAAGATGCAGCCCTGGTTTCTCTCCTGAGAACAGGTTAGTAAATCGTAACTCGCAGCTCGGCTGATTTTAGAGGAATATTTGTATGTTTCAAAAATGGACACTTTGAAACCTTTCTGCTGAAAACCACACAATGGATTCCTATGGAAAGAAATTCATGTTACTGGTAAGTACGCTTAGAATTACTTTTCAGGGTCAGTGCTGGGCTAAAAGATGCAGCACTGGGTTCTCTCCTGAGAACAGGTGAGTAAATCGGAATTCGTAGTTCGGCTGATTTTAGAGGAATATTTGCACGTTTCAAAAATGGACACTTGGAAACTTTTCTGCTGAAAACCACACAATGTATTCCTATGGAAGAAAATACAAGTTACTGGTAAGTACGCTTAGTATTACTTTTCAGGGTCACTGCTGGGCTAAAAGATGCATCCCTGGGTTCTCCCCTGAGAACAGGTGAGTAAATCATAATTCGTAGTTCGGCTGATTTTAGAGGAATATTTGTACGTTTCAAAAATGGACACTTGGAAACTTTTCTGCTGAAAACCACACAATGGATTCCTATGGAAAGACATACAAGTTACTGGTAAGTACGCTTAGAATTACTTTTCAGGGTCAGTGCTGGGCTAAAAGATGCAGCACTGGGTTCTCTCCTGATAACACATGAGGAAATTGGAATTCGCAGTTCGGCTGATTTTAGAGGAATATTTGTACGTTTCAAAAATGGACAGTTAGTAACTTTTCTGCTGAAAACCACACAATGGATTCCTATGGACAGAAATACATGTTACTGGTAAGTACGCTTAGAATTACTTTTCAGGGTCGGTGCTGGGCTAAAAGATAGAGCACTGGGTTTTCTCCTGATAACAGGTGAGGAAATTGGAATTAGCAGTTCGGCTGATTTTAGAGGAATATTTGTACGTTTAAAAAATTGACACTTTGAAACTTTTCTGCTGAAAATAACACAATGGATTCCTATGGAAGGAAATACAAGTTACTGATAAGTACGCTTAGAATTACTTTTCAGGGTCACTGCTAGGCTAAAAGATGCAGCCCTGGGTTCTCTCCTGAGAACAGGTGAGTAAATCGGAATTCGTAGTTCGGCTGATTTTAGAGGAATATTTGTACGTTTCAAAAATGGACCCTTAGAAACTTTTGTGCTGAAAACCACACAATGAATTCCTATGGACAGAAATACATGTTACTTGTAAGTACGCTTACAATTACTTTTCAGGGTCGGTGCTGGGCTAAAAGATACAGCACTGGGTTCTCTCCTGATAACAGGTGAGGAAATTGGAATTAGCAGTTCGGCTGATTTTAGAGGAATATTTGTACGTTTAAAAAATGGACACTTTGAAACTTTTCTGCTGAAAATCACACAATGGATTCCTATGGAAAGAAATACAAGTTACTGGTAAGTACGCTTAGAATTACTTTTCAGGGTCAGTGCTGGGCTAAAAGATGCAGCCCTGGTTTCTCTCCTGAGAACAGGTTAGTAAATCGTAACTCGCAGCTCGGCTGATTTTAGAGGAATATTTGTATGTTTCAAAAATGGACACTTTGAAACCTTTCTGCTGAAAACCACACAATGGATTCCTATGGAAAGAAATTCATGTTACTGGTAAGTACGCTTAGAATTACTTTTCAGGGTCAGTGCTGGGCTAAAAGATGCAGCACTGGGTTCTCTCCTGAGAACAGGTGAGTAAATCGGAATTCGTAGTTCGGCTGATTTTAGAGGAATATTTGCACGTTTCAAAAATGGACACTTGGAAACTTTTCTGCTGAAAACCACACAATGGATTCCTATGGTAGGAAATACAAGTTACTGGTAAGTACGCTTAGAATTACTTCTCAGGGTCAGTGCTAGGCTAAAAGATGCAGCCCTGGGTTCTCTCCTGAGAACAGGTGAGTAAATCGGAATTCGTACTCCGGCTGATTTTAGAGGAATATTTGTACGTTTCAAAAATGGAAACTGAAACTTTTCTGCTGAAAACCACACAATGGATTCCTATGGAAGAAAATACAAGTTACTGGTAAGTACGCTTAGAATGACTTTTCAGGGTCACTGCTGGGCTAAAAGATGCAGCCCTGGGTTCTCCCCTGAGAACAGGTGAGTAAATCATAATTCGCAGTTCGGCTGATTTTAGAGGAATATTTGTACGTTTCAAAAATGGACACTTGGAAACTTTTCTGCTGAAAACCACACAATGGATTCCTATGGAAAGAAATACAAGTTACTGGTAAGTATGCTTAGAATTACTTTTCAGGGTCAGTGCTGGGCTAAAAGATGCAACACTGGGTTCTCTCCTGATAACACGTGAGGAAATTGGAATTCGCAGTTCGGCTGATTTTAGAGGAATATTTGTACGTTTCAAAAATGGACAGTTAGAAACTTTTCTGCTGAAAACCACACAATGGATTCCAATAGACAGAAATACATGTTACTGGTAAGTACGCTTAGAATTACTTTTCAGGGTCGGTGCTGGGCTAAAAGATACAGCACTGGGTTCTCTCCTGATAACAGGTGAGGAAATTGGAATTAGCAGTTCGGCTGATTTTAGAGGAATATTTGTACGTTTAAAAAATGGACACTTTGAAACTTTTCTGCTGAAAATAACACAATGGATTCCTATGGAAGGAAATACAAGTTACTGGTAAGTACGCTTAGAATTACTTTTCAGGGTCACTGCTAGGCTCAAAGATGCAGCTCTGGGTTCTCTCCAGAGAACAGGTGAGTAAATCGGAATTCGTAGTTCGGCTGATTTTAGAGGAATATTTGTACGTTTCAAAAATGGACACTTAGAAACTTTTCTGCTGAAAACCACACAATGGATTACTATGGAAAGAAATACAAGTTACTGGCAAGCACGCTTAGAATTACTTTTCAGGGTCAGTGCTGGGCTAAAAGATGCAGCCCTGGGTTCTCTCCTGATAACAGGTGAGTAAATAGAAATTCGTAGTTCGGCTGATTTTAGAGGAATATTTGTACGTTTCAAAAATGGACACTTAGAAACTTTTCTGCTGAAAACCACACAATGGATTCCTATGGAAAGAAATACAAGTTACTGGCAAGCACGCTTAGAATTACTTTTCAGGGTCAGTGCTGGGCTAAAAGATGCAGCCCTGGGTTCTCTCCTGAGAACAGGTGAGTAAATCGTAATTCGTCGCTCGGCTGATTTTAGAGGATTATTTGTACGTTTCAAAAATGGACAGTTAGAAACTTTTCTGCTGAAAACCACACAATGGATTCCTGTGGACAGAAATACATGTTACTGGTAAGTACGCTTACAATTACTTTTCAGGGTCGGTGCTGGGCTAAAAGATACAGCACTGGGTTCTCTCCTGATAACACGTGAGGAAATTGGAATTCGCAGTTCGGCTGATTTTAGAGGAATATTTGTACGTTTCAAAAATGGACAGTTAGAAACTTTTCTGCTGAAAACCACACAATGTATTCCTATGGAAAGAAATACAAGTTACTGGTAAGTACGCTTAGAATTACTTTTCAGGGTCAGTGCTGGGCTAAAAGATGCAGCCCTGGGTTCTCTCCTGAGAACAGGTTAGTAAATCATAACTCGCAGCTCGGCTGATTTTAGAGGAATATTTGCACGTTTCAAAAATGGACACTTTGAAACCTTTCTGCTGAAAACCACACAATGGATTCCTAAGGAAAGAAGTTCATGTTACTGGTAAGTACGCTTAGAATTACTTTTCAGGGTCAGTGCTGGGCTAAAAGATGCAGCACTGGGTTCTCTCCTGAGAACAGGTGAGTAAAGCGGAATTCGTAGTTCGGCTGATTTTAGAGGAATATTTGCACGTTTCAAAAATGGACACTTGGAAACTTTTCTGCTGAAAACCACACAATGGATTCCTATGGTAGGAAATACAAGTTACTGGTAAGTACGCTTAAAATTACTTTTCAGGGTCAGTGCTAGGCTAAAAGATGCAGCCCTGGGTTCTCTCCTGAGAACAGGTGAGGAAATTGGAATTCGCAGTTCGGCTGATTTTAGAGGAATATTTGCACGTTTCAAAAATGGACAGTTAGAAACTTTTCTGCTGAAAACCACACAATGGATTCCTATGGAAAGAAATACAAGTTACTGGTAAGTACGCTTAGAATTACTTTTCAGGGTCAGTGCTGGGCTAAAAGATGCAGCCCTGGGTTCTCTCCTGAGAACAGGTTAGTAAATCGTAACTCGCAGCTCGGCTGATTTTAGAGGAATATTTGCACGTTTCAAAAATGGACACTTTGAAACCTTTCTGCTGAAAACCACACAATGGATTCCTAAGAAAGAAATTCATGATACTGGTAAGTACGCTTAGAATTACTTTTCATGGTCAGTGCTGGGCTAAAAGATGGAGCACTGGGTTCTCTCCTGAGAACAGGTGAGTAAATCGTAATTCATAGTTCGGCTGATTTTAGAGGAATATTTGTACGTTTGAAAAATGGACACTTTGAAACTTTTCTGCTGAAAACCACACAATGGATTCCTATGGAAAGAAATACAAGTTACTGGTAAGTACGCTTAGAATTACTTTTCAGGGTCAGTGCTGGGCTAAAAGGTGCAGCCCTGGGTTCTCACCTGAGAACAGGTGAGTAAATCGTAATTCGTCGCTCGGCTGATTTTAGAGGATTATTTGTACGTTTCAAAAATGGACAGTTAGAAACTTTTCTGCTGAAAACCACACAATGGATTCCTATGGACAGAAATACATGTTACTGGTAAGTACGCTTACAATTACTTTTCAGGGTCGGTGCTGGGCTAAAAGATACAGCACTGGGTTCTCTCCTGATAACACGTGAGGAAATTGGAATTCGCAGTTCGGCTGATTTTAGATGAATATTTGTACGTTTCAAAAATGGACAGTTAGAAACTTTTCTGCTGAAAACCACACAATGGATTCCTATGGAAAGAAATACAAGTTACTGGTAAGTACGCTTAGAATTACTTTTCAGGGTCAGTGCTGGGCTAAAAGATGCAGCCCTGGGTTCTCTCCTGAGAACAGGTTAGTAAATCGTAACTCGCAGCTCGGCTGATTTTAGAGGAATATTTGCACGTTTCAAAAATGGACACTTTGAAACCTTTCTGCTGAAAACCACACAATGGATTCCTAAGGAAAGAAATTCATGTTACTGGTAAGTACGCTTAAAATTACTTTTCAGGGTCAGTGCTGGGCTAAAAGATGCAGCACTGGGTTCTCTCCTGAGAACAGGTGAGTAAATCGGAATTCGTAGTTCGGCTGATTTTAGAGGAATATTTGCACGTTTCAAAAATGGACACTTGGAATCTTTTCTGCTGAAAACCACACAATGGATTCCTATGGTAGGAAATACAAGTTACTGGTAAGTACGCTTAGAATTACTTTTCAGGGTCAGTGCTAGGCTAAAAGATGCAGCCCTGGGTTCTCTCCTGAGAACAGGTGAGTAAATCGGAATTCGTAGTTCGGCTGATTTTAGAGGAATATTAGCACGTTTCAAAAATGGACACTTGGAAACTTTTCTGCTGAAAACCACACAATGCATTCCTATGGTAGGAAATACAAGTTACTGGTAAGTACGCTTAGAATTACTTTTCAGGGTCACTGCTGGGCTAAAAGATGCAGCCCTGCGTTCTCCCCTGAGAACAGGTGAGTAAATCATAATTCGTAGTTCGGCTGATTTTAGAGGAATATTTGTACGTTTCAAAAATGGACACTTAGAAAATTTTCTGCTGAAAACCACACAATGGATTCCTATGGAAAGAAATACAAGTTACTAGTAAGTACGCTTCGAATTACTTTTCAGGGTCAGTGTTGGGCTAAAAAATGCAGCCCTGGGTTCTCTCCTGAGAACAGGTGAGTAAATCGTAATTCGTAGCTCGGCTGATTTTAGAGGAATATTTGTACTTTTCAAAAATGGACACTTGGAAACTTTTCTGCTGAAAACCACACAATGGATTCCTATGGAAAGAAATACAAGTTACTGGTAAGTACGCTTAGAATTACTTTTCAGGGTCAGTGCTGGGCTAAAAGATGCAGCACTGGGTTCTCTCCTGATAACACGTGAGGAAATTGGAATTCGCAGTTCGGCTGATTTTAGAGGAATATTTGTACGTTTCAAAAATGGACAGTTAGAAACTTTTCTGCTGAAAACCACACAATGGATTCCTACGGACAGAAATACATGTTACTGGTAAGTACGCTTAGAATTACTTTTTAGGGTCGGTGCTGGGCTAAAAGATACAGCACTGGGTTCTCTCCTGATAACAGGTGAGGAAATTGGAATTAGCAGTTCGGCTGATTTTAGAGGAATATTTGTACGTTTAAAAAAGGACACTTCGAAACTTTTCTGCTGAAAATCACACAATGGATTCCTATGGAAGGAAATACAAGTTACTGGTAAGTACGCTTAGAATTACTTTTCAGGTTCAGTGCTAGGCTAAAAGATGCAGCCCTGGGTTCTCTCCTGAGAACAGGTGAGTAAATCGTAATTCGTACCTCGGCTGATTTTAGAGGAATATTTGTACGTTTCAAAAAAGGACACTTTAAAACTTTTCTGCTGAAAACCACACAATGGATTCCTATTGAAGGAAATACAAGTTACTGGTAAGTAGGCTTAGAATTACTTTTCAGGTTCAGTGCTAGGCTAAAAGATGCAGCCCTGGGTTCTCTCCTGAGAACAGGTGAGTAAATCGTAATTCGTAGCTCGGCTGATTTTAGAGGAATATTTGTACATTTCAAAAAAGGACACTTTAAAACTTTTCTGCTGAAAATCACACAATGGATTCCTATGGAAGGAAATACAAGTTACTGGTAAGTAGGCTTAGAATTACTTTTCAGGGTCGGTGCTGGGCTAAAAGATGCAGCCCTGGGTTCTCTCCTGAGAACAGGTGAGTAAATCGTAATTCGTCGCTCAGCTGATTTTAGAGGATTATTTGTACGTTTCAAAAATGGACAGTTAGAAACTTTTCTGCTGAAAATCACACAATGGATTCCTATGGAAGGAAATACAACTTACTGGTAAGTACGCTTAGAATTACTTTTCAGGGTCAGTGCTAGGCTAAAAGATGCAGCCCTGGGTTCTCTCCTGAGAACAGGTGAGTAAATCGGAATTCGTAGTTCGGCTGATTTTAGAGGAATATTTGTACGTTTCAAAAATGGACACTGAAACTTTTCTGCTGAAAACCACACAATGGATTCCTATGGAAGGAAATACAAGTTACTGGCAAGTACGCTTAGAATTACTTTTCAGGGTCAGTGCTGGGCTAAAATATGCAGCCCTGGGTTCTCTCCTGATAACAGGTGAGTAAATCGTAATTCGTAGTTCGGCTGATTTTAGAGGAATATTTGTACGTTTCAAAAATGGACACTTGGAAATTTTTCCGCTGAAAACCACACAATGGATTCCTATGGTAGGAAATACAAGTTACTGGTAAGTACGCTTAGAATTACTTTTCAGGGTCAGTGCTGGGCTAAAAGATGCAGCACTGGGTTCTCTCCTGATAACAGGTGAGGAAATTGGAATTCGCAGTTCAGCTGATTTTAGAGGAATATTTGTACGTTTCAAAAATGGACACTTAGAAACTTTTCTGCTGAAAACCACACAATGGATTCCTATGGAAAGAAATACAAGTTACTGGTAAGTACGCTTACAATTACTTTTCAGGGTCAGTGCTGGGCTCAAAGATGCGGCCCTGGGTTCTCTCCTGAGAACAGGTGAGTAAATCGTAATTCATAGCTCGGCTGATTTTAGAGGAATATTTGTACGTTTCAAAAATGGACACTTAGAAACTTTTCTGCTAAAATCCACACAATGGATTCCTATGGTAGGAAATACAAGTTACTGGTAAGTATGCTTAGAATTACTTTTCAGGGTCAGTGCTGGGCTAAAAGATGCGGCACTGGGTTCTCTCCTGATAACAGGTGAGGAAATTGGAATTCGTAGTTCGGCTGATTTTAGAGGAATATTTGTACGTTTCAAAAATGAACTCTTAGAAACTTTTCTGCTGAAAACCACACAATGGATTCCTATGGTAGGAAATACAAGTTACTGGTAAGTACGCTTAGAATTACTTTTCAGGGTCAGTGCTGGGCTAAAAGATGCAGCCCTGGGTTCCCTCCTGAGAACAGGTGAGTAAATCGTAATTCGTAGCTCGACTGATTTTAGAGGAATATTTGTACGTTTCAAAAATGGACACTTTGAAACTTTTCTGCTGAAAATCACACAATGGATTCCTATAGAAGGAAATACAAGTTACTGGTAAGTACGCTTAGAATTACTTTTCAGGGTCAGTGCTAGGCTAAAAGATGCAGCCCTGGGTTCTCTCCTGAGAACAGGTGAGTAAATCGGAATTCGGAGTTCGGCTGGTTTTAGAGGAATATTTGTATGTTTCAAAAATGGACACTTTGAAACTTTTCTGCTGAAAACCACACAATGGATTCCTATGGAAGGAAATACAAGTTACTGGTAAGAACGCTTAGAATTACTTTTCAGGGTCAGTGCTAGGCTCAAACATACAGCCCTGGGTTCTCTCCTGAGAACAGGTGAGTAAATCGTAATTAGTAGCTCTTCTGATTTTAGAGGAATATTTGTACGTTTCAAAAATAGACAGTTAGAAAATTTTCTGCTGAAAACCACACAATGGATTCCTATGGAAAGAAATACATGTTACTGGGAAGTACGCTTAGAATTACTTTTCAGGGTCGGTGCTGGGCTAAGAGATACAGCACTGGGTTCTCTCCTGATAGCAGGTGAGGAAATTGGAATTAGCAGTTCGGCTGATATTAGAGGAATATTTGTCCGTTTAAAAAATGGACACTTTGAAACTTTTCTGCCGAAAATCACACAATGGATTCCTATGGAAGGAAATACAAGTTACTGGTAAGTACGCTTAGAATTACATTTCAGGGTCAGTGCTAGGCTAAAAGATGCAGCCCTGGGTTCTCTCCTGAGAACAGGTGAATAAATCGGAATTCGTAGTTCGGCTGATTTTAGAGGAATATTTGTACGTTTCAAAAATGGAAACTAAAACTTTTCTGCTGAAAACCACACAATGGATTCCTATGGAAGGTAATACAAGTTACTGGCAAGCACGCTTAGAATTACTTTTAAGGGTCAGTGCTGGGCTAAAAGATGCAGCCCTGGGATCTCTCCTGATAACAGGTGAGTAAATCGGAATTCGGAGTTCGGCTGATTTTAGAGGAATATTTGTATGTTTCAAAAATGGACACTGTGAAACTTTTCTGCTGAAAACCACACAATGGATTCCTATGGAAGGAAATACAAGTTACTGGTAAGAACGCTTAGAATTACTTTTCAGGGTCAGTGCTAGGCTAAAAGATGCAGCCCTGGGTTCTCTCCTGAGAACAGGTGAGTAAATCGTAATTCGTAGCTCGGCTGATTTTAGAGGAATATTTGTACGTTTCAAAAATGGACAGTTAGAAAATTTTCTGCTGAAAACCACACAATGAATTCCTATGGAAAGAAATACATGTTACTGGTAAGTACGCTTAGAATTACTTTTCAGGGTCAGTGCTGGGCTAAAAGATGCAGCACTGGGTTCTCTCCTGATAACAGGTGAGGAAATTGGAATTAGCAGTTTGGCTGCTTTTAGAGGAATATTTGTATGTTTCAAAAATGGACACTTTGAAATTTTTCTGCTGAAAATCACACAATGGATTCCTATGGAAGGAAATACAAGTTACTGGTAAGTACGCTTAGAATTACTTATCAGGGTCAGTGCTGGGCTAAAAGATGCAGCCCTGGGTTCTCTCCTGATAACAGGTGAGGAAATTGGAATTCGCAGTTCGGCTGATTTTAGAGGAGTATTTGTACATTTCAAAAATGGACAGTTAGAAACTTTTCTGCTGAAAACCACACAATGGATTCCTATGGAAAGAAATACATGTTACTGGTAAGTACGCTTAGAATTACTTTTCAGGGTCGGTGCTGGGCTAAGAGATACAGCACTGGGTTCTCTCCTGATAGCAGGTGAGGAAATTGGAATTAGCAGTTTGGCTGATTTTAGAGGAATATTTGTACGTTTCAAAAATGGAAACTAAAACTTTTCTGCTGAAAACCACACAATGGATTCCTATGGAAGGTAATACAAGTTACTGGCAAGCACGCTTAGAATTACTTTTAAGGGTCAGTGCTGGGCTAAAAGATGCAGCCCTGGGTTCTCTCCTGATAACAGGTGAGTAAATCGGAATACGGAGTTCGGCTGATTTTAGAGGAATATTTGTATGTTTCAAAAATGGACACTTTGAAACTTTTCTGCTGAAAACCACACAATGGATTCCTATGGAAGGAAATACAAGTTACTGGTAAGTATGCTTAGAATTACATTTCAGGGTCAGTGCTAGGCTACAAGATGCAGCCCTGGGTTCTCTCCTGAGAACAGGTGAGTAAATCGGAATTCGTAGTTCGGCTGATTTTAGATGAATATTTGTACGTTTCAAAAATGGAAACTAAAACTTTTCTGCTGAAAACCACACAATGGATTCCTATGGAAGGTAATACAAGTTACTGGCAAGCACGCTTAGAATTACTTTTAAGGGTCAGTGCTGGGCTAAAAGATGCAGCCCTGGGATCTCTCCTGATAACAGGTGAGTAAATCGTAATTCGTAGTTCGGCTGATTTTAGAGGAATATTTGTACGTTTCAAAAATGGACACTTAGAAACTTTTCTTCTGAAAACCACACAATGGATTCCTATGGAAAGAAATACAAGTTACTGGTAAGTACGCTTAGAATTACTTTTCAAGGTCAGTGCTGGGCTAAAAGGTGCAGCCCTGGGTTCTCTCCTGAGAACAGGTGAGTAAATCGTAATTCGTCGCTCAGCTGATTTTAGAGGAATATATGTACGTTTCAAAAATGGACACTGAAACTTTTCTGCTGAAAACCACACAATGGATTCCTATTGAAGGAAATACAAGTTACTGGCAAGTACACTTAGAATTACTTTTCAGGGTCAGTGCTGGGCTAAAAGATGCAGCCCTGGGTTCTCTCCTGATAACAGGTGAGTAAATCGGAATTCGTAGTTCGGCTGATTTTAGAGGAATATTTGTACGTTTTAAAAATGGACACTTAGAAACTTTTCTGCTGAAAACCACACAATGCATTCCTATGGTAGGAAATACAAGTTACTGGTAAGTACGCTTAGAATTACTTTTCAGGGTCAGTGCTGGGCTAAAAGATGCAGCCCTGGGTTCTCTCCTGATAACAGGTGAGGAAATTGGAATTAGCAGTTCGGCTAATTTTAGAGGAATATTTGTACGTTTCAAAAATGGACACTTTGAAACTTTTCTGCTGAAAATCACACAATGGATTCCTATGGAAGGAAATACAAGTTACTGGTAAGCACGCTTAGAATTACTTCTCAGGGTCAGTGCTAGGCTAAAAGATGCAGCCCTGGGTTCTCTCCTGAGAACAGGTGAGTAAATCGGAATTCGTACTCCGGCTGATTTTAGAGGAATATTTGTACGTTTCAAAAATGGACCCTTAGAAACTTTTCTGCTGAAAACCACACAATGGATTCCTATGGAAGGAAATACAAGTTACTGGCAAGTACACTTAGAATTACTTTTCAGGGTCAGTGCTGGGCTAAAAGATGCAGCCCTGGGTTCTCTCCTGATAACAGGTGAGTAAATTGGAATTCGCAGTTCGGCTGATTTTAGAGGAGTATTTGTACGTTTCAAAAATGGACAGTTAGAAACTTTTCTGCTGAAAACCACACAATGGATTCCTATGGAAAGAAATACATGTTACTGGTAAGTACGCTTAGAATTACTTTTCAGGGTCGGTGCTGGGCTAAGAGATACAGCACTGGGTTCTCTCCTGATAGCAGGTGAGGAAATTGGAATTAGCAGTTCGGCTGATTTTAGAGGAATATTTGTACGTTTCAAAAATGGAAACTAAAACTTTTCTGCTGAAAACCACACAATGGATTCCTATGGAAGGTAATACAAGTTACTGGCAAGCACGCTTAGAATTACTTTTAAGGGTCAGTGCTGGGCTAAAAGATGCAGCCCTGGGTTCTCTCCTGATAACAGGTGAGTAAATCGTAATTCGTAGTTCGGCTGATTTTAGAGGAATATTTGTACGTTTCAAAAATGGACACTTAGATACTTTTCTTCTGAAAACCACCCAATGGATTCCTATGGAAAGAAATACAAGTTACTGGTAAGTACGCTTAGAATTACTTTTCAAGGTCAGTGCTGGGCTAAAAGGTGCAGCCCTGGGTTCTCTCCTGAGAACAGGTGAGTAAATCGTAATTCGTCGCTCAGCTGATTTTAGAGGAATATATGTACGTTTCAAAAATGGACACTGAAACTTTTCTGCTGAAAACCACACAATGGATTCCTATTGAAGGAAATACAAGTTACTGGCAAGTACACTTAGAATTACTTTTCAGGGTCAGTGCTGGGCTAAAAGATGCAGCCCTGGGTTCTCTCCTGATAACAGGTGAGGAAATTGGAATTAGCAGTTCGGCTAATTTTAGAGGAATATTTGTACGTTTCAAAAATGGACACTTTGAAACTTTTCTGCTGAAAATCACACAATGGATTCCTATGGAAGGAAATACAAGTTACTGGTAAGCACGCTTAGAATTACTTCTCAGGGTCAGTGCTAGGCTAAAAGATGCAGCCCTGGGTTCTCTCCTGAGAACAGGTGAGTAAATCGGAATTCGTACTCCGGCTGATTTTAGAGGAATATTTGTACGTTTCAAAAATGGACCCTTAGAAACTTTTCTGCTGAAAACCACACAATGGATTCCTATGGAAGGAAATACAAGTTACTGGCAAGTACACTTAGAATTACTTTTCAGGGTCAGTGCTGGGCTAAAAGATGCAGCCCTGGGTTCTCTCCTGATAACAGGTGAGTAAATTGGAATTCGCAGTTCGGCTGATTTTAGAGGAGTATTTGTACGTTTCAAAAATGGACAGTTAGAAACTTTTCTGCTGAAAACCACACAATGGATTCCTATGGAAAGAAATACATGTTACTGGTAAGTACGCTTAGAATTACTTTTCAGGGTCGGTGCTGGGCTAAGAGATACAGCACTGGGTTCTCTCCTGATAGCAGGTGAGGAAATTGGAATTAGCAGTTCGGCTGATTTTAGAGGAATATTTGTACGTTTCAAAAATGGAAACTAAAACTTTTCTGCTGAAAACCACACAATGGATTCCTATGGAAGGTAATACAAGTTACTGGCAAGCACGCTTAGAATTACTTTTAAGGGTCAGTGCTGGGCTAAAAGATGCAGCCCTGGGTTCTCTCCTGATAACAGGTGAGTAAATCGGAATACGGAGTTCGGCTGATTTTAGAGGAATATTTGTATGTTTCAAAAATGGACACTTTGAAACTTTTCTGCTGAAAACCACACAATGGATTCCTATGGAAGGAAATACAAGTTACTGGTAAGTATGCTTAGAATTACATTTCAGGGTCAGTGCTAGGCTACAAGATGCAGCCCTGGGTTCTCTCCTGAGAACAGGTGAGTAAATCGGAATTCGTAGTTCGGCTGATTTTAGAGGAATATTTGTACGTTTCAAAAATGGAAACTAAAACTTTTCTGCTGAAAACCACACAATGGATTCCTATGGAAGGTAATACAAGTTACTGGCAAGCACGCTTAGAATTACTTTTAAGGGTCAGTGCTGGGCTAAAAGATGCAGCCCTGGGTTCTCTCCTGATAACAGGTGAGTAAATCGTAATTCGTAGTTCGGCTGATTTTAGAGGAATATTTGTACGTTTCAAAAATGGACACTTAGAAACTTTTCTTCTGAAAACCACACAATGGATTCCTATGGAAAGAAATACAAGTTACTGGTAAGTACGCTTAGAATTACTTTTCAAGGTCAGTGCTGGGCTAAAAGGTGCAGCCCTGGGTTCTCTCCTGAGAACAGGTGAGTAAATCGTAATTCGTCGCTCAGCTGATTTTAGAGGAATATATGTACGTTTCAAAAATGGACACTGAAACTTTTCTGCTGAAAACCACACAATGGATTCCTATTGAAGGAAATACAAGTTACTGGCAAGTACACTTAGAATTACTTTTCAGGGTCAGTGCTGGGCTAAAAGATGCAGCCCTGGGTTCTCTCCTGATAACAGGTGAGTAAATCGGAATTCGTAGTTCGGCTGATTTTAGAGGAATATTTGTACGTTTTAAAAATGGACACTTAGAAACTTTTCTGCTGAAAACCACACAATGCATTCCTATGGTAGGAAATACAAGTTACTGGTAAGTACGCTTAGAATTACTTTTCAGGGTCAGTGCTGGGCTAAAAGATGCAGCACTGGGTTCTCTCCTGATAACAGGTGAGGAAATTGGAATTAGCAGTTCGGCTAATTTTAGAGGAATATTTGTACGTTTCAAAAATGGACACTTTGAAACTTTTCTGCTGAAAATCACACAATGGATTCCTATGGAAGGAAATACAAGTTACTGGTAAGCACGCTTAGAATTACTTCTCAGGGTCAGTGCTAGGCTAAAAGATGCAGCCCTGGGTTCTCTCCTGAGAACAGGTGAGTAAATCAGAATTCGTACTCCGGCTGATTTTAGAGGAATATTTGTACGTTTCAAAAATGGACCCTTAGAAACTTTTTTGCTGAAAACCACACAATGGATTCCTATGGAAGGAAATACAAGTTACTGGCAAGCACGCTTAGAATTACTTTTAAGGGTCAGTGCTGGGCTAAAAGATGCAGCCCTGGGTTCTCTCCTGATAACAGGTGAGTAAATCGTAATTCGTAGTTCGGCTGATTTTAGAGGAATATTTGTACGTTTCAAAAATGGACACTTAGAAAGTTTTCTTCTGAAAACCACACAATGGATTCCTATGGAAAGAAATACAAGTTACTGGTAAGTACGCTTAGAATTACTTTTCAAGGTCAGTGCTGGGCTAAAAGGTGCAGCCCTGGGTTCTCTCCTGAGAACAGGTGAGTAAATCGTAATTCGTCGCTCAGCTGATTTTAGAGGAATATATGTACGTTTCAAAAATGGACACTGAAACTTTTCTGCTGAAAACCACACAATGGATTCCTATTGAAGGAAATACAAGTTACTGGCAAGTACACTTAGAATTACTTTTCAGGGTCAGTGCTGGGCTAAAAGATGCAGCCCTGGGTTCTCTCCTGATAACAGGTGAGTAAATCGGAATTCGTAGTTCGGCTGATTTTAGAGGAATATTTGTACGTTTTAAAAATGGACACTTAGAAACTTTTCTGCTGAAAACCACACAATGCATTCCTATGGTAGGAAATACAAGTTACTGGTAAGTACGCTTAGAATTACTTTTCAGGGTCAGTGCTGGGCTAAAAGATGCAGCACTGGGTTCTCTCCTGATAACAGGTGAGGAAATTGGAATTAGCAGTTCGGCTAATTTTAGAGGAATATTTGTACGTTTCAAAAATGGACACTTTGAAACTTTTCTGCTGAAAATCACACAATGGATTCCTATAGAAGGAAATACAAGTTACTGGTAAGCACGCTTACAATTACTTCTCAGGGTCAGTGCTAGGCTAAAAGATGCAGCCCTGGGTTCTCTCCTGAGAACAGGTGAGTAAATCGGAATTCGTACTCCGGCTGATTTTAGAGGAATATTTGTACGTTTCAAAAATGGACCCTTAGAAACTTTTCTGCTGAAAACCACACAATGGATTCCTATGGAAGGAAATAGAAGTTACTGGCAAGTACACTTCGAATTACTTTTCAGGGTCAGTGCTGGGCTAAAAGATGCAGCCCTGGGTTCTCTCCTGATAACAGGTGAGTAAATTGGAATTCGCAGTTCGGCTGATTTTAGAGGAGTATTTGTACGTTTCAAAAATGGACAGTTAGAATCTTTTCTGCTGAAAACCACACAATGGATTCCTATGGAAAGAAATACATGTTACTGGTAAGTACGCTTAGAATTACTTTTCAGGGTCGGTGCTGGGCTAAGAGATACAGCACTGGGTTCTCTCCTGATAGCAGGTGAGGAAATTGGAATTAGCAGTTCGGCTGATTTTAGAGGAATATTTGTACGTTTCAAAAATGGAAACTAAAACTTTTCTGCTGAAAACCACACAATGGATTCCTATGGAAGGTAATACAAGTTACTGGCAAGCACGCTTAGAATTACTTTTAAGGGTCAGTGCTGGGCTAAAAGATGCAGCCCTGGGTTCTCTCCTGATAACAGGTGAGTAAATCGTAATTCGTAGTTCGGCTGATTTTAGAGGAATATTTGTACGTTTCAAAAATGGACACTTAGAAACTTTTCTTCTGAAAACCACACAATGGATTCCTATGGAAAGAAATACAAGTTACTGGTAAGTACGCTTAGAATTACTTTTCAAGGTCAGTGCTGGGCTAAAAGGTGCAGCCCTGGGTTCTATCCTGAGAACAGGTGAGTAAATCGTAATTCGTCGCTCAGCTGATTTTAGAGGAATATATGTACGTTTCAAAAATGGACACTGAAACTTTTCTGCTGAAAACCACACAATGGATTCCTATTGAAGGAAATACAAGTTACTGGCAAGTACACTTAGAATTACTTTTCAGGGTCAGTGCTGGGCTAAAAGATGCAGCCCTGGGTTCTCTCCTGATAACAGGTGAGTAAATCGGAATTCGTAGTTCCGCTGATTTTAGAGGAATATTTGTACGTTTTAAAAATGGACACTTAGAAACTTTTCTGCTGAAAACCACACAATGCATTCCTATGGTAGGAAATACAAGTTACTGGTAAGTATGCTTAGAATTACTTTTCAGGGTCAGTGCTGGGCTAAAAGATGCAGCACTGGGTTCTCTCCTGATAACAGGTGAGGAAATTGGAATTAGCAGTTCGGCTAATTTTAGAGGAATATTTGTACGTTTCAAAAATGGACACTTTGAAACTTTTCTGCTGAAAATCACACAATGGATTCCTATGGAAGGAAATACAAGTTACTGGTAAGCACGCTTAGAATTACTTCTCAGGGTCAGTGCTAGGCTAAAAGATGCAGCCCTGGGTTCTCTCCTGAGAACAGGTGAGTAAATCGGAATTCGTACTCCGGCTGATTTTAGAGGAATATTTGTACGTTTCAAAAATGGACCCTTAGAAACTTTTCTGCTGAAAACCACACAATGGATTCCTATGGAAGGAAATACAAGTTACTGGCAAGTACACTTAGAATTACTTTTCAGGGTCAGTGCTGGGCTAAAAGATGCAGCCCTGGGTTCTCTCCTGATAACAGGTGAGTAAATTGGAATTCGCAGTTCGGCTGATTTTAGAGGAGTATTTGTACGTTTCAAAAATGGACAGTTAGAAACTTTTCTGCTGAAAACCACACAATGGATTCCTATGGAAAGAAATACATGTTACTGGTAAGTACGCTTAGAATTACTTTTCAGGGTCGGTGCTGGGCTAAGAGATACAGCACTGGGTTCTCTCCTGATAGCAGGTGAGGAAATTGGAATTAGCAGTTCGGCTGATTTTAGAGGAATATTTGTACGTTTCAAAAATGGAAACTAAAACTTTTCTGCTGAAAACCACACAATGGATTCCTATGGAAGGTAATACAAGTTACTGGCAAGCACGCTTAGAATTACTTTTAAGGGTCAGTGCTGGGCTAAAAGATGCAGCCCTGGGTTCTCTCCTGATAACAGGTGAGTAAATCGGAATACGGAGTTCGGCTGATTTTAGAGGAATATTTGTATGTTTCAAAAATGTACACTTTGAAACTTTTCTGCTGAAAACCACACAATGGATTCCTATGGAAGGAAATACAAGTTACTGGTAAGTATGCTTAGAATTACATTTCAGGGTCAGTGCTAGGCTACAAGATGCAGCCCTGGGTTCTCTCCTGAGAACAGGTGAGTAAATCGGAATTCGTAGTTCGGCTGATTTTAGAGGAATATTTGTACGTTTCAAAAATGGAAACTAAAACTTTTCTGCTGAAAACCACACAATGGATTCCTATGGAAGGTAATACAAGTTACTGGCAAGCACGCTTAGAATTACTTTTAAGGGTCAGTGCTGGGCTAAAAGATGCAGCCCTGGGTTCTCTCCTGATAACAGGTGAGTAAATCGTAATTCGTAGTTCGGCTGATTTTAGAGGAATATTTGTACGTTTCAAAAATGGACACTTAGAAACTTTTCTTCTGAAAACCACACAATGGATTCCTATGGAAAGAAATACAAGTTACTGGTAAGTACGCTTAGAATTACTTTTCAAGGTCAGTGCTGGGCTAAAAGGTGCAGCCCTGGGTTCTCTCCTGAGAACAGGTGAGTAAATCGTAATTCGTCGCTCAGCTGATTTTAGAGGAATATATGTACGTTTCAAAAATGGACACTGAAACTTTTCTGCTGAAAACCACACAATGGATTCCTATTGAAGGAAATACAAGTTACTGGCAAGTACACTTAGAATTACTTTTCAGGGTCAGTGCTGGGCTAAAAGATGCAGCCCTGGGTTCTCTCCTGATAACAGGTGAGTAAATCGGAATTCGTAGTTCGGCTGATTTTAGAGGAATATTTGTACGTTTTAAAAATGGACACTTAGAAACTTTTCTGCTGAAAACCACACAATGCATTCCTATGGTAGGAAATACAAGTTACTGGTAAGTACGCTTAGAATTACTTTTCAGGGTCAGTGCTGGGCTAAAAGATGCAGCACTGGGTTCTCTCCTGATAACAGGTGAGGAAATTGGAATTAGCAGTTCGGCTAATTTTAGAGGAATATTTGTACGTTTCAAAAATGGAAAGTTAGTAACTTTTCTGCTGAAAACCACACAATGGATTCCTATGGACAGAAATACATGTTACTGGTAAGTACGCTTAGAATTACTTTTCAGGGTTGGTGCTGGGCTAAAAGATACAGCACTGGGTTTTCTCCTGATAACAGGTGAGGAAATTGGAATTAGCAGTTCGGCTGATTTTAGAGGAATATTTGTACGTTTAAAAAATGGACACTTTGAAACTTTTCTGCTGAAAATAACACAATGGATTCCTATGGAAGGAAATACAAGTTACTGGTAAGTACGCTTAGAATTACTTTTCAGGGTCACTGCTAGGCTAAAAGATGCAGCCCTGGGTTCTCTCCTGAGAACAGGTGAGTAAATCAGAATTCGTAGTTCGGCTGATTTTAGAGGAATATTTGTACGTTTCAAAAATGGACCCTTAGAAACTTTTCTGCTGAAAACCAAACAATGGATTCCTATGGAAAGAAATACAAGTTACTGGTAAGTACGCTTAGAATTACTTTTCAGGGTCAGTGCTGGGCTAAAAGGTGCAGCCCTGGGTTCTCTCCTGAGAACAGGTGAGTAAATCGTAATTCGTCGCTCGGCTGATTTTAGAGGATTATTTGTACGTTTCAAAAATGGACAGTTAGAAACTTTTCTGCTGAAAACCACACAATGGATTCCTATGGTAGGAAATACAAGTTAATGGTAAGTAGGCTTAGAATTACTTTTCAGGTTCAGTGCTAGGCTAAAAGATGCAGCCCTGGGTTCTCTCCTGAGAACAGGTGAGTAAATCGTAATTCGTAGCTCGGCTGATTTTAGAGGAATGTTTGTACGTTTCAAAAAAGGACACTTTAAAATTTTCTGCTGAAAATCACACAATGGATTCCTATGGAAGGAAATACAAGTTACTGGTAAGTACACTTAGAATTACTTTTCAGGGTCAGTGCTGGGCTAAAAGATGCAGCCCTGGGTTCTCTCCTAATAACAGGTGAGTAAATCGGAATTCGTAGTTCGGCTGATTTTAGAGAAATATTTGTACGTTTCAAAAATGGACACTTAGAAACTTTTCTGCTGAAAACCACACAATGGATTCCTATTGAAGGAAATACAAGTTACTGGTAAGTAGGCTTAGAATTACTTTTCAGGTTCAGTGCTAGGCTAAAAGATTCAGCCCTGGGTTCTCTCCTGAGAACAGGTGAGTAAATCGTAATTCGTAGCTCGGCTGATTTTAGAGGAATATTTGAACGTTTCAAAAAAGGACACTTTAAAATTTTCTGCTGAAAATCACACAATGGATTCCTATAGAAGGAAATACAAGTTACTGGTAAGTACGCTTAGAATTACTTTTCAGGGTCGGTGCTGGGCTAAAAGATGCAGCCCTGGGTTCTCTCCGGAGAACAGGTGAGTAAATCGTAATTGGTGGCTCAGCTGATTTTAGAGGATTATTTGTACGTTTCAAAAATGGACAGTTAGAAACTTTTCTGCTGAAAATCACACAATGGATTCCTATGGAAGGAAATACAAGTTACTGGTAAGTACGCTTAGAATTACTTTTTAGGGTCAGTGCTGGGCTGAAAGATGCAGCCCTGGGTTCTCTCCTGAGAACAGGTGAGTAAATCGGAATTCGTAGTTCGGCTGATTTTAGAGGAATATTTGTACGTTTCAAAAATGGACACTTGGAAATTTTTCTGCTGAAAACCACACAATGGATTCCTATGGTAGGAAATACAAGTTACTGGTAAGTACGCTTAGAATTACTTTTCAGGGTCAGTGCTGGGCTAAAAGATGCAGCCCTGGGTTCTCTCCTGAGAACAGGTTAGTAAATCGTAACTCGCAGCTCGGCTGATTTTAGAGGAATATTTGTATGTTTCAAAAATGGACACTTTGAAACCTTTCTGCTGAAAACCACACAATGGATTCCTATGGAAAGAAATTCATGTTACTGGTAAGTACGCTTAGAATTACTTTTCAGGGTCAGTGCTGGGCTAAAAGATGCAGCACTGGGTTCTCTCCTGAGAACAGGTGAGTAAATCGGAATTCGTAGTTCGGCTGATTTTAGAGGAATATTTGCACGTTTCAAAAATGGACACTTGGAAACTTTTCTGCTGAAAACCACACAATGGATTCCTATGGTAGGAAATACAAGTTACTGGTAAGTACGCTTAGAATTACTTCTCAGGGTCAGTGCTAGGCTAAAAGATGCAGCCCTGGGTTCTCTCCTAATAACAGGTGAGTAAATCGGAATTCGTAGTTCGGCTGATTTTAAAGAAATATTTGTACGTTTCAAAAATGGACACTTAGAAACTTTTCTGCTGAAAACCACACAATGGATTCCTATTGAAGGAAATACAAGTTACTGGTAAGTAGGCTTAGAATTATTTTTCAGGTTCAGTGCTAGGCTAAAAGATTCAGCCCTGGGTTCTCTCCTGAGAACAGGTGAGTAAATCGTAATTCGTAGCTCGGCTGATTTTAGAGGAATATTTGAACGTTTCAAAAAAGGACACTTTAAAATTTTCTGCTGAAAATCACACAATGGATTCCTATAGAAGGAAATACAAGTTACTGGTAAGTACGCTTAGAATTACTTTTCAGGGTCGGTGCTGGGCTAAAAGATGCAGCCCTGGGTTCTCTCCGGAGAACAGGTGAGTAAATCGTAATTCGTGGCTCAGCTGATTTTAGAGGATTATTTGTACGTTTCAAAAATGGACAGTTAGAAACTTTTCTGCTGAAAATCACACAATGGATTCCTATGGAAGGAAATACAAGTTACTGGTAAGTACGCTTAGAATTACTTTTTAGGGTCAGTGCTGGGCTGAAAGATGCAGCCCTGGGTTCTCTCCTGAGAACAGGTTAGTAAATCGTAACTCGCAGCTCGGCTGATTTTAGAGGAATATTTGTATGTTTCAAAAATGGACACTTTGAAACCTTTCTGCTGAAAACCACACAATGGATTCCTATGGTAGGAAATACAAGTTACTGGTAAGTACGCTTAGAATTACTTTTCAGGGTCAGTGCTGGGCTAAAAGATGCAGCACTGGGTTCTCTCCTGAGAACAGGTGAGTAAATCGGAATTCGTAGTTCGGCTGATTTTAGAGGAATATTTGCACGTTTCAAAAATGGACACTTGGAAACTTTTCTGCTGAAAACCACACAATGGATTCCTATGGTAGGAAATACAAGTTACTGGTAAGTACGCTTAGAATTACTTCTCAGGGTCAGTGCTAGGCTAAAAGATGCAGCCCTGGGTTCTCTCCTGAGAACAGGTGAGTAAATCGGAATTCGTACTGCGGCTGATTTTAGAGGAATATTTGTACGTTTCAAAAATGGAAACTGAAACTTTTCTGCTGAAAACCACACAATGGATTCCTATGGAAGAAAATACAAGTTACTGGTAAGTACGCTTAGAATTACTTTTCAGGGTCACTGCTGGGCTAAAAGATGCAGCCCTGGGTTCTCCCCTGAGAACAGGTGAGTAAATCATAATTCGTAGTTCGGCTGATTTTAGAGGAATATTTGTACGTTTCAAAAATGGACACTTGGAAACTTTTCTGCTGAAAACCACACAATGGATTCCTATGGAAAGAAATACAAGTTACTGGTAAGTACGCTTAGAATTACTTTTCAGGGTCAGTGCTGGGCTAAAAGATGCAACACTGGGTTCTCTCCTGATAACACGTGAGGAAATTGGAATTCGCAGTTCGGCTGATTTTAGAGGAATATTTGTACGTTTCAAAAATGGACAGTTAGAAACTTTTCTGCTGAAAACCACACAATGGGTTCCTATGGACAGAAATACATGTTACTGGTAAGTATGCTTAGAATTACTTTTCAGGGTCGGTGCTGGGCTAAAAGATACATCACTGGGTTCTCTCCTGATAACAGGTGAGGAAATTGGAATTAGCAGTTCGGCTGATTTTAGCGGAATATTTGTACGTTTAAAAAATGGACACTTTGAAACTTTTCTGCTGAAAATAACACAATGGATTCCTATGGAAGGAAATACAAGTTACTGGTAAGTACGCTTAGAATTACTTTTCAGGGTCACTGCTAGGCTCAAAGATGCAGCCCTGGGTTCTCTCCTGAGAACAGGTGAGTAAATCGGAATTCGTAGTTCGGCTGATTTTAAAGGAATATTTGTACGTTTCAAAAATGGACACTTAGAAACTTTTCTGCTGAAAACCACACAATGGATTCCTATCGAAAGAAATACAAGTTACTGGTAAGTACGCTTAGAATTACTTTTCAGGGTCAGTGCTGGGCTAAAAGATACAGCACTGGGTTTTCTCCTGATAACAGGTGAGTAAATCGGAATTTGTAGTTCGGCTGATTTTAGAGGAATATTTGTACGTTTCAAAAATGGACACTTAGAAACTTTTCTGCTGAAAACCACACAATGGATTCCTATGGTAGGAAATACAAGTTACTGGTAAGTACGCTCAGAATTACTTTTCAGAGTCAGTGCTGGGCTAAAAGATGCAGCACTGGGTTCTCTCCTGATAACAGGTGAGGAAATTGGAATTCGCAGTTCGGCTGATTTTAGAGGAATATTTGTACGTTTCAAAAATGGACACTTAGAAACTTTTCTGCTGAAAACCACACAATGGATTCCTATGGAAAGAAATACAAGTTACTGGTAAGTACGCTTAGAATTACTTTTCAGGGTCAGTGCTAGGCTAAAAGATGCAGCCCTGGGTTCTCTCCTGAGAACAGGTGAGTAAATCGGAATTCGTAGTTCGGCTGATTTTAGAGGAATATTTGTACGTTTCAAAAATGGACACTGAAACTTTTCTCCTGAAAACCACACAATGGATTCCTATGGAAGGAAATACAAGTTACTGGCAAGTACGCTTAGAATTACTTTTCAGGGTCAGTGCTGGGCTAAAAGATGCAGCCCTGGGTTCTCTCCTGAGAACAGGTGAGTAAATCGGAATTCGTAGTTCGGCGGATTTTAGAGGAATATTTGTACGTTTCAAAATTGGACACTTGGACATTTTTCTGCTGAAAACCACACAATGGATTCCTATGGTAGGAATTACAAGTTACTGGTAAGTACTCTTAGAATTACTTTTCAGGGTCAGTGCTGGGCTAAAAGATGCAGCACTGGGTTCTCTCCTGATAACAGGTGAGGAAATTGGAATTAGCAGTTCGGCTGATTTTAGAGGAATATTTGTACGTTTCAAAAATGGACACTGAAACTTTTCTGCTGAAAATCACATAATGGATTCCTATGGAAAGAAATACAAGTTACTGGTAAGTACGCTTAGAATTACTTTTCAGGGTCAGTGCTGGGCTAAAAGATGCAGCCCTGGGTTCTCTCCTGATAACAGGTGAGGAAATTGGAATTCGCAGTTCGGCTGATTTTAGAGGAATATTTGTACATTTCAAAAATGGACAGTTAGAAACTTTTCTGCTGAAAACCACACAATGGATTCCTATGGAAAGAAATACATGTTACTGGTAAGTACGCTTAGAATTACTTTTCAGGGTCGGTGCTGGGCTAAAAGAAACAGCACTGGGTTCTCTCCTGATAACAGGTGAGGAAATTGGAATTAGCAGTTCGGCTGATTTTAGAGGAATATTTGTACGTTTAAAAAATGGACACTTTGAAACTTTTCTGCTGAAAATCACACAACGGATTCCTATGGAAGGAAATACAAGTTACTGGTAAGTACGCTTAGAATTACTTTTCAGCGTCAGTGCTGGGCTAAAAGATGCAGCCCTGGGTTCTCTCCTGAGAACAGGTGAGGAAATCGTAATTCGTCGCTCGGCTGATATTAGAGGATTATTTGTACGTTTCAAAAATGGACAGTTAGAAACTTTTCTGCTGAAAACCACACAATGGATTCCTATGGAAAGAAATACAAGTTACTGGTAAGTATGCTTAGAATTACTTTTCAGGGTCAGTGCTGGGCTAAAAGATGCAGCCCTGGGCTCTCTCCTGAGAACAGGTGAGGAAATTGTAATTCGTAGCTCAGCTGATTTTAGAGGAATATTTGTACGTTTCAAAAATGGACACTTAGAAACTTTTCTGCTGAAAACCACACAATGGTTTCTATGGAAAGAAATACAAGTTACTGGTAAGTACGCTTAGAATTACTTTTCAGGGTCAGTGCTGGGCTAAAAGATGCAGCACTGGGTTCTCTCCTGATAACACGTGAGAAAATTGAAATTCGCAGTTTGGCTGATTTTAGAGGAATATTTGTACGTTTCAAAAATGGACACTTAGGAACTTTTCTGCTGAAAACCACACAATGGATTCTAATGGAAAGAAATACAAGTTAAAGGTAAGTACGCTTAGAATTACTTTTCAGGGTCAGTGCTGGGCTAAAAGATGCAGCCCTGGGTTCTCTCCTGAGAACAGGTGAGTAAATCGGAATTCGTAGTTCGGCTGATTTTAGAGGAATATTTGTACATTTCAAATATGGACACTTAGAAACTTTTCTGCTGAAAACCACACAATGGATTCCTATGGAAAGAAATACAAGTTACTGGCAAGCATGCTTAGAATTACTTTTCAGGGTCAGTGCTGAGCTAAAACATGCAGCCCTGGGTTCTCTCCTGATAACAGGTGAGTAAATCGTAATTCGTAGTTCGGCTGATTTTAGAGGAATATTTGTACATTTAAAAAAAGGACACTTTGAAACTTTTCTGTTGAAAATCACACAATGGAGTCCTATGGAAGGAAATACAAGTTACTGGTAAGTACGCTTAGAATTACTTTTCAGGGTCAGTGCTAGGCTAAAAGATGCAGCCCTGGGTTCTCTCCTGAGAACAGGTGAGTAAATCGGAATTAGTAGTTCGGCTGATTTTAGAGGAATATTTGTACGTTTCAAAAATGGACACTGAAACTTATCTGCTGAAAACCACACAATGGATTCCTATGGAAGGAACTACAAGTTACTGGCAAGTACACTTAGAATTACTTTTCAGGGTCAGTGCTGGGCTAAAAGATGCAGCACTGGGTTCTCTCCTGATAATAGGTGAGGAAATTGGAATTCGTAGCTTGGCTGATTTTAGAGGAATATTTGTACGTTTCAAAAATGGACACTTTGAATCTTTTCTGCTGACAACCACACAATGGATTCCTATGGAAGGAAATACAAGTTACTGGTAAGAACGCTTAGAATTACTTTTCAGGGTCAGTGCTAGGCTAAAAGATGCAGCCCTGGGTTCTCTCCTGAGAACAGGTGAGTAAATCGTAATTCGTAGCTCGGCTGATTTTAGAGGAATGTTTGTACGTTTCAAAAATGGACAGTTAGAAACTTTTCTGCTGAAAACCACACAATGGATTCCTATGGTAGGAAATACAAGTTACTGGTAAGTAGGCTTAGAATTACTTTTCAGGTTCAGTGCTAGGCTAAAAGATGCAGCCCTGGGTTCTCTCCTGAGAACAGGTGAGTAAATCGTAATTCGTAGCTCGGCTGATTTTAGAGGAATGTTTGTACGTTTCAAAAAAGGACACTTTAAAATTTTCTGCTGAAAATCACACAATGGATTCCTATGGAAGGAAATACAAGTTACTGGTAAGTACACTTAGAATTACTTTTCAGGGTCAGTGCTGGGCTAAAAGATGCAGCCCTGGGTTCTCTCCTAATAACAGGTGAGTAAATCGGAATTCGTAGTTCGGCTGATTTTAGAGAAATATTTGTACGTTTCAAAAATGGACACTTAGAAACTTTTCTGCTGAAAACCACACAATGGATTCCTATTGAAGGAAATACAAGTTACTGGTAAGTAGGCTTAGAATTACTTTTCAGGTTCAGTGCTAGGCTAAAAGATTCAGCCCTGGGTTCTCTCCTGAGAACAGGTGAGTAAATCGTAATTCGTAGCTCGGCTGATTTTAGAGGAATATTTGAACGTTTCAAAAAAGGACACTTTAAAATTTTCTGCTGAAAATCACACAATGGATTCCTATGGAAGGAAATACAAGTTACTGGTAAGTACGCTTAGAATTACTTTTCAGGGTCGGTGCTGGGCTAAAAGATGCAGCCCTGGGTTCTCTCCTGAGAACAGGTGAGTAAATCGTAATTCGTCGCTCAGCTGATTTTAGAGGATTATTTGTACGTTTCAAAAATGGACAGTTAGAAACTTTTCTGCTGAAAATCACACAATGGATTCCTATGGAAGGAAATACAAGTTACTGGTAAGTACGCTTAGAATTACTTTTTAGGGTCAGTGCTGGGCTGAAAGATGCAGCCCTGGGTTCTCTCCTGAGAACAGGTGAGTAAATCGGAATTCGGAGTTCGGCTGATTTTAGAGGAATATTTGTACGTTTCAAAAATGGACACTTGGAAATTTTTCTGCTGAAAACCACACAATGGATTCCTATGGTAGGAAATACAAGTTACTGGTAAGTACGCTTAGAATTACTTTTCAGGGTCAGTGCTGGGCTAAAAGATGCAGCCCTGGGTTCTCTCCTGAGAACAGGTGAGTAAATCGGAATTCGTAGTTCGACTGATTTTAGAGGAATATTTGTACGTTTCAAAAATGGACACTTAGAAACTTTTCTGCTGAAAACCACACAATGGATTCCTATGGAAAGAAATACAAGTTACTGGCAAGCACGCTTAGAATTACTTTTCAGGGTCAGTGCTGAGCTAAAACATGCAGCCCTGGGTTCTCTCCTGAGAACAGGTGAGTAAATCGGAATTCGTAGTTCGGATGATTTTAGAGGAATATTTGTACGTTTCAAAAATGGACACTGAAACTTTTCTGCTGAAAACCACACAATGGATTCCTATGGAAGGAAATACAAGTTACTGTTAAGTACACTTAGAATTACTTTTCAGGGTCAGTGCTGGGCTAAAAGATGCAGCCCTGGGTTCTCTCCTGATAACAGGTGAGTAAATCGGAATTCGTAGTTCGTCTGATTTTAGAGGAATATTTGTACGTTTCAAAAATGGACACTTAGAAACTTTTCTGCTGAAAACCACACAATGGATTCCTATTGAAGGAAATACAAGTTACTGGTAAGTAGGCTTAGAATTACTTTTCAGGTTCAGTGCTAGGCTAAAAGATTCAGCCCTGGGTTCTCTCCTGAGAACAGGTGAGTAAATCGTAATTCGTCGCTCAGCTGATTTTAGAGGATTATTTGTACGTTTCAAAAAAGGACACTTTAAAATTTTCTGCTGAAAATCACACAATGGATTCCTATGGAAGGAAATACAAGTTCTGGTAAGTACGCTTAGAATTACTTTTCAGGGTCAGTGCTAGGCTAAAAGATGCAGCCCTGGGTTCTCTCCTGAGAAGAGGTGAGTAAATCGGAATTCGTAGTTCGGCTGATTTTAGAGGAATATTCGTACGTTTCAAAAATGGACACTGAAACTTTTCTGCTGAAAACCACACAATGGATTCCTATGGAAGGAAATACAAGTTACTGGCAAGTACGCTTAGAATTACTTTTCAGGGTCAGTGCTGGGCTAAAATATGCAGCCCTGGGGTCCCTCCTGATAACAGGTGAGTAAATCGTAATTCGTAGTTCAGCTGATTTTAGAGGAATATTAGTACGTTTCAAAAATGGACACTTAGAAACTTTTCTGCTGAAAACCACACAATGGATTCCTATGGAAGGAAATACAAGTTACTGGTAAGTACGCTTAGAATTACTTTTCAGGGTCGGTGCTGGGCTAAAAGATGCAGCCCTGGGTTCTCTCCTGAGAACAGGTGAGTAAATCGTAATTCGTCGCTCAGCTGATTTTAGAGGATTATTTGTACGTTTCAAAAATGGACAGTTAGAAACTTTTCTGCTGAAAATCACACAATGGATTCCTATGGAAGGAAATACAAGTTACTGGTAAGTACGCTTAGAATTACTTTTCAGGGTCAGTGCTAGGCTAAAAGATGCAGCCCTGGGTTCTCTCCTGAGAACAGGTGAGTAAATCGGAATTAGTAGTTCGGCTGATTTTAGAGGAATATTTGTACGTTTCAAAAATGGACACTGAAACTTATCTGCTGAAAACCACACAATGGATTCCTATGGAAGGAACTACAAGTTACTGGCAAGTACACTTAGAATTACTTTTCAGGGTCAGTGCTGGGCTAAAAGATGCAGCACTGGGTTCTCTCCTGATAATAGGTGAGGAAATTGGAATTCGTAGCTTGGCTGATTTTAGAGGAATATTTGTACGTTTAAAAAATGGACACTTTGAATCTTTTCTGCTGACAACCACACAATGGATTCCTATGGAAGGAAATACAAGTTACTGGTAAGAACGCTTAGAATTACTTTTCAGGGTCAGTGCTAGGCTAAAAGATGCAGCCCTGGGTTCTCTCCTGAGAACAGGTGAGTAAATCGTAATTCGTAGCTCGGCTGATTTTAGAGGAATGTTTGTACGTTTCAAAAATGGACAGTTAGAAACTTTTCTGCTGAAAACCACACAATGGATTCCTATGGTAGGAAATACAAGTTACTGGTAAGTAGGCTTAGAATTACTTTTCAGGTTCAGTGCTAGGCTAAAAGATGCAGCCCTGGGTTCTCTCCTGAGAACAGGTGAGTAAATCGTAATTCGTAGCTCGGCTGATTTTAGAGGAATGTTTGTACGTTTCAAAAAAGGACACTTTAAAATTTTCTGCTGAAAATCACACAATGGATTCCTATGGAAGGAAATACAAGTTACTGGTAAGTACACTTAGAATTACTTTTCAGGGTCAGTGCTGGGCTAAAAGATGCAGCCCTGGGTTCTCTCCTAATAACAGGTGAGTAAATCGGAATTCGTAGTTCGGCTGATTTTAGAGAAATATTTGTACGTTTCAAAAATGGACACTTAGAAACTTTTCTGCTGAAAACCACACAATGGATTCCTATTGAAGGAAATACAAGTTACTGGTAAGTAGGCTTAGAATTACTTTTCAGGTTCAGTGCTAGGCTAAAAGATTCAGCCCTGGGTTCTCTCCTGAGAACAGGTGAGTAAATCGTAATTCGTAGCTCGGCTGATTTTAGAGGAATATTTGAACGTTTCAAAAAAGGACACTTTAAAATTTTCTGCTGAAAATCACACAATGGATTCCTATGGAAGGAAATACAAGTTACTGGTAAGTACGCTTAGAATTACTTTTCAGGGTCGGTGCTGGGCTAAAAGATGCAGCCCTGGGTTCTCTCCTGAGAACAGGTGAGTAAATCGTAATTCGTCGCTCAGCTGATTTTAGAGGATTATTTGTACGTTTCAAAAATGGACAGTTAGAAACTTTTCTGCTGAAAATCACACAATGGATTCCTATGGAAGGAAATACAAGTTACTGGTAAGTACGCTTAGAATTACTTTTTAGGGTCAGTGCTGGGCTGAAAGATGCAGCCCTGGGTTCTCTCCTGAGAACAGGTGAGTAAATCGGAATTCGGAGTTCGGCTGATTTTAGAGGAATATTTGTACGTTTCAAAAATGGACACTTGGAAATTTTTCTGCTGAAAACCACACAATGGATTCCTATGGTAGGAAATACAAGTTACTGGTAAGTACGCTTAGAATTACTTTTCAGGGTCAGTGCTGGGCTAAAAGATGCAGCCCTGGGTTCTCTCCTGAGAACAGGTGAGTAAATCGGAATTCGTAGTTCGACTGATTTTAGAGGAATATTTGTACGTTTCAAAAATGGACACTTAGAAACTTTTCTGCTGAAAACCACACAATGGATTCCTATGGAAAGAAATACAAGTTACTGGCAAGCACGCTTAGAATTACTTTTCAGGGTCAGTGCTGAGATAAAACATGCAGCCCTGGGTTCTCTCCTGAGAACAGGTGAGTAAATCGGAATTCGTAGTTCGGATGATTTTAGAGGAATATTTGTACGTTTCAAAAATGGACACTGAAACTTTTCTGCTGAAAACCACACAATGGATTCCTATGGAAGGAAATACAAGTTACTGTTAAGTACACTTAGAATTACTTTTCAGGGTCAGTGCTGGGCTAAAAGATGCAGCCCTGGGTTCTCTCCTGATAACAGGTGAGTAAATCGGAATTCGTAGTTCGTCTGATTTTAGAGGAATATTTGTACGTTTCAAAAATGGACACTTAGAAACTTTTCTGCTGAAAACCACACAATGGATTCCTATTGAAGGAAATACAAGTTACTGGTAAGTAGGCTTAGAATTACTTTTCAGGTTCAGTGCTAGGCTAAAAGATTCAGCCCTGGGTTCTCTCCTGAGAACAGGTGAGTAAATCGTAATTCGTCGCTCAGCTGATTTTAGAGGATTATTTGTACGTTTCAAAAAAGGACACTTTAAAATTTTCTGCTGAAAATCACACAATGGATTCCTATGGAAGGAAATACAAGTTACTGGTAAGTACGCTTAGAATTACTTTTCAGGGTCAGTGCTAGGCTAAAAGATGCAGCCCTGGGTTCTCTCCTGAGAAGAGGTGAGTAAATCGGAATTCGTAGTTCGGCTGATTTTAGAGGAATATTCGTACGTTTCAAAAATGGACACTGAAACTTTTCTGCTGAAAACCACACAATGGATTCCTATGGAAGGAAATACAAGTTACTGGCAAGTACGCTTAGAATTACTTTTCAGGGTCAGTGCTGGGCTAAAATATGCAGCCCTGGGGTCCCTCCTGATAACAGGTGAGTAAATCGTAATTCGTAGTTCAGCTGATTTTAGAGGAATATTAGTACGTTTCAAAAATGGACACTTAGAAACTTTTCTGCTGAAAACCACACAATGGATTCCTATGGAAGGAAATACAAGTTACTGGTAAGTACGCTTAGAATTACTTTTCAGGGTCGGTGCTGGGCTAAAAGATGCAGCCCTGGGTTCTCTCCTGAGAACAGGTGAGTAAATCGTAATTCGTCGCTCAGCTGATTTTAGAGGATTATTTGTACGTTTCAAAAATGGACAGTTAGAAACTTTTCTGCTGAAAATCACACAATGGATTCCTATGGAAGGAAATACAAGTTACTGGTAAGTACGCTTAGAATTACTTTTCAGGGTCAGTGCTAGGCTAAAAGATGCAGCCCTGGGTTCTCTCCTGAGAACAGGTGAGTAAATCGGAATTAGTAGTTCGGCTGATTTTAGAGGAATATTTGTACGTTTCAAAAATGGACACTGAAACTTATCTGCTGAAAACCACACAATGGATTCCTATGGAAGGAACTACAAGTTACTGGCAAGTACACTTAGAATTACTTTTCAGGGTCAGTGCTGGGCTAAAAGATGCAGCACTGGGTTCTCTCCTGATAATAGGTGAGGAAATTGGAATTCGTAGCTTGGCTGATTTTAGAGGAATATTTGTACGTTTAAAAAATGGACACTTTGAATCTTTTCTGCTGACAACCACACAATGGATTCCTATGGAAGGAAATACAAGTTACTGGTAAGAACGCTTAGAATTACTTTTCAGGGTCAGTGCTAGGCTAAAAGATGCAGCCCTGGGTTCTCTCCTGAGAACAGGTGAGTAAATCGTAATTCGTAGCTCGGCTGATTTTAGAGGAATGTTTGTACGTTTCAAAAATGGACAGTTAGAAACTTTTCTGCTGAAAACCACACAATGGATTCCTATGGTAGGAAATACAAGTTACTGGTAAGTAGGCTTAGAATTACTTTTCAGGTTCAGTGCTAGGCTAAAAGATGCAGCCCAGGGTTCTCTCCTGAGAACAGGTGAGTAAATCGTAATTCGTAGCTCGGCTGATTTTAGAGGAATGTTTGTACGTTTCAAAAAAGGACACTTTAAAATTTTCTGCTGAAAATCACACAATGGATTCCTATGGAAGGAAATACAAGTTACTGGTAAGTACACTTAGAATTACTTTTCAGGGTCAGTGCTGGGCTAAAAGATGCAGCCCTGGGTTCTCTCCTAATAACAGGTGAGTAAATCGGAATTCGTAGTTCGGCTGATTTTAGAGAAATATTTGTACGTTTCAAAAATGGACACTTAGAAACTTTTCTGCTGAAAACCACACAATGGATTCCTATTGAAGGAAATACAAGTTACTGGTAAGTAGGCTTAGAATTACTTTTCAGGTTCAGTGCTAGGCTAAAAGATTCAGCCCTGGGTTCTCTCCTGAGAACAGGTGAGTAAATCGTAATTCGTAGCTCGGCTGATTTTAGAGGAATATTTGAACGTTTCAAAAAAGGACACTTTAAAATTTTCTGCTGAAAATCACACAATGGATTCCTATGGAAGGAAATACAAGTTACTGGTAAGTACGCTTAGAATTACTTTTCAGGGTCGGTGCTGGGCTAAAAGATGCAGCCCTGGGTTCTCTCCTGAGAACAGGTGAGTAAATCGTAATTCGTCGCTCAGCTGATTTTAGAGGATTATTTGTACGTTTCAAAAATGGACAGTTAGAAACTTTTCTGCTGAAAATCACACAATGGATTCCTATGGAAGGAAATACAAGTTACTGGTAAGTACGCTTAGAATTACTTTTTAGGGTCAGTGCTGGGCTGAAAGATGCAGCCCTGGGTTCTCTCCTGAGAACAGGTGAGTAAATCGGAATTCGGAGTTCGGCTGATTTTAGAGGAATATTTGTACGTTTCAAAAATGGACACTTGGAAATTTTTCTGCTGAAAACCACACAATGGATTCCTATGGTAGGAAATACAAGTTACTGGTAAGTACGCTTAGAATTACTTTTCAGGGTCAGTGCTGGGCTAAAAGATGCAGCCCTGGGTTCTCTCCTGAGAACAGGTGAGTAAATCGGAATTCGTAGTTCGACTGATTTTAGAGGAATATTTGTACGTTTCAAAAATGGACACTTAGAAACTTTTCTGCTGAAAACCACACAATGGATTCCTATGGAAAGAAATACAAGTTACTGGCAAGCACGCTTAGAATTACTTTTCAGGGTCAGTGCTGAGCTAAAACATGCAGCCCTGGGTTCTCTCCTGAGAACAGGTGAGTAAATCGGAATTCGTAGTTCGGATGATTTTAGAGGAATATTTGTACGTTTCAAAAATGGACACTGAAACTTTTCTGCTGAAAACCACACAATGGATTCCTATGGAAGGAAATACAAGTTACTGTTAAGTACACTTAGAATTACTTTTCAGGGTCAGTGCTGGGCTAAAAGATGCAGCCCTGGGTTCTCTCCTGATAACAGGTGAGTAAATCGGAATTCGTAGTTCGTCTGATTTTAGAGGAATATTTGTACGTTTCAAAAATGGACACTTAGAAACTTTTCTGCTGAAAACCACACAATGGATTCCTATTGAAGGAAATACAAGTTACTGGTAAGTAGGCTTAGAATTACTTTTCAGGTTCAGTGCTAGGCTAAAAGATTCAGCCCTGGGTTCTCTCCTGAGAACAGGTGAGTAAATCGTAATTCGTCGCTCAGCTGATTTTAGAGGATTATTTGTACGTTTCAAAAAAGGACACTTTAAAATTTTCTGCTGAAAATCACACAATGGATTCCTATGGAAGGAAATACAAGTTACTGGTAAGTACGCTTAGAATTACTTTTCAGGGTCAGTGCTAGGCTAAAAGATGCAGCCCTGGGTTCTCTCCTGAGAAGAGGTGAGTAAATCGGAATTCGTAGTTCGGCTGATTTTAGAGGAATATTCGTACGTTTCAAAAATGGACACTGAAACTTTTCTGCTGAAAACCACACAATGGATTCCTATGGAAGGAAATACAAGTTACTGGCAAGTACGCTTAGAATTACTTTTCAGGGTCAGTGCTGGGCTAAAATATGCAGCCCTGGGGTCCCTCCTGATAACAGGTGAGTAAATCGTAATTCGTAGTTCAGCTGATTTTAGAGGAATATTAGTACGTTTCAAAAATGGACACTTAGAAACTTTTCTGCTGAAAACCACACAATGGATTCCTATGGAAGGAAATACAAGTTACTGGTAAGTACGCTTAGAATTACTTTTCAGGGTCGGTGCTGGGCTAAAAGATGCAGCCCTGGGTTCTCTCCTGAGAACAGGTGAGTAAATCGTAATTCGTCGCTCAGCTGATTTTAGAGGATTATTTGTACGTTTCAAAAATGGACAGTTAGAAACTTTTCTGCTGAAAATCACACAATGGATTCCTATGGAAGGAAATACAAGTTACTGGTAAGTACGCTTAGAATTACTTTTCAGGGTCAGTGCTAGGCTAAAAGATGCAGCCCTGGGTTCTCTCCTGAGAACAGGTGAGTAAATCGGAATTCGTAGTTCGGCTGATTTTAGAGGAATATTTGTACAGTTCAAAAATGGACACTTGGAAATTTTTCTGCTGAAAACCACACAATGGATTCCTATGGTAGGAATTACAAGTTACTGGTAAGTACGCTTAGAATTACTTTTCAGGGTCAGTGCTGGGCTAAAAGATGCAGCACTGGGTTCTCTCCTGATAACAGGTGAGGAAATTGGAATTAGCAGTTCAGCTGATTTTAGAGGAATATTTGTACGTTTCAAAAATGGACACTGAAACTTTTCTGCTGAAAATCACACAATGGATTCCTATGGAAAGAAATACAAGTTACTGGTAAGTACGCTTAGAATTACTTTTCAGGGTCAGTGCTGGGCTAAAAGATGCAGCCCTGGGTTCTCTCCTGATAACAGGTGAGGAAATTGGAATTCGCAGTTCGGCTGATTTTAGAGGAATATTTGTACGTTTAAAAAATGGACACTTTAAAACTTTTCTGCTGAAAATCACACAATGGATTCCTATGGAAGGAAATACAAGTTACTTGTAAGTACGCTTAGAATTACTTTTCAGGGTCAGTGCTAGGCTAAAAGATGCAGCCCTGGGTTCGCTCCTGAGAACAGGTGAGTAAATCGGAATTCGTAGTTCGGCTGATTTTAGAGGAATACTTGTACGTTTCAAAAATGGACACTGAAACTTTTCTGCTGAAAACCACACAATGAATTCCTATGGAAGGAAATAAAAGTTACTGGTAAGTACGCTTAGAATTACTTTTCAGCGTCAGTGCTGGGCTAAAAGATGCAGCCCTGGGTTCTCTCCTGAGAACAGGTGAGTAAATCGTAATTCGTCGCTCGGCTGATATTAGACGATTATTTGTACGTTTCAAAAATGGACAGTTAGAAACTTTTCTGCTGAACACCACAAAATGGATTCCTATGGAAAGAAATACAAGTTACTGGTAAGTATGCTTAGAATTACTTTTCAGGGTCAGTGCTGGGCTAAAAGATGCAGCCCTGGGCTCTCTCCTGAGAACAGGTGAGGAAATTGTAATTCGTAGCTCAGCTGATTTTAGAGGAATATTTGTACGTTTCAAAACTGGACACTTAGAAACTTTTCTGCTGAAAACCACACAATGGTTTCTATGGAAAGAAATACAAGTTACTGGTAAGTACACTTAGAATTACTTTTCAGGGTCAGTGCTGGGCTAAAAGATGCAGCACTGGGTTCTCTCCTGATAACACGTGAGAAAGTTGAAATTCGCAGTTTGGCTGATTTTAGAGGAATATTTGTACGTTTCAAAAATGGACACTTAGGAACTTTTCTGCTGAAAACCACACAATGGATTCCTATGGAAAGAAATACAAGTTAAAGGTAAGTACGCTTAGAATTACTTTTCAGGGTCAGTGCTGGGCTAAAAGGTGCAGCCCTGGGTTCTCTCCTGAGAACAGGTGAGGAAATTGGAATTAGCAGTTCGGCTGATTTTAGAGGAATATTTGTACGTTTAAAAAATGGACACTTTGAAACTTTTCTGCTGAAAATCACACAATGGATTCCTATGGAAAGAAATACAAGTTACTGGTAAGTACGCTTAGAATTACTTTTCAGGGTCAGTGCTTGGCTAAAAGATGCAGCCCTGGGTTCTCTCCTAAGAATAGGTTAATAAATCGTAACTCGCAGCTCGGCTGATTTTAGAGGAATATTTGTATGTTTCAAAAATGGACACTTTGAAACCTTTCTGCTGAAAACCACACAATGGATTCCTATGGAAAGAAATACAAGTTACTGGTAAGTACGCTTAGAATTACTTTTCAGGGTCAGTGCTAGGCTAAAAGATGCAGCCCTGGGTTCTCTTCTGAGAACAGGTGAGTAAATCAGAATTCGTAGTTCGGCTGATTTTAGAGGAATATTTGTATGTTTCAAAAATGGACACTGAAACTTTTCTGCTGAAAAACACACAATGGATTCCTATTGAAGGAAATACAAGTTACTGGCAAGTACACTTAGAATTACTTTTCAGGGTCAGTGCTGGGCTAAAAGATGCAGCCCTGGGTTCTCTCCTGATAACAGGTGAGTAAATCGGAATTCGTAGTTCGGCTGATTTTAGAGGAATATTTGTACTTTTCAAAAATGGACACTTAGAAACTTTTCTGCTGAAAACCACACAATGCATTCCTATGGTAGGAAATACAAGTTACTGGTAAGTACGCTTAGATCTACTTTTCAGGGTCAGTGCTGGGCTAAAAGATGCAGCACTAGGTTCTCTCCTGATAACAGGTGAGGAAATTGGAATTAGCAGTTCGGCTAATTTTAGAGGAATATTTGTACGTTTCAAAAATGGACACTGAAACTTTTCTGCTGAAAATCACTCAATGGATTCCTATGAAAGGAAATACAAGTTACTGGTAAGTACGCTTAGAATTACTTTTCAGGGTCAGTGCTAGGCTAAAAGATGCAGCCCTGGGTTCTCTCCTGAGAACAGGTGAGTAAATCGGAATTTATAGTTCGGCTGATTTTAGAGGAATAGTTGTACGTTTCAAAAATGGACACTTTGAAACTTTTCTGCTGAAAATCACACAATGGATTCCTATGGAAAGAAATACAAGTTACTGGTAAGTACGCTTAGAATTACTTTTCAGGGTCAGTGCTGGGCTAAAAGATGCAGCCCTGGGTTCTCTCCTGAGAACAGGTTAGTAAATCGTAACTCGCAGCTCGGCTGATTTTAGAGGAATATTTGTATGTTTCAAAAATGGACACTTTGAAACCTTTCTGCTGAAAACCACACAATGGATTCCTATGGAAAGAAATACAAGTTACTGGTAAGTACGCTTAGAATTACTTTTCAGGGTCAGTGCTAGGCTAAAAGATGCAGCCCTGGGTTCTCTCCTGAGAACAGGTGAGTAAATCGGAATTCGTAGTTCGGCTGATTTTAGAGGAATATTTGTACGTTTCAAAAATGGACACTGAAACTTTTCTGCTGAAAACCACACAATGGATTCCTATTGAAGGAAATACAAGTTACTGGCAAGTACACTTAGAATTACTTTTCAGGGTCAGTGCTGGGCTAAAAGAGGCAGCCCTGGGTTCTCTCCTGATAACAGATGAGTAAATCAGAATTCGGAGTTCGGCTGATTTTAGAGGAATATTTGTACTTTTCAAAAATGGACACTTAGAAACTTTTCTGCTGAAAACCACACAATGCATTCCTATGGTAGGAAATACAAGTTACTGGTAAGTACGCTTAGATCTACTTTTCAGGGTCAGTGCTGGGCTAAAAGATGCAGCACTAGGTTCTCTCCTGATAACAGGTGAGGAAATTGGAATTAGCAGTTCGGCTAATTTTAGAGGAATATTTGTACGTTTCAAAAATGGACACTTTGAAACTTTTCTGCTGAAAATCACACAATGGATTCCTATGAAAGGAAATACAAGTTACTGGTAAGTACGCTTAGAATTACTTTTCAGGGTCAGTGCTAGGCTAAAAGATGCAGCCCTGGGTTCTCTCCTGAGAACGGGTGAGTAAATCGGAATTCGCAGTCCGGCTGATTTTAGAGGAATATTTGTACGTTTCAAAAATGGAAACTGAAACTTTTCTGCTGAAAACTACACAATGGATTCCTATGGAAGAAAACACAAGTTACTGGTAAGTACGCTTAGAATTACTTTTCAGGGTCACTGCTGGGCTAAAAAATGCAGCCCTGGGTTCTCCCCTGAGAACAGGTGAGTAAATCATAATTCGTAGTTCGGCTGATTTTAGAGGAATATTTGTAAGTTTCAAAAATGGACACTTAGAAACTTTTCTGCTGAAAACCACACAATGGATTCCTATGGAAAGAAATACAAGTTACTGGTAAGTACGCTTAGAATTACTTTTCAGGGTCAGTGCTGGGCTAAAAGATGCAGCCCTGGGTTCTCTCCTGAGAACAGGTTAGTAAATCGTAACTCGCAGCTCGGCTGATTTTAGAGGAATATTTGTATGTTTCAAAAATGGAAACTTTGAAACCTTTCTGCTGAAAACCACACAATGGATTCCTATGGAAAGAAATACAAGTTACTGGTAAGTACGCTTAGAATTACTTTTCAGGGTCAGTGCTAGGCTAAAAGATGCAGCCCTGGGTTCTCTCCTGAGAACAGGTGAGTAAATCGGAATTCGTAGTTCGGCTGATTTTAGAGGAATATTTGTACGTTTCAAAAATGGACACTGAAACTTTTCTGCTGAAAACCACACAATGGATTCCTATTGAAGGAAATACAAGTTACTGGTAAGTACACTTAGAATTACTTTTCAGGGTCAGTGCTGTGCTAAAAGATACAGCACTGGGTTCTCTCCTGATAACAGGTGAGGAATTTGGAATTAGCAGTTCGTCTGATTTTAGAGGAATATTTGTACGTTTAAAAAATGGATACTGAAACATTTCTGCTGAAAACCACACAATAGATTCCTATGGAAGGATATACAAGTTACTGGCAAGCACGCTTAGAATTACTTTTCAGGGTCAGTGTTGGGCTAAAAGATGCAGCCCTGGGTTCTCTCCTGATAACAGGTGAGTAAATCGTAATTCGTAGTTCGGCTGTTTTTAGAGGAATATTTGTACGTTTGAAAAATGGACACTTTGAAACTTTTCTGCTGAAAACCACACAATGGATTCCTATGGAAAGAAATACAAGTTACTGGTAAGTACGCTTAGAATTACTTTTCAGGGTCAGTGCTGGGCTAAAAGATGCAGCACTGGGTTCTCTCCTGATTACACGTGAGAAAATTGAAATTCGCAGTTCGGCTGATTTTAGAGGAATATTTGTACGTTTCAAAAATGGACACTTAGGAACTTTTCTGCTGAAAACCACACAATGGATTACTATGGAAAGAAATACAAGTTACTGGTAAGTACGCTTAGAATTACTTTTCAGGGTCAGTGCTGGGCTAAAAGATGCAGCCCTGGGTTCTCTCCTGAGAAGAAGTGAGTAAATCGGAATTAGTTGTTCGGCTGATTTTAGAGGAATATTTGTACGTTTCAAAAATGGACACTTAGAAACTTTTCTGCTGAAAACCACACAATGGATTCCTATGGTAGGAAATACAAGTTACTGGTAAGTACGCGAAGAATTACTCTTCAGGGTCAGTGCTGGGCTAAAAGATGCAGCACTGGGTTCTCTCCTGATAACAGGTGAGTAAATCGTAATTCGTAGCTCGGCTGATTTTAGAGGAATATTTGTACGTTTCAAAAATGGACACTTAGAAACTTTTCTGCTAAAAACCACACAATGGATTCCTATGGAAAGAAATACAAGTTACTGGTAAATACGCTTAGAATTACTTTTCAGGGTCAGTGCTGGCTAAAAGATGCATCCCTGGGTTCTCTCCTGAGAACAGGTGAGTAAATCGTAATTCGTAGCTCGGCTGATTTTAGAGGAATATTTGAACGTTTCAAAAAAGGACACTTTAAAATTTTCTGCTGAAAATCACACAATGGATTCCTATGGAAGGAAATACAAGTTACTGGTAAGTACGCTTAGAATTACTTTTCAGGGTCGGTGCTGGGCTAAAAGATGCAGCCCTGGGTTCTCTCCTGAGAACAGGTGAGTAAATCGTAATTCGTCGCTCAGCTGATTTTAGAGGATTATTTGTACGTTTCAAAAATGGACAGTTAGAAACTTTTCTGCTGAAAATCACACAATGGATTCCTATGGAAGGAAATACAAATACAAGTTACTGGTAAGTACGCTTAGAATTACTTTTTAGGGTCAGTGCTGGGCTGAAAGATGCAGCCCTGGGTTCTCTCCTGAGAACAGGTGAGTAAATCGGAATTCGTAGTTCGGCTGATTTTAGAGGAATATTTGTACGTTTCAAAAATGGACACTTGGAAATTTTTCTGCTGAAAACCACACAATGGATTCCTATGGTAGGAAATACAAGTTACTGGTAAGTACGCTTAGAATTACTTTTCAGGGTCAGTGCTGGGCTAAAAGATGCAGCCGTGGGTTCTCTCCTGAGAACAGGTGAGTAAATCGGAATTCGTAGTTCGACTGATTTTAGAGGAATATTTGTACGTTTCAAAAATGGACACTTAGAAACTTTTCTGCTGAAAACCACACAATGGATTCCTATGGAAAGAAATACAAGTTACTGGCAAGCACGCTTAGAATTACTTTTCAGGGTCAGTGCTGAGCTAAAACATGCAGCCCTGGGTTCTCTCCTGAGAACAGGTGAGTAAATCGGAATTCGTAGTTCGGATGATTTTAGAGGAATATTTGTACGTTTCAAAAATGGACACTGAAACTTTTCTGCTGAAAACCACACAATGGATTCCTATGGAAGGAAATACAAGTTACTGTTAAGTACACTTAGAATTACTTTTCAGGGTCAGTGCTGGGCTAAAAGATGCAGCCCTGGGTTCTCTCCTGATAACAGGTGAGTAAATCGGAATTCGTAGTTCGTCTGATTTTAGAGGAATATTTGTACGTTTCAAAAATGAAAACTGAAACTTTTCTGCTGAAAACTACACAATGGATTCCTATGGAAGAAAACACAAGTTACTGGTAAGTACGCTTAGAATTACTTTTCAGGGTCACTGCTGGGCTAAAAAATGCAGCCCTGGGTTCTCCCCTGAGAACAGGTGAGTAAATCATAATTCGTAGTTCGGCTGATTTTAGAGGAATATTTGTAAGTTTCAAAAATGGACACTTAGAAACTTTTCTGCTGAAAACCACACAATGGATTCCTATGGAAAGAAATACAAGTTACTGGTAAGTACGCTTAGAATTACTTTTCAGGGTCAGTGCTGGGCTAAAAGATGCAGCCCTGGGTTCTCTCCTGAGAACAGGTTAGTAAATCGTAACTCGCAGCTCGGCTGATTTTAGAGGAATATTTGTATGTTTCAAAAATGGAAACTTTGAAACCTTTCTGCTGAAAACCACACAATGGATTCCTATGGAAAGAAATACAAGTTACTGGTAAGTACGCTTAGAATTACTTTTCAGGGTCAGTGCTAGGCTAAAAGATGCAGCCCTGGGTTCTCTCCTGAGAACAGGTGAGTAAATCGGAATTCGTAGTTCGGCTGATTTTAGAGGAATATTTGTACGTTTCAAAAATGGACACTGAAACTTTTCTGCTGAAAACCACACAATGGATTCCTATTGAAGGAAATACAAGTTACTGGTAAGTACACTTAGAATTACTTTTCAGGGTCAGTGCTGTGCTAAAAGATACAGCACTGGGTTCTCTCCTGATAACAGGTGAGGAATTTGGAATTAGCAGTTCGTCTGATTTTAGAGGAATATTTGTACGTTTAAAAAATGGATACTGAAACATTTCTGCTGAAAACCACACAATAGATTCCTATGGAAGGATATACAAGTTACTGGCAAGCACGCTTAGAATTACTTTTCAGGGTCAGTGTTGGGCTAAAAGATGCAGCCCTGGGTTCTCTCCTGATAACAGGTGAGTAAATCGTAATTCGTAGTTCGGCTGTTTTTAGAGGAATATTTGTACGTTTGAAAAATGGACACTTTGAAACTTTTCTGCTGAAAACCACACAATGGATTCCTATGGAAAGAAATACAAGTTACTGGTAAGTATGCTTAGAATTACTTTTCAGGGTCAGTGCTGGGCTAAAAGATGCAGCCCTGGGCTCTCCCCTGAGAACAGGTGAGGAAATTGTAATTCGTAGCTCGGCTGATTTTAGAGGAATATTTGTACGTTTCAAAAATGGACACTTAGAAACTTTTCTGCTGAAAACCACACAATGGATTCCTATGGAAAGAAATACAAGTTACTGGTAAGTACGCTTAGAATTACTTTTCAGGGTCAGTGCTGGGCTAAAAGATGCAGCACTGGGTTCTCTCCTGATTACACGTGAGAAAATTGAAATTCGCAGTTCGGCTGATTTTAGAGGAATATTTGTACGTTTCAAAAATGGACACTTAGGAACTTTTCTGCTGAAAACCACACAATGGATTCCTATGGAAAGAAATACAAGTTACAGGAAAGTACGCTTAGAATTACTTTTCAGGGTCAGTGCTGGGCTAAAAGATGCAGCCCTGGGTTCTCTCCTGAGAACAGGTGAGTAAATCGGAATTCGTAGTTCGGCTGATTTTAGAGGAATATTTGTACGTTTCAAAAATGGACACTTAGAAACTTTTCTGCTGAAAACCACACAATGGATTACTATGGAAAGAAATACAAGTTACTGGTAAGTACGCTTAGAATTACTTTTCAGGGTCAGTGCTGGGCTAAAAGATGCAGCCCTGGGTTCTCTCCTGAGAAGAAGTGAGTAAATCGGAATTAGTTGTTCGGCTGATTTTAGAGGAATATTTGTACGTTTCAAAAATGGACACTTAGAAACTTTTCTGCTGAAAACCACACAATGGATTCCTATGGTAGGAAATACAAGTTACTGGTAAGTACGCGAAGAATTACTCTTCAGGGTCAGTGCTGGGCTAAAAGATGCAGCACTGGGTTCTCTCCTGATAACAGGTGAGTAAATCGTAATTCGTAGCTCGGCTGATTTTAGAGGAATATTTGTACGTTTCAAAAATGGACACTTAGAAACTTTTCTGCTAAAAACCACACAATGGATTCCTATGGAAAGAAATACAAGTTACTGGTAAATACGCTTAGAATTACTTTTCAGGGTCAGTGCTGGCTAAAAGATGCATCCCTGGGTTCTCTCCTGAGAACAGGTGAGTAAATCGTAATTCGTCGCTCAGCTGATTTTAGAGGATTATTTGTACGTTTCAAAAATGGACAGTTAGAAACTTTTCTGCTGAAAATCACACAATGGATTCCTATGGAAGGAAATACAAATACAAGTTACTGGTAAGTACGCTTAGAATTACTTTTTAGGGTCAGTGCTGGGCTGAAAGATGCAGCCCTGGGTTCTCTCCTGAGAACAGGTGAGTAAATCGGAATTCGTAGTTCGGCTGATTTTAGAGGAATATTTGTACGTTTCAAAAATGGACACTTGGAAATTTTTCTGCTGAAAACCACACAATGGATTCCTATGGTAGGAAATACAAGTTACTGGTAAGTACGCTTAGAATTACTTTTCAGGGTCAGTGCTGGGCTAAAAGATGCAGCCGTGGGTTCTCTCCTGAGAACAGGTGAGTAAATCGGAATTCGCAGTTCGACTGATTTTAGAGGAATATTTGTACGTTTCAAAAATGGACACTTCGAAACTTTTCTGCTGAAAACCACACAATGGATTCCTATGGAAAGAAATACAAGTTACTGGCAAGCACGCTTAGAATTACTTTTCAGGGTCAGTGCTGAGCTAAAACATGCAGCCCTGGGTTCTCTCCTGTGAACAGGTGAGTAAATCGGAATTCGTAGTTCGGATGATTTTAGAGGAATATTTGTACGTTTCAAAAATGGACACTGAAACTTTTCTGCTGAAAACCACACAATGGATTCCTATGGAAGGAAATACAAGTTACTGTTAAGTACACTTAGAATTACTTTTCAGGGTCAGTGCTGGGCTAAAAGATGCAGCCCTGGGTTCTCTCCTGATAACAGGTGAGTAAATCGGAATTCGTAGTTCGTCTGATTTTAGAGGAATATTTGTACGTTTCAAAAATGGACACTTAGAAACTTTTCTGCTGAAAACCACACAATGGATTCCTATTGAAGGAAATACAAGTTACTGGTAAGTAGGCTTAGAATTACTTTTCAGGTTCAGTGCTAGGCTAAAAGATTCAGCCCTGGGTTCTCTCCTGAGAACAGGTGAGTAAATCGTAATTCGTCGCTCAGCTGATTTTAGAGGATTATTTGTACGTTTCAAAAAAGGACACTTTAAAATTTTCTGCTGAAAATCACACAATGGATTCCTATGGAAGGAAATACAAGTTACTGGTAAGTACGCTTAGAATTACTTTTCAGGGTCAGTGCTAGGCTAAAAGATGCAGCCCTGGGTTCTCTCCTGAGAAGAGGTGAGTAAATCGGAATTCGTAGTTCGGCTGATTTTAGAGGAATATTTGTACGTTTCAAAAATGGACACTGAAACTTTTCTGCTGAAAACCACACAATGGATTCCTATGGAAGGAAATACAAGTTACTGGCAAGTACGCTTAGAATTACTTTTCAGGGTCAGTGCTGGGCTAAAATATGCAGCCCTGGGGTCCCTCCTGATAACAGGTGAGTAAATCGTAATTCGTAGTTCAGCTGATTTTAGAGGAATATTAGTACGTTTCAAAAATGGACACTTAGAAACTTTTCTGCTGAAAACCACACAATGGATTCCTATGGAAGGAAATACAAGTTACTGGTAAGTACGCTTAGAATTACTTTTCAGGGTCGGTGCTGGGCTAAAAGATGCAGCCCTGGGTTCTCTCCTGAGAACAGGTGAGTAAATCGTAATTCGTCGCTCAGCTGATTTTAGAGGATTATTTGTACGTTTCAAAAATGGACAGTTAGAAACTTTTCTGCTGAAAACCACACAATGGATTCCTATGGAAAGAAATACAAGTTACTGGTAAGTATGCTTAGAATTACTTTTCAGGGTCAGTGCTGGGCTAAAAGATGCAGCCCTGGGCTCTCCCCTGAGAACAGGTGAGGAAATTGTAATTCGTAGCTCGGCTGATTTTAGAGGAATATTTGTACGTTTCAAAAATGGACACTTAGAAACTTTTCTGCTGAAAACCACACAATGGATTCCTATGGAAAGAAATACAAGTTACTGGTAAGTACGCTTAGAATTACTTTTCAGGGTCAGTGCTGGGCTAAAAGATGCAGCCCTGGGTTCTCTCCTGAGAACAGGTGAGTAAATCGGAATTCGTAGTTCGGCTGATTTTAGAGGAATATTTGTACGTTTCAAAAATGGACACTTAGAAACTTTTCTGCTGAAAACCACACAATGGATTCCTATGGAAAGAAATACAAGTTACTGGTAAGTACGCTTAGAATTACTTTTCAGGGTCAGTGCTGGGCTAAAAGATGCAGCCCTGGGTTCTCTCCTGAGAAGAAGTGAGTAAATCGGAATTAGTTGTTCGGCTGATTTTAGAGGAATATTTGTACATTTCAAAAATGGACACTTAGAAACTTTTCTGGTGAAAACCACACAATGGATTCCTATGGTAGGAAATACAAGTTACTGGTAAGTACGCGAAGAATTACTCTTCAGGGTCAGTGCTGGGCTAAAAGATGCAGCACTGGGTTCTCTCCTGATAACAGGTGAGTAAATCGTAATTCGTAGCTCGGCTGATTTTAGAGGAATATTTGTACGTTTCAAAAATGGACACTTAGAAACTTTTCTGCTAAAAACCACACAATGGATTCCTATGGAAAGAAATACAAGTTACTGGTAAATACGCTTAGAATTACTTTTCAGGGTCAGTGCTGGCTAAAAGATGCAGCCCTGGGTCCTCTCCTGAGAACAGGTGAGTAAATCGTAATTCGTAGCTCGGCTGATTTTAGAGGAATATTTGAACGTTTCAAAAAAGGACACTTTAAAATTTTCTGCTGAAAATCACACAATGGATTCCTATGGAAGGAAATACAAGTTACTGGTAAGTACGCTTAGAATTACTTTTCAGGGTCGGTGCTGGGCTAAAAGATGCAGCCCTGGGTTCTCTCCTGAGAACAGGTGAGTAAATCGTAATTCGTCGCTCAGCTGATTTTAGAGGATTATTTGTACGTTTCAAAAATGGACAGTTAGAAACTTTTCTGCTGAAAATCACACAATGGATTCCTATGGAAGGAAATACAAGTTACTGGTAAGTACGCTTAGAATTACTTTTTAGGGTCAGTGCTGGGCTGAAAGATGCAGCCCTGGGTTCTCTCCTGAGAACAGGTGAGTAAATCGGAATTCGTAGTTCGGCTGATTTTAGAGGAATATTTGTACGTTTAAAAAATGGACACTTGGAAATTTTTCTGCTGAAAACCACACAATGGATTCCTATGGTAGGAAATACAAGTTACTGGTAAGTACGCTTAGAATTACTTTTCAGGGTCAGTGCTGGGCTAAAAGATGCAGCCCTGGGTTCTCTCCTGAGAACAGGTGAGTAAATCGGAATTCGTAGTTCGACTGATTTTAGAGGAATATTTGTACGTTTCAAAAATGGACACTTAGAAACTTTTCTGCTGAAAACCACACAATGGATTCCTATGGAAAGAAATACAAGTTACTGGCAAGCACGCTTAGAATTACTTTTCAGGGACAGTGCTGAGCTAAAACATGCAGCCCTGGGTTCTCTCCTGAGAACAGGTGAGTAAATCGGAATTCGTAGTTCGGATGATTTTAGAGGAATATTTGTACGTTTCAAAAATGGACACTGAAACTTTTCTGCTGAAAACCAAACAATGGATTCCTATGGAAGGAAATACAAGTTACTGTTAAGTACACTTAGAATTACTTTTCAGGGTCAGTGCTGGGCTAAAAGATGCAGCCCTGGGTTCTCTCCTGATAACAGGTGAGTAAATCGGAATTCGTAGTTCGTCTGATTTTAGAGGAATATTTGTACGTTTCAAAAATGGACACTTAGAAACTTTTCTGCTGAAAACCACACAATGGATTCCTATTGAAGGAAATACAAGTTACTGGTAAGTAGGCTTAGAATTACTTTTCAGGTTCAGTGCTAGGCTAAAAGATTCAGCCCTGGGTTCTCTCCTGAGAACAGGTGAGTAAATCGTAATTCGTCGCTCAGCTGATTTTAGAGGATTATTTGTACGTTTCAAAAAAGGACACTTTAAAATTTTCTGCTGAAAATCACACAATGGATTCCTATGGAAGGAAATACAAGTTACTGGTAAGTACGCTTAGAATTACTTTTCAGGGTCAGTGCTAGGCTAAAAGATGCAGCCCTGGGTTCTCTCCTGAGAAGAGGTGAGTAAATCGGAATTCGTAGTTCGGCTGATTTTAGAGGAATATTTGTACGTTTCAAAAATGGACACTGAAACTTTTCTGCTGAAAACCACACAATGGATTCCTATGGAAGGAAATACAAGTTACTGGCAAGTACGCTTAGAATTACTTTTCAGGGTCAGTGCTGGGCTAAAATATGCAGCCCTGGGGTCCCTCCTGATAACAGGTGAGTAAATCGTAATTCGTAGTTCAGCTGATTTTAGAGGAATATTAGTACGTTTCAAAAATGGACACTTAGAAACTTTTCTGCTGAAAACCACACAATGGATTCCTATGGAAGGAAATACAAGTTACTGGTAAGTACGCTTAGAATTACTTTTCAGGGTCGGTGCTGGGCTAAAAGATGCAGCCCTGGGTTCTCTCCTGAGAACAGGTGAGTAAATCGTAATTCGTCGCTCAGCTGATTTTAGAGGATTATTTGTACGTTTCAAAAATGGACAGTTAGAAACTTTTCTGCTGAAAATCACACAATGGATTCCTATGGAAGGAAATACAAGTTACTGGTAAGTACGCTTAGAATTACTTTTCAGGGTCAGTGCTAGGCTAAAAGATGCAGCCCTGGGTTCTCTCCTGAGAACAGGTGAGTAAATCGGAATTCGTAGTTCGGCTGATTTTAGAGGAATATTTGTACAGTTCAAAAATGGACACTTGGAAATTTTTCTGCTGAAAACCACACAATGGATTCCTATGGTAGGAATTACAAGTTACTGGTAAGTACGCTTAGAATTACTTTTCAGGGTCAGTGCTGGGCTAAAAGATGCAGCACTGGGTTCTCTCCTGATAACAGGTGAGGAAATTGGAATTAGCAGTTCGGCTGATTTTAGAGGAATATTTGTACGTTTCAAAAATGGACACTGAAACTTTTCTGCTGAAAATCACACAATGGATTCCTATGGAAAGAAATACAAGTTACTGGTAAGTACGCTTAGAATTACTTTTCAGGGTCAGTGCTGGGCTAAAAGATGCAGCCCTGGGTTCTCTCCTGATAACAGGTGAGGAAATTGGAATTCGCAGTTCGGCTGATTTTAGAGGAATATTTGTACGTTTAAAAAATGGACACTTTAAAACTTTTCTGCTGAAAATCACACAATGGATTCCTATAGAAGGAAATACAAGTTACTTGTAAGTACGCTTAGAATTACTTTTCAGGGTCAGTGCTAGGCTAAAAGATGCAGCCCTGGGTTCGCTCCTGAGAACAGGTGAGTAAATCGGAATTCGTAGTTCGGCTGATTTTAGAGGAATACTTGTACGTTTCAAAAATGGACACTGAAACTTTTCTGCTGAAAACCACACAATGAATTCCTATGGAAGGAAATAAAAGTTACTGGTAAGTACGCTTAGAATTACTTTTCAGCGTCAGTGCTGGGCTAAAAGATGCAGCCCTGGGTTCTCTCCTAAGAACAGGTGAGTAAATCATAATTCGTCGCTCGGCTGATATTAGAGGATTATTTGTACGTTTCAAAAATGGACAGTTAGAAACTTTTCTGCTGAAAACCACACAATGGATTCCTATGGAAAGAAATACAAGTTACTGGTAAGTATGCTTAGAATTACTTTTCAGGGTCAGTGCTGGGCTAAAAGATGCAGCCCTGGGCTCTCTCCTGAGAACAGGTGAGGAAATTGTAATCCGTAGCTCAGCTGATTTTAGAGGAATATTTGTACGTTTCAAAACTGGACACTTAGAAACTTTTCTGCTGAAAACCACACAATGGTTTCTATGGAAAGAAATACAAGTTACTGGTAAGTACACTTAGAATTACTTTTCAGGGTCAGTGCTGGGCTAAAAGATGCAGCACTGGGTTCTCTCCTGATAACACGTGAGAAAGTTGAAATTCGCAGTTTGGCTGATTTTAGAGGAATATTTGTACGTTTCAAAAATGGACACTTAGGAACTTTTCTGCTGAAAACCACACAATGGATTCCTATGGAAAGAAATACAAGTTAAAGGTAAGTACGCTTAGAATTACTTTTCAGGGTCAGTGCTGGGCTAAAAGGTGCAGCCCTGGGTTCTCTCCTGAGAACAGGTGAGGAAATTGGAATTAGCAGTTCGGCTGATTTTAGAGGAATATTTGTACGTTTAAAAAATGGACACTTTGAAACTTTTCTGCTGAAAATCACACAATGGATTCCTATGGAAAGAAATACAAGTTACTGGTAAGTACGCTTAGAATTACTTTTCAGGGTCAGTGCTTGGCTAAAAGATGCAGCCCTGGGTTCTCTCCTAAGAATAGGTTAATAAATCGTAACTCGCAGCTCGGCTGATTTTAGAGGAATATTTGTATGTTTCAAAAATGGACACTTTGAAACCTTTCTGCTGAAAACCACACAATGGATTCCTATGGAAAGAAATACAAGTTACTGGTAAGTACGCTTAGAATTACTTTTCAGGGTCAGTGCTAGGCTAAAAGATGCAGCCCTGGGTTCTCTTCTGAGAACAGGTGAGTAAATCAGAATTCGTAGTTCGGCTGATTTTAGAGGAATATTTGTATGTTTCAAAAATGGACACTGAAACTTTTCTGCTGAAAACCACACAATGGATTCCTATTGAAGGAAATACAAGTTACTGGCAAGTACACTTAGAATTACTTTTCAGGGTCAGTGCTGGGCTAAAAGATGCAGCCCTGGGTTCTCTCCTGATAACAGATGAGTAAATCGGAATTCGTAGTTCGGCTGATTTTAGAGGAATATTTGTACTTTTCAAAAATGGACACTTAGAAACTTTTCTGCTGAAAACCACACAATGCATTCCTATGGTAGGAAATACAAGTTACTGGTAAGTACGCTTAGATCTACTTTTCAGGGTCAGTGCTGGGCTAAAAGATGCAGCACTAGGTTCTCTCCTGATAACAGGTGAGGAAATCGGAATTAGCAGTTCGGCTAATTTTAGAGGAATATTTGTACGTTTCAAAAATGGACACTGAAACTTTTCTGCTGAAAATCACACAATGGATTCCTATGAAAGGAAATACAAGTTACTGGTAAGTACGCTTAGAATTACTTTTCAGGGTCAGTGCTAGGCTAAAAGATGCAGCCCTGGGTTCTCTCCTGAGAACAGGTGAGTAAATCGGAATTTATAGTTCGGCTGATTTTAGAGGAATAGTTGTACGTTTCAAAAATGGACACTTTGAAACTTTTCTGCTGAAAATCACACAATGGATTCCTATGGAAAGAAATACAAGTTACTGGTAAGTACGCTTAGAATTACTTTTCAGGGTCAGTGCTGGGCTAAAAGATGCAGCCCTGGGTTCTCTCCTGAGAACGGGTGAGTAAATCGGAATTCGCAGTCCGGCTGATTTTAGAGGAATATTTGTACGTTTCAAAAATGGACACTTAGAAACTTTTCTGCTGAAAACCACACAATGGATTCCTATTGAAGGAAATACAAGTTACTGGTAAGTAGGCTTAGAATTACTTTTCAGGTTCAGTGCTAGGCTAAAAGATTCAGCCCTGGGTTCTCTCCTGAGAACAGGTGAGTAAATCGTAATTCGTCGCTCAGCTGATTTTAGAGGATTATTTGTACGTTTCAAAAAAGGACACTTTAAAATTTTCTGCTGAAAATCACACAATGGATTCCTATGGAAGGAAATACAAGTTACTGGTAAGTACGCTTAGAATTACTTTTCAGGGTCAGTGCTAGGCTAAAAGATGCAGCCCTGGGTTCTCTCCTGAGAAGAGGTGAGTAAATCGGAATTCGTAGTTCGGCTGATTTTAGAGGAATATTTGTACGTTTCAAAAATGGACACTGAAACTTTTCTGCTGAAAACCACACAATGGATTCCTATGGAAGGAAATACAAGTTACTGGCAAGTACGCTTAGAATTACTTTTCAGGGTCAGTGCTGGGCTAAAATATGCAGCCCTGGGGTCCCTCCTGATAACAGGTGAGTAAATCGTAATTCGTAGTTCAGCTGATTTTAGAGGAATATTAGTACGTTTCAAAAATGGACACTTAGAAACTTTTCTGCTGAAAACCACACAATGGATTCCTATGGAAGGAAATACAAGTTACTGGTAAGTACGCTTAGAATTACTTTTCAGGGTCGGTGCTGGGCTAAAAGATGCAGCCCTGGGTTCTCTCCTGAGAACAGGTGAGTAAATCGTAATTCGTCGCTCAGCTGATTTTAGAGGATTATTTGTACGTTTCAAAAATGGACAGTTAGAAACTTTTCTGCTGAAAATCACACAATGGATTCCTATAGAAGGAAATACAAGTTACTTGTAAGTACGCTTAGAATTACTTTTCAGGGTCAGTGCTAGGCTAAAAGATGCAGCCCTGGGTTCGCTCCTGAGAACAGGTGAGTAAATCGGAATTCGTAGTTCGGCTGATTTTAGAGGAATACTTGTACGTTTCAAAAATGGACACTGAAACTTTTCTGCTGAAAACCACACAATGAATTCCTATGGAAGGAAATAAAAGTTACTGGTAAGTACGCTTAGAATTACTTTTCAGCGTCAGTGCTGGGCTAAAAGATGCAGCCCTGGGTTCTCTCCTAAGAACAGGTGAGTAAATCATAATTCGTCGCTCGGCTGATATTAGAGGATTATTTGTACGTTTCAAAAATGGACAGTTAGAAACTTTTCTGCTGAAAACCACACAATGGATTCCTATGGAAAGAAATACAAGTTACTGGTAAGTATGCTTAGAATTACTTTTCAGGGTCAGTGCTGGGCTAAAAGATGCAGCCCTGGGCTCTCTCCTGAGAACAGGTGAGGAAATTGTAATTCGTCGCTCGGCTGATTTTAGAGGAATATTTGTACGTTTCAAAACTGGACACTTAGAAACTTTTCTGCTGAAAACCACACAATGGTTTCTATGGAAAGAAATACAAGTTACTGGTAAGTACACTTAGAATTACTTTTCAGGGTCAGTGCTGGGCTAAAAGATGCAGCACTGGGTTCTCTCCTGATAACACGTGAGAAAGTTGAAATTCGCAGTTTGGCTGATTTTAGAGGAATATTTGTACGTTTCAAAAATGGACACTTAGGAACTTTTCTGCTGAAAACCACACAATGGATTCCTATGGAAAGAAATACAAGTTAAAGGTAAGTACGCTTAGAATTACTTTTCAGGGTCAGTGCTGGGCTAAAAGGTGCAGCCCTGGGTTCTCTCCTGAGAACAGGTGAGGAAATTGGAATTAGCAGTTCGGCTGATTTTAGAGGAATATTTGTACGTTTAAAAAATGGACACTTTGAAACTTTTCTGCTGAAAATCACACAATGGATTCCTATGGAAAGAAATACAAGTTACTGGTAAGTACGCTTAGAATTACTTTTCAGGGTCAGTGCTTGGCTAAAAGATGCAGCCCTGGGTTCTCTCCTAAGAATAGGTTAATAAATCGTAACTCGCAGCTCGGCTGATTTTAGAGGAATATTTGTATGTTTCAAAAATGGACACTTTGAAACCTTTCTGCTGAAAACCACACAATGGATTCCTATGGAAAGAAATACAAGTTACTGGTAAGTACGCTTAGAATTACTTTTCAGGGTCAGTGCTAGGCTAAAAGATGCAGCCCTGGGTTCTCTTCTGAGAACAGGTGAGTAAATCAGAATTCGTAGTTCGGCTGATTTTAGAGGAATATTTGTATGTTTCAAAAATGGACACTGAAACTTTTCTGCTGAAAACCACACAATGGATTCCTATTGAAGGAAATACAAGTTACTGGCAAGTACACTTAGAATTACTTTTCAGGGTCAGTGCTGGGCTAAAAGATGCAGCCCTGGGTTCTCTCCTGATAACAGATGAGTAAATCGGAATTCGTAGTTCGGCTGATTTTAGAGGAATATTTGTACTTTTCAAAAATGGACACTTAGAAACTTTTCTGCTGAAAACCACACAATGCATTCCTATGGTAGGAAATACAAGTTACTGGTAAGTACGCTTAGATCTACTTTTCAGGGTCAGTGCTGGGCTAAAAGATGCAGCACTAGGTTCTCTCCTGATAACAGGTGAGGAAATCGGAATTAGCAGTTCGGCTAATTTTAGAGGAATATTTGTACGTTTCAAAAATGGACACTGAAACTTTTCTGCTGAAAATCACACAATGGATTCCTATGAAAGGAAATACAAGTTACTGGTAAGTACGCTTAGAATTACTTTTCAGGGTCAGTGCTAGGCTAAAAGATGCAGCCCTGGGTTCTCTCCTGAGAACAGGTGAGTAAATCGGAATTTATAGTTCGGCTGATTTTAGAGGAATAGTTGTACGTTTCAAAAATGGACACTTTGAAACTTTTCTGCTGAAAATCACACAATGGATTCCTATGGAAAGAAATACAAGTTACTGGTAAGTACGCTTAGAATTACTTTTCAGGGTCAGTGCTGGGCTAAAAGATGCAGCCCTGGGTTCTCTCCTGAGAACGGGTGAGTAAATCGGAATTCGCAGTCCGGCTGATTTTAGAGGAATATTTGTACGTTTCAAAAATGGAAACTGAAACTTTTCTGCTGAAAACTACACAATGGATTCCTATGGAAGAAAACACAAGTTACTGGTAAGTACGCTTAGAATTACTTTTCAGGGTCACTGCTGGGCTAAAAAATGCAGCCCTGGGTTCTCCCCTGAGAACAGGTGAGTAAATCATAATTCGTAGTTCGGCTGTTTTTAGAGGAATATTTGTACGTTTGAAAAATTGACACTTTGAAACTTTTCTGCTGAAAACCACACAATGGATTCCAATGGAAAGAAATACAAGTTACTGGTAAGTATGCTTAGAATTACTTTTCAGGGTCAGTGCTGGGCTAAAAGATGCAGCCCTGGGCTCTCCCCTGAGAACAGGTGAGGAAATTGTAATTCGTAGCTCGGCTGATTTTAGAGGAATATTTGTACGTTTCAAAAATGGACACTTAGAAACTTTTCTGCTGAAAACCACACAATGGATTCCTATGGAAAGAAATACAAGTTACTGGTAAGTACGCTTAGAATTACTTTTCAGGGTCAGTGCTGGGCTAAAAGATGCAGCACTGGGTTCTCTCCTGATTACACGTGAGAAAATTGAAATTCGCAGTTCGGCTGATTTTAGAGGAATACTTGTACGTTTCAAAAATGGACACTTAGGAACTTTTCTGCTGAAAACCACACAATGGATTCCTATGGAAAGAAATACAAGTTACAGGAAAGTACGCTTAGAATTACTTTTCAGGGTCAGTGCTGGGCTAAAAGATGCAGCCCTGGGTTCTCTCCTGAGAACAGGTGAGTAAATCGGAATTCGTAGTTCGGCTGATTTTAGAGGAATATTTGTACGTTTCAAAAATGGACACTTAGAAACTTTTCTGCTGAAAACCACACAATGGATTCCTATGGAAAGAAATACAAGTTACTGGTAAGTACGCTTAGAATTACTTTTCAGGGTCAGTGCTGGGCTAAAAGATGCAGCCCTGGGTTCTCTCCTGAGAAGAAGTGAGTAAATCGGAATTAGTTGTTTGGCTGATTTTAGAGGAATATTTGTACGTTTCAAAAATGGACACTTAGAAACTTTTCTGCTGAAAACCACACAATGGATTCCAATGGTAGGAAATACAAGTTACTGGTAAGTACGCGAAGAATTACTCTTCAGGGTCAGTGCTGGGCTAAAAGATGCAGCACTGGGTTCTCTCCTGATAACAGGTGAGTAAATCGTAATTCGTAGCTCGGCTGATTTTAGAGGAATATTTGTACGTTTCAAAAATGGACACTTAGAAACTTTTCTGCTAAAAACCACACAATGGATTCCTATGGAAAGAAATACAAGTTACTGGTAAATACGCTTAGAATTACTTTTCAGGGTCAGTGCTGGCTAAAAGATGCAGCCCTGGGTTCTCTCCTGAGAACAGGTGAGTAAATCGTAATTCGTAGCTCGGCTGATTTTAGAGGAATATTTGTACGTTTCAAAAATGGACACTTAGAAACTTTTCTGCTAAAAACCAAACAATGGATTCCTATGGTAGGAAATACAAGTTACTGTTAAGTACGCTTAGAATTACTTTTCAGGGTCAGTGCTGGGCTAAAAGATACGGCACTGGGTTCTCTCCTGATAACAGGTGAGGAAATTGGAATTCGTAGTTCGGCTCATTTTAGAGGAATATTTGTACGTTTAGAAAATGAACACAGAAACTTTTCTGCTGAAAACCACACAATGGATTCCTATGGTAGGAAATACAAGTTACTGGTAAGTACGCTTAGAATTACTTTACAGGGTCAGTGATGGGCTAAAAGATGCAGCCCTGGGTTCTCTCCTGAGAACAGGTGAGTAAATCAGAATTCGTAGTTCGGCTGATTTTAGAGGAATATTTGTACGTTTCAAAAATGGACACATATAAACTTTTCTGCTGAAAACCACACAATGGATTCCTATGGTAGGAAATACAAGTTACTGGTAAGTACGCTTAGAATTACTTTTCAGGGTCAGTGCTGGGCTAAAAGATGCAGCCCTGGGTTTTCTCCTGATAACAGGTGAGGAAATTGGAATTCGTAGTTCGGCTGATTTTAGAGGAATATTTGTACGTTTCAAAAATGGACACTGAAACTTTTCTGCTGAAAAACACACAATGGATTCCTTTGGAAGGAAGTACAAGTTACTGGTAAGTACGCTTAGAATTACTTTTCAGGGTCTGTGCTGGGCTAAAAGATGCAGCACTGGGTTCTCTCCTGATACCAGGTGAGGAAATTGGAATCGCAGTTCGGCTGATTTTAGAGGAATATTTGTACGTTTCAAAAATGGACACTTAGAAACTTTTCTGCTGAAAACCACACAATGGATTCCTATGAAAAGAAATACAAGTTACTGGTAAGTACGCTTAGAATTACTTTTCATGGTCAGTGCTGGGCTAAAAGATGCAGCCCTGGGTTCTCTCCTGAGAACAGGTGAGTAAATCGTAGTTCGTAGCTCGGCTGATTTTAGAGGAATATTTGTATGTTTCAAAAATGTACACTTAGGAACCTTTCTGCTGAAAACCACACAATGAATTCCTATTGAAGGAAATACAAGTTACTGGTAAGTAGGCTTAGAATTACTTTTCAGGGTCAGTGCTAGGCTAAAAGATGCAGCCCTGGGTTCTCTCCTGAGAACAGGTGAGTAAATCGTAATTCGCCGCTCAGCTGATTTTAGAGGATTATTTGTACTTTTCAAAAATTGAAAGTTAGAAACTTTTCTGCTGAAAATCACACAATGGATTCCTATGGAAGGAAATACAAGTTACTGGTAAGTACGCTTAGAATTACTTTTCAGGGTCAGTGCTGGGCTAAAAGATGCAGCCCTGGGTTCTCTCCTGAGAACAGGTGAGTAAATCGTAGTTCGTAGCTCGGCTGATTTTAGAGGAATATTTGTATGTTTCAAAAATGTACACTTAGGAACCTTTCTGCTAAAAACCACACAATGGATTCCTATGGAAAGAAATACAAGTTACTGGTAAGTACGCTTAGAATTACTTTTCAGGGTCAGTGCTGGGCTAAAAGATGCAGCCCTGGGTTCTCTCCTGAGAACAGGTGAGTAAATCGGAATTCGTAGTTCGGCTGATTTTAGAGGAATATTTGTACGTTTCAAAAATGGACACTGAAACTTTTCTGCTGAAAACCACACAATGGATTCCTATTGAAGGAAATACAAGTTACTGGTAAGTACACTTAGAATTACTTTTCAGGGTCAGTGCTGGGCTAAAAGATGCAGCCCTGGGTTCTCTCCTGATAACAGGTGAGTAAATCGGAATTCGTAGTTCGGCTGATTTTAGAGGAATATTTGTACGTTTCAAAAATGAACAGTTAGAAACTTTTCTGCTGAAAACCACACAATGGATTCCTCTGGAAAGAAATACATGTTACTGGTAAGTACGCTTAGAATTACTTTTCAGGGTCGGTGCTGGGCTAAAAGATACAGCACTGGGTTCTCTCATGATACCAGGTGAGGAAATTGGAATTAGCAGTTCGGCTGATTTTAGAGGAATATTTGTACGTTTAAAAAATGGACACTTTGAAACTTTTCTGCTGAAAATCACACAATGGATTCCTATGGTAGGAAAAACAAGTTACTGGTAAGTATGCTTAGAATTACTTTTCAGGGTCAGTGCTGGGCTAAAAGATGCGGCTCTGGGTTCTCTCCCGATAACAGGTGAGGAAATTGGAATTCGTAGTTCGGCTGATTTTAGAGGAATATTTGTACGTTTCAAAAATGAACACTTAGAAACTTTTCTGCTGAAAACCACACAATGGATTCCAATGGTAGGAAATACAAGTTACTGGTAAGTACGCTTAGAATTACTTTTCAGGGTCAGTGCTAGGCTAAAAGATGCAGCCCTGGATTCTCTCCTGAGAACAGGTGAGTAAATCGGAATTCGTAGTTCGGCTGATTTGAGAGGAATATTTGTACGTTTCAAAAATGGACACTGAATCTTTTCTGCTGAAAACCACACAATGGATTCCTATGGAAGGAAATACAAGTTACTGGCAAGTACGCTTAGAATTACTTTTCAGGGTCAGTGCTGGGCTAAAATATGCAGCCCTGGGTTCTCTCCTGATAACAGGTGAGTAAATCGCAATTCGTAGTTCGGCTGATTTTAGAGGAATATTTGTACGTTTCAAAAATAGACACTTAGAAACTTTTCTGCTGAAAACCACACAATGGATTCCTATGGAAAGAAATACAATTTACTGGTAAGTACGCTTAGAATTACTTTTCAGGGTCAGTGCTGGGCTAAAAGATGCAGCCCTGGGTTCTCTCCTGAGAACAGGTGAGTAAATCGTAATTCGTAGCTCGGCTGATTTTAGAGGAATATTTGTACGTTTCAAAAATGGACACTTAGAAACTTTTCTGCTGAAAACCACACAATGGATTCCTATGGTAGGAAATACAAGTTACTGGTAAGTACGCTAAGAATTACTCTTCAGGGTCAGTGCTGGGCTAAAAGATGCAGCACTGGGTTCTCTCCTGATAACAGGTGAGTAAATCGTAATTCGTAGCTCGGCTTATTTTAGAGGAATATTTGTACGTTTCAAAAATGGACAGTTGGAAATTTTTCGGCTGAAAACCACACAATGGATTCCTGTGGAAAGAAATACATGTTACTGGTAAGTATGCTTAGAATTACTTTTCAGGGTCGGTGCTGGGCTAAAAGAAACAGCACTGGGTTCTCTCATGATACCAGGTGAGGAAATTGGAATTAGCAGTTCGGCTGATTTTAGAGGAATATTTGTACGTTTAAAAAATGGACACTTTGAAACTTTTCTGCTGAAAATCACACAATGGATTCCTATGGTAGGAAAAACAAGTTACTGGTAAGTATGCTTAGAATTACTTTTCAGGGTCAGTGCTGGGCTAAAAGATGCGGCACTGGGTTCTCTCCTGATAACAGGTGAGGAAATTGGAATTCGTAGTTCGGCTGATTTTAGAGGAATATTTGTACATTTCGAAAATGAACACAGAAACTTTTCTGCTGAAAACCACACAATGGATTCCTTTGGTAGGAAATACAAGTTACTGGTAAGTACGCTTAGAATTACTTTTCAGTGTCAGTGCTAGGCTAAAAGATGCAGCCCTGGATTCTCTCCTGAGAACAGGTGAGTAAATCGGAATTCGTAGTTCGGCTGATTTGAGAGGAATATTTGTACATTTCAAAAATGGACACTGAAACTTTTCTGCTGAAAACCACACAATGAATTCCTATGGAAGGAAATACAAGTTACTGGAAAGTACGCTTAGAATTACTTTTCAGGGTCAGTGCTGGGCTAAAATATGCAGCCCTGGGTTCTCTCCTGAGAAGAGGTGAGTAAATCGGAATTAGTAGTTCGGCTGATTTTAGAGGAATATTTGTACGTTTCAAAAATGGACACTTAGAAACTTTTCTGCTGAAAACCACACAAACGATTCCTATGGTAGGAAATACAAGTTACTGGTAAGTACGCTAAGAATTACTCTTCAGGGTCAGTGCTGGGCTAAAAGATGCAGCACTGGGTTCTCTCCTGATAACAGGTGAGGAAATTGGAATTCGCAGTTCGGCTGATTTTAGAGGAATATTTGTACGTTTCAAAAATGGACACTTAGAAACTTTTCTGCTGAAAACCACACAATGGATTCCTATGGAAAGAAATACAAGTTACTGGTATGTACGCTTAGAATTACTTTTCAGGGTCAGTGCTGGGCTAAAAGATGCAGTCCTGGGTTCTCTCCTGAGAACAGGTGAGTAAATCGTAATTCGTAGCTCGGCTGATTTTAGAGGAATATTTGTACGTTTCAAAAATGGACACTTAGAAACTTTTCTGCTAAAAACCAAACAATGGATTCCTATGGTAGGAAATACAAGTTACTGGTAAGTACGCTTAGAAATACTTTTCAGGGTCAGTGCTGGGCTAAAAGATGCGGCACTGGGTTCTCTCCTGATAACAGGTGAGGAAACTGGAATTCGTAGTTCGGCTGATTTTAGAAGAATATTTGTACGTTTAGAAAATGAACACAGAAACTTTTCTGCTGAAAACCACACAATGGATTCCTATGGTAGGAAATACAAGTTACTGGTAAGTACGCTTAGAATTACTTTACAGGGTCAGTGCTGGGCTAAAAGATGCAGCACTGGGTTCTCTCCAGATAATAGGTGAGGAAATTGGAATTCGTAGTTCGGCTGATTTTAGAGGAATATTTGTACGTTTCAAAAATGGACACTTTGAAACTTTTCTGCTGAAAACCACACAATGGATTCCTATTGAAGGAAATACAAGTTAATGGTAAGTAGGCTTAGAATTACTTTTCAGGGTCAGTGCTAGGCTAAAAGATGCAGCCCTGGGTTCTCTCCTGAGAACAGGTGAGTAAATCGTAATTCGTAGCTCGGCTGATTTTAGAGGAATATTTGTAAGTTTCAAAAAAGGACACTTTAAAACTTTTCTGCTGAAAATCACACAATGGATTCCTATGGAAGGAAATACAAGTTATTGGTAAGTACGCTTAGAATTACTTTTCAGGGTCGGTGCTGGGCTAAAAGATGCAGCCCTGGGTTCTCTCCTGAGAACAGGTGAGTAAATCAGAATTCGTCGCTCAGCTGATTTTAGAGGATTATTTGTACATTTCAAAAATGGACAGTTAGAAACTTTTCTGCTGAAAATCACACAATGGATTCCTATGGAAGGAAATACAAGTTGCTGGTAAGTACGCTTAGAATTACTTTTCAGGGTCAGTGCTAGGCTAAAAGATGCAGCCCTGGGTTCTCTCCTGAGAACAGGTGAGTAAATCGGAATTCGTAATTCGGCTGATTTTAGAGGAATATTTGTACGTTTCAAAAATGGACACTGAAATTATTCCGCTGAAAACCACACAATGGATTCCTATGGAAGGAAATACAAGTTACTGGCAAGTACGCTTAGAATTACTTTTCAGGGTCACTGCTGGGCTAACATATGCAGCCCTGGGTTCTCTCCTGATAACAGGTGAGTAAATCGTAATTCGTAGTTCGACTGATTTTAGAGGAATATTTGTACGTTTCAAAAATAGACACTTAGAAACTTTTCTGCTGAAAACCACACAATGGATTCCTATTGAAGGAAATACAAGTTACTGGTAAGTACGCTTAGAATTACTTTTCAGGGTCAGTGCTAGGCTAAAAGATGCAGCCCTGGGTTCTCTCCTGAGAACAGGTGAGTAAATCGGAATTCGTAGTTCGGCTGATTTTAGAGGAATATTTGTACGTTTCAAAAATGGACACTTAGAAACTTTTCTGCTGAAAACCACACAATGGATTCCTATGGAAAGAAATACAAGTTACTGGTAAGTACGCTTAGAATTACTTTTCAGGGTCAGTGCTGGGCTAAAAGATGCAGCCCTGGGTTCTCTCCTGAGAACAGGTGAGTAAATCGTAATTCGTAGCTCGGCTGATTTTAGAGGAATATTTGTACGTTTCAAAAATGGACACTTAGAAACTTTTCTGCTGAAAACCACACAATGGATTCCTATGGTAGGAAATACAAGTTACTGGTAAGTACGCTAAGAATTACTCTTCAGGGTCAGTGCTGGGCTAAAAGATGCAGCACTGGGTTCTCTCCTGATAACAGGTGAGTAAATCGTAATTCGTAGCTCGGCTTATTTTAGAGGAATATTTGTACGTTTCAAAAATGGACAGTTGGAAATTTTTCGGCTGAAAACCACACAATGGATTCCTGTGGAAAGAAATACATGTTACTGGTAAGTATGCTTAGAATTACTTTTCAGGGTCGGTGCTGGGCTAAAAGAAACAGCACTGGGTTCTCTCATGATACCAGGTGAGGAAATTGGAATTAGCAGTTCGGCTGATTTTAGAGGAATATTTGTACGTTTAAAAAATGGACACTTTGAAACTTTTCTGCTGAAAATCACACAATGGATTCCTATGGTAGGAAAAACAAGTTACTGGTAAGTATGCTTAGAATTACTTTTCAGGGTCAGTGCTGGGCTAAAAGATGCGGCACTGGGTTCTCTCCTGATAACAGGTGAGGAAATTGGAATTCGTAGTTCGGCTGATTTTAGAGGAATATTTGTACATTTCGAAAATGAACACAGAAACTTTTCTGCTGAAAACCACACAATGGATTCCTTTGGTAGGAAATACAAGTTACTGGTAAGTACGCTTAGAATTACTTTTCAGTGTCAGTGCTAGGCTAAAAGATGCAGCCCTGGATTCTCTCCTGAGAACAGGTGAGTAAATCGGAATTCGTAGTTCGGCTGATTTGAGAGGAATATTTGTACATTTCAAAAATGGACACTGAAACTTTTCTGCTGAAAACCACACAATGAATTCCTATGGAAGGAAATACAAGTTACTGGAAAGTACGCTTAGAATTACTTTTCAGGGTCAGTGCTGGGCTAAAATATGCAGCCCTGGGTTCTCTCCTGAGAAGAGGTGAGTAAATCGGAATTAGTAGTTCGGCTGATTTTAGAGGAATATTTGTACGTTTCAAAAATGGACACTTAGAAACTTTTCTGCTGAAAACCACACAAACGATTCCTATGGTAGGAAATACAAGTTACTGGTAAGTACGCTAAGAATTACTCTTCAGGGTCAGTGCTGGGCTAAAAGATGCAGCACTGGGTTCTCTCCTGATAACAGGTGAGGAAATTGGAATTCGCAGTTCGGCTGATTTTAGAGGAATATTTGTACGTTTCAAAAATGGACACTTAGAAACTTTTCTGCTGAAAACCACACAATGGATTCCTATGGAAAGAAATACAAGTTACTGGTATGTACGCTTAGAATTACTTTTCAGGGTCAGTGCTGGGCTAAAAGATGCAGTCCTGGGTTCTCTCCTGAGAACAGGTGAGTAAATCGTAATTCGTAGCTCGGCTGATTTTAGAGGAATATTTGTACGTTTCAAAAATGGACACTTAGAAACTTTTCTGCTAAAAACCAAACAATGGATTCCTATGGTAGGAAATACAAGTTACTGGTAAGTACGCTTAGAAATACTTTTCAGGGTCAGTGCTGGGCTAAAAGATGCGGCACTGGGTTCTCTCCTGATAACAGGTGAGGAAACTGGAATTCGTAGTTCGGCTGATTTTAGAAGAATATTTGTACGTTTAGAAAATGAACACAGAAACTTTTCTGCTGAAAACCACACAATGGATTCCTATGGTAGGAAATACAAGTTACTGGTAAGTACGCTTAGAATTACTTTACAGGGTCAGTGCTGGGCTAAAAGATGCAGCACTGGGTTCTCTCCAGATAATAGGTGAGGAAATTGGAATTCGTAGTTCGGCTGATTTTAGAGGAATATTTGTACGTTTCAAAAATGGACACTTTGAAACTTTTCTGCTGAAAACCACACAATGGATTCCTATTGAAGGAAATACAAGTTAATGGTAAGTAGGCTTAGAATTACTTTTCAGGGTCAGTGCTAGGCTAAAAGATGCAGCCCTGGGTTCTCTCCTGAGAACAGGTGAGTAAATCGTAATTCGTAGCTCGGCTGATTTTAGAGGAATATTTGTAAGTTTCAAAAAAGGACACTTTAAAACTTTTCTGCTGAAAATCACACAATGGATTCCTATGGAAGGAAATACAAGTTATTGGTAAGTACGCTTAGAATTACTTTTCAGGGTCGGTGCTGGGCTAAAAGATGCAGCCCTGGGTTCTCTCCTGAGAACAGGTGAGTAAATCAGAATTCGTCGCTCAGCTGATTTTAGAGGATTATTTGTACATTTCAAAAATGGACAGTTAGAAACTTTTCTGCTGAAAATCACACAATGGATTCCTATGGAAGGAAATACAAGTTGCTGGTAAGTACGCTTAGAATTACTTTTCAGGGTCAGTGCTAGGCTAAAAGATGCAGCCCTGGGTTCTCTCCTGAGAACAGGTGAGTAAATCGGAATTCGTAATTCGGCTGATTTTAGAGGAATATTTGTACGTTTCAAAAATGGACACTGAAATTATTCCGCTGAAAACCACACAATGGATTCCTATGGAAGGAAATACAAGTTACTGGCAAGTACGCTTAGAATTACTTTTCAGGGTCACTGCTGGGCTAACATATGCAGCCCTGGGTTCTCTCCTGATAACAGGTGAGTAAATCGTAATTCGTAGTTCGACTGATTTTAGAGGAATATTTGTACGTTTCAAAAATAGACACTTAGAAACTTTTCTGCTGAAAACCACACAATGGATTCCTATTGAAGGAAATACAAGTTACTGGTAAGTACGCTTAGAATTACTTTTCAGGGTCAGTGCTAGGCTAAAAGATGCAGCCCTGGGTTCTCTCCTGAGAACAGGTGAGTAAATCGGAATTCGTAGTTCGGCTGATTTTAGAGGAATATTTGTACGTTTCAAAAATGGACACTTAGAAACTTTTCTGCTGAAAACCACACAATGGATTCCTATGGAAAGAAATACAAGTTACTGGTAAGTACGCTTAGAATTACTTTTCAGGGTCAGTGCTGGGCTAAAAGATGCAGCCCTGGGTTCTCTCCTGAGAACAGGTGAGTAAACCGTAATTCATAGCTCGGCTGATTTTAGAGGAATATTTGTACGTTTCAAAAATAGACACTTAGAAACTTTTCTGCTAAAAACCACACAATGGATTCCTATGGTAGGAAATACAAGTTACTGGTAAGTACGCTTAGAATTACTTTTCAGGGTCAGTGCTGGGCTAAAAGATGCGGCACTGGGTTCTCTCCTGATAACAGGTGAGGAAATTGGAATTCGTAGTTCGGCTGATTTTAGAGGAATATTTGTACGTTTCAAAAGTGAACACTTAGAAACTTTTCTGCTGAAAACCACACAATGGATTCCTATGGTAGGAAATACAAGTTACTGGTAAGTACGCTTAGAATTACTTTTCAGGGTCAGTGCTGGGCTAAAAGATGCAGCCCTGGGTTCTCTCCTGAGAACAGGTGAGTAAATCGTAATTCGTAGCTCGGCTGATTTTAGAGGAATATTTGTACCTTTCAAAAATGGACACTTTGAAACTTTTCTGCTGAAAATCACACAATGGATTCCTATGGAAGGAAATACAAGTTACTGGTAAGTACGCTTAGAATTACTTTTCAGGGTCAGTGCTAGGCTAAAAGATGCAGCCCTGGGTTCTCTCCTGAGAACAGGTGAGTAAATCGGAATTCGTAGTTCGGCTGATTTTAGAGGAATATTTGTACGTTTCAAAAATGGACACTTAGAAACTTTTCTGCTGAAAACCACACAATGGAATCCTATGGAAGGAAATACAAGTTACTGGCAAGTATGCTTAGAATTACTTTTCAGGGTCAGTGCTGGGCTAAAGTATGAAGCCCTGGGTTCTCTCCTGATAACAGGTGAGTTAATCGTAATTCGTAGTTCGGCTGATTTTAGAGGAATATTTGTACGTTTCAAAAATGGACACATATAAACTTTTCTGCTGAAAACCACACAATGGATTCCTATGGTAGGAAATACAAGTTACTGGTAAGTACGCTTAGAATTACTTTTCAGGGTCAGTGCTGGGCTAAAAGATGCGGCACTGGGTTCTCTCCTGATAACAGGTGAGAAAATTGGAATTCGTAGTTCGGCTGATTTTAGAGGAATATTTGTACGTTTCAAAAATGAACACTTAGAAGCTTTTCTGCTGAAAACCACACAATGGATTCCTATGGTAGGAAATACAAATTACTGGTAAGTACGCTTAGAATTACTTTTCAGCGTCAGTGATGGCTAAAAGATGCATCCCTGGGTTCTCTCCTGAGAACAGGTGAGTAAATCGTAATTCGTAGCTCGGCTGATTTTAGAGGAATATTTGTTCGTTTCAAAAATGGACACTTAGAAACTTTTCTGCTGAAAACCACACAATGGATTCCTATGGAAAGAAATACAAGTTACTGGTAAGTACGCGTAGAATTACTTTTCAGGGTCAGTGCTGGGCTAAAAGATGCAGCCCTGGGTTCTCTCCTGAGAACAGGTGAGTAAATCGGAATTCGTAGTTCGGCTGATTTTAGAGGAATATTTGTACGTTTCAAAAATGGACACTGAAACTTTTCTGCCGAAAACCACACAATGGATTCCTATGGAAGGAAATACAAGTTACTGGCAAGTACACTTAGAATTACTTTTCAGGGTCAGTGCTGGGCTAAAAGATGCAGCACTGGGTTCTCTCCTGATAACAGGTGAGGAAATTGGAATTCGTAGTTCGGCTGATTTTAGAGGAATATTTGTACGTTTCAAAAATGAACACTTAGAAACTTTTCTGCTGAAAACCACACAATGGATTCCTATGGTAGGAAATACAAGTTACTGGTAAGTACGCTTAGAATTACTTTTCAGGGTCAGTGCTGGGCTAAAAGATGCAGCCCTGGGTTCTCTCCTGAGAGCAGGTGAGTAAATCGTAATTCGTAGCTCGGCTGATTTTAGAGGAATATTTGTACGTTTCAAAAATGGACACTTTGAAACTTTTCTGCTGAAAATCACACAATGGATTCCTATGGAAGGAAATACAAGTTACTGGTAAGTAGGCTTAGAATTACTTTTCAGGGTCAGTGCTAGGCTAAAAGATGCAGCCCTGGGTTCTCTCCTGAGAACAGGTGAGTAAATCTGAATTCGTAGTTCGGCTGATTTTAGAGGAATATTTGTACGTTTCAAAAATGGACACTGAAACTTTTCTGCTGAAAACCACACAATGGATTCCTATGGAAGGAAATACAAGTTACTGGCAAGTACGCCTAGAATTACTTTGCAGGGTCAGTGCTGGGCTAAAATATGAAGCCCTGGGTTCTCTCCTGATAACAGGTGAGTAAATCGTAATTCGTAGTTCGGCTGATTTTAGAGGAATATTTGTACGTTTCAAAAATGGACACATATAAACTTTTCTGCTGAAAACCACACAACGGATTCCTATGGTAGGAAATACAAGTTACTGGTAAGTACGCTTAGAATTACTTTTCAGGGTCAGTGCTGGGCTAAAAGATGCGGCACTGGGTTCTCTCCTGATAACAGGTGAGGAAATTGGAATTCGTAGTTCGGCTGATTTTAGAGGAATATTTGTACGTTTCAAAAATGAACACTTAGAAACTTTTCTGCTGAAAACCACACAATGGATTCCTATGGTAGGAAATACAAATTACTGGTAAGTACGCTTAGAATTACTTTTCAGGGTCAGTGATGGCTAAAAGATGCATCCCTGGGTTCTCTCCTGAGAACAGGTGAGTAAATCGTAATTCGTAGCTCGGCTGATTTTAGAGAAATATTTGTTCGTTTCAAAAATGGACACTTAGAAACTTTTCTGCTGAAAACCACACAATGGATTCCTATGGAAAGAAATACAAGTTACTGGTAAGTACGCGTAGAATTACTTTTCAGGGTCAGTGCTGGGCTAAAAGATGCAGCCCTGGGTTCTCTCCTGAGAGCAGGTGAGTAAATCGTAATTCTTAGCTCGGCTGATTTTAGAGGAATATTTGTACGTTTCAAAAATGGACACTTTGAAACTTTTCTGCTGAAAACCACACAATGGATTCCTATGGAAAGAAATACAAGTTACTGGTAAGTACGCTTAGAATTACTTTTCAGGGTCAGTGCTGGGCTAAAAGATGCGGCACTGGGTTCTCTCCTGATAACAGGTGAGGAAATTGGAATTCGTAGTTCGGCTGATTTTAGAGGAATATTTGTACGTTTCAAAAATGAACACTTAGAAACTTTTCTGCTGAAAACCACACAATGGATTCCTATGGTAGGAAATACAAATTACTGGTAAGTACGCTTAGAATTACTTTTCAGCGTCAGTGATGGCTAAAAGATGCATCCCTGGGTTCTCTCCTGAGAACAGGTGAGTAAATCGTAATTCGTAGCTCGGCTGATTTTAGAGGAATATTTGTTCGTTTCAAAAATGGACACTTAGAAACTTTTCTGCTGAAAACCACACAATGGATTCCTATGGAAAGAAATACAAGTTACTGGTAAGTACGCGTAGAATTACTTTTCAGGGTCAGTGCTGGGCTAAAAGATGCAGCCCTGGGTTCTCTCCTGAGAACAGGTGAGTAAATCGGAATTCGTAGTTCGGCTGATTTTAGAGGAATATTTGTACGTTTCAAAAATGGACACTGAAACTTTTCTGCTGAAAACCACACAATGGATTCCTATGGAGGGAAATACAAGTTACTGGCAAGTACACTTAGAATTACTTTTCAGGGTCAGTGCTGGGCTAAAAGATGCAGCACTGGGTTCTCTCCAGATAATAGGTGAGGAAATTGGAATTCGTAGTTCGGCTGATTTTAGAGGAATATTTGTACGTTTCAAAAATGGACACTTTGAAACTTTTCTGCTGAAAACCACACAATGGATTCCTATTGAAGGAAATACAAGTTACTGGTAAGTAGGCTTAGAATTACTTTTCAGGGTCAGTGCTAGGCTAAAAGATGCAGCCCTGGGTTCTCTCCTGAGAACAGGTGAGTAAATCGTAATTCGTAGCTCGGCTGATTTTAGAGGAATATTTGTAAGTTTCAAAAAAGGACACTTTAAAACTTTTCTGCTGAAAATCACACAATGGATTCCTATGGAAGGAAATACAAGTTACTGGTAAGTACGCTTAGAATTACTTTTCAGGGTCGGTGCTGGGCTAAAAGATGCAGCCCTGGGTTCTCTCCTGAGAACAGGTGAGTAAATCGTAATTCGTCGCTCAGCTGATTTTAGAGGATTAGTTGTACATTTCAAAAATGGACAGTTAGAAACTTTTCTGCTGAAAATCACACAATGGATTCCTATGGAAGGAAATACAAGTTACTGGCAAGTACGCTTAGAATTACTTTTCAGGGTCAGTGCTGGGCTAACATATGCAGCCCTGGGTTCTCTCCTGATAACAGGTGAGTAAATCGTAATTCGTAGTTCGACTGATTTTAGAGGAATATTTGTACATTTAAAAAATGGACACTTAGAAACTTTTCTGCTGAAAACCACACAATGGATTCCTATGGAAAGAAATACAAGTTACTGGTAAGTACGCTTAGAATTACTTTTCAGGGTCAGTGCTAGGCTAAAAGATGCAGCCCTGGGTTCTCTCCTGAGAACAGGTGAGTAAATCGGAATTCGTAGTTCGGCTGATTTTAGAGGAATATTTGTACGTTTCAAAAATGGACACTTAGAAACTTTTCTGCTGAAAACCACACAATGGATTCCTATGGAAAGAAATACAAGTTACTGGTAAGTACGCTTAGAATTACTTTTCAGGGTCAGTGCTGGGCTAAAAGATGCAGCCCTGGGTTCTCTCCTGAGAACAGGTGAGTAAATCGTAATTCATAGCTCGTCTGATTTTAGAGGAATATTTGTACGTTTCAAAAATAGACACTTAGAAACGTTTCTGCTAAAAACCACACAATGGATTCCTATGGTAGGAAATACAAGTTACTGGTAAGTACGCTTAGAATTACTTTTCAGGGTCAGTGCTGGGCTAAAAGATGCAGCCCTGGGTTCTCTCCTGAGAACAGGTGAGTAAATCGTAATTCGTAGCTCGGCTGATTTTAGAGGAATATTTGTACGTTTCAAAAATGGACACTTTGAAACTTTTCTGCTGAAAATCACACAATGGATTCCTATGGAAGGAAATACAAGTTACTGGTAAGTACGCTTAGAATTACTTTTCAGGGTCAGTGCTAGGCTAAAAGATGCAGCCCCGGGTTCTCTCCTGAGAACAGGTGAGTAAATCGGAATTCGTAGTTCGGCTGATTTTAGAGGAATATTTGTACGTTTCAAAAATGGACACTTAGAAACTTTTCTGCTGAAAACCACACAATGGAATCCTATGGAAGGAAATACAAGTTACTGGCAAGTATGCTTAGAATTACTTTTCAGGGTCAGTGCTGGGCTAAAGTATGAAGCCCCGGGTTCTCTCCTGATAACAGGTGAGTTAATCGTAATTCGTAGTTCGGCTGATTTTAGAGGAATATTTGTACGTTTCAAAAATGGACACTTAGAAACTTTTCTGCTGAAAACCACACAATGGATTCCTATGGTAGGAAATACAAGTTACTGGTAAGTATGCTCAGAATTACTTTTCAGGGTCAGTGCTGGGCTAAAAGATGCAGCACTGGGTTCTCTCCTGATAACAGGTGAGGAAATTGGAATTCGTAGTTCGGCTGATTTTAGAGGAATATTTGTACGTTTCAAAAATGAACACTTAGAAACTTTTCTGCTGAAAACCACACAATGGATTCCTATGGTAGGAAATACAAGTTACTGGTAAGTACGCTTAGAATTACTTTTCAGGGTCAGTGCTGGGCTAAAAGATGCAGCCCTGGGTTCTCTCCTGAGAACAGGTGAGTAAATTGTAATTCGTAGCTCGGCTGATTTTAGAGGAATATTTGTACGTTTCAAAAATGGACACTGAAACTTTTCTGCTGAAAACCACACAATGGATTCCTATGGAAGGAAATACAAGTTACTGGCAAGTACACTTAGAATTACATTTCAGGGTCAGTGCTGGGCTAAAAGATGCAGCCCTGGGTTCTCTCCTGATAACAGGTGAGGAAATTGGAATTCGTAGTTCGGCTGATTTTAGAGGAATATTTGTACTTTCAAAAATGAACACTTAGAAACTTTTCTGCTGAAAACCACACAATGAATTCCTATGGTAGGAGATACAAGTTACTGGCAAGTACGCCTAGAATTACTTTTCAGGGTCAGTGCTGGGCTAAAATATGAAGCCCTGGGTTCTCTCCTGATAACAGTTGAGTAAATCGTAATTCGTAGTTCGGCTGATTTTAGAGGAATATTTGTACGTTTCAAAAATAGACACTTAGAAACTTTTCTGCTAAAAACCACACAATGGATTCCTATGGTAGGAAATACAAGTTACTGGTAAGTACGCTTAGAATTACTTTTCAGGGTCAGTGCTGGGCTAAAAGATGCAGCCCTGGGTTCTCTCCTGAGAACAGGTGAGTAAATCGTAATTCGTAGCTCGGCTGATTTTAGAGGAATATTTGTACGTTTCAAAAATGGACACTTTGAAACTTTTCTGCTGAAAATCACACAATGGATTCCTATGGAAGGAAATACAAGTTACTGGTAAGTACGCTTAGAATTACTTTTCAGGGTCAGTGCTAGGCTAAAAGATGCAGCCCTGGGTTCTCTCCTGAGAACAGGTGAGTAAATCGGAATTCGTAGTACGGCTGATTTTAGAGGAATATTTGTACGTTTCAAAAATGGACACTTAGAAACTTTTCTGCTGAAAACCACACAATGGAATCCTATGGAAGGAAATACAAGTTACTGGCAAGTATGCTTAGAATTACTTTTCAGGGTCAGTGCTGGGCTAAAGTATGAAGCCCCGGGTTCTCTCCTGATAACAGGTGAGTTAATCGTAATTCGTAGTTCGGCTGATTTTAGAGGAATATTTGTACGTTTCAAAAATGGACAGTTAAAAACTTTTCTGCTGAAAACCACACAATGGATTCCTATGGTAGGAAATACAAGTTACTGGTAAGTATGCTCAGAATTACTTTTCAGGGTCAGTGCTGGGCTAAAAGATGCAGCACTGGGTTCTCTCCTGATAACAGGTGAGGAAATTGGAATTCGTAGTTCGGCTGATTTTAGAGGAATATTTGTACGTTTCAAAAATGGACACTGAAACTTTTCTGCTGAAAACCACACAATGGATTCCTATGGAAGGAAATACAAGTTACTGGCAAGTACACTTAGAATTACTTTTCAGGGTCAGTGCTGGCTAAAAGATGCATCCCTGGGTTCTCTCCTGAGAACAGGTGAGTAAATCGTAATTCGTAGCTCGGCTGATTTTAGAGGAATATTTGTTCGTTTCAAAAATGGACACTTAGAAACTTTTCTGCTGAAAACCACACAATGGATTCCTATGGAAAGAAATACAAGTTACTGGTAAGTACGCGTAGAATTACTTTTCAGGGTCAGTGCTGGGCTAAAAGATGCAGCCCTGGGTTCTCTCCTGAGAACAGGTGAGTAAATCGGAATTCGTAGTTCGGCTGATTTTAGAGGAATATTTGTACGTTTCAAAAATGGACACTGAAACTTTTCTGCTGAAAACCACACAATGGATTCCTATGGAAGGAAATACAAGTTACTGGCAAGTACACTTAGAATTACTTTTCAGGGTCAGTGCTGGGCTAAAAGATGCAGCACTGGGTTCTCTCCAGATAATAGGTGAGGAAATTGGAATTCGTAGTTCGGCTGATTTTAGAGGAATATTTGTACGTTTCAAAAATGGACACTTTGAAACTTTTCTGCTGAAAACCACACAATGGATTCCTATTGAAGGAAATACAAGTTACTGGTAAGTAGGCTTAGAATTACTTTTCAGGGTCAGTGCTAGGCTAAAAGATGCAGCCCTGGGTTCTCTCCTGAGAACAGGTGAGTAAATCGTAATTCGTAGCTCGGCTGATTTTAGAGGAATATTTGTAAGTTTCAAAAAAGGACACTTTAAAACTTTTCTGCTGAAAATCACACAATGGATTCCTATGGAAGGAAATACAAGTTACTGGTAAGTACGCTTAGAATTACTTTTCAGGGTCGGTGCTGGGCTAAAAGATGCAGCCCTGGGTTCTCTCCTGAGAACAGGTGAGTAAATCGTAATTCGTCGCTCAGCTGATTTTAGAGGATTATTTGTACATTTCAAAAATGGACAGTTAGAAACTTTTCTGCTGAAAATCACACAATGGATTCCTATGGAAGGAAATACAAGTTACTGGTAAGTACGCTTAGAATTACTTTTCAGGGTCAGTGCTAGGCTAAAAGATGCAGCCCTGGGTTCTCTCCTGAGAACAGGTGAGTAAATCGGAATTCGTAGTTCGGCTGATTTTAGAGGAATATTTGTACGTTTCAAAAATGGACACTGAAACTTTTCCGCTGAAAACCACACAATGGATTCCTATGGAAGGAAATACAAGTTACTGGCAAGTACGCTTAGAATTACTTTTCAGGGTCAGTGCTGGGCTAACATATGCAGCCCTGGGTTCTCTCCTGATAACAGGTGAGTAAATCGTAATTCGTAGTTCGACTGATTTTAGAGGAATATTTGTACATTTAAAAAATTGACACTTAGAAACTTTTCTGCTGAAAACCACACAATGGATTCCTATGGAAAGAAATACAAGTTACTGGTAAGTACGCTTAGAATTACTTTTCAGGGTCAGTGCTAGGCTAAAAGATGCAGCCCTGGGTTCTCTCCTGAGAACAGGTGAGTAAATCGGAATTCGTAGTTCGGCTGATTTTAGAGGAATATTTGTACGTTTCAAAAATGGACACTTAGAAACTTTTCTGCTGAAAACCACACAATGGATTCCTATGGAAAGAAATACAAGTTACTGGTAAGTACGCTTAGAATTACTTTTCAGGGTCAGTGCTGGGCTAAAAGATGCAGCCCTGGGTTCTCTCCTGAGAACAGGTGAGTAAATCGTAATTCATAGCTCGTCTGATTTTAGAGGAATATTTGTACGTTTCAAAAATAGACACTTAGAAACGTTTCTGCTAAAAACCACACAATGGATTCCTATGGTAGGAAATACAAGTTACTGGTAAGTACGCTTAGAATTACTTTTCAGGGTCAGTGCTGGGCTAAAAGATGCAGCCCTGGGTTCTCTCCTGAGAACAGGTGAGTAAATCGTAATTCGTAGCTCGGCTGATTTTAGAGGAATATTTGTACGTTTCAAAAATGGACACTTTGAAACTTTTCTGCTGAAAATCACACAATGGATTCCTATGGAAGGAAATACAAGTTACTGGTAAGTACGCTTAGAATTACTTTTCAGGGTCAGTGCTAGGCTAAAAGATGCAGCCCCGGGTTCTCTCCTGAGAACAGGTGAGTAAATCGGAATTCGTAGTTCGGCTGATTTTAGAGGAATATTTGTACGTTTCAAAAATGGACACTTAGAAACTTTTCTGCTGAAAACCACACAATGGAATCCTATGGAAGGAAATACAAGTTACTGGCAAGTATGCTTAGAATTACTTTTCAGGGTCAGTGCTGGGCTAAAGTATGAAGCCCCGGGTTCTCTCCTGATAACAGGTGAGTTAATCGTAATTCGTAGTTCGGCTGATTTTAGAGGAATATTTGTACGTTTCAAAAATGGACACTTAGAAACTTTTCTGCTGAAAACCACACAATGGATTCCTATGGTAGGAAATACAAGTTACTGGTAAGTATGCTCAGAATTACTTTTCAGGGTCAGTGCTGGGCTAAAAGATGCAGCACTGGGTTCTCTCCTGATAACAGGTGAGGAAATTGGAATTCGTAGTTCGGCTGATTTTAGAGGAATATTTGTACGTTTCAAAAATGAACACTTAGAAACTTTTCTGCTGAAAACCACACAATGGATTCCTATGGTAGGAAATACAAGTTACTGGTAAGTACGCTTAGAATTACTTTTCAGGGTCAGTGCTGGGCTAAAAGATGCAGCCCTGGGTTCTCTCCTGAGAACAGGTGAGTAAATTGTAATTCGTAGCTCGGCTGATTTTAGAGGAATATTTGTACGTTTCAAAAATGGACACTGAAACTTTTCTGCTGAAAACCACACAATGGATTCCTATGGAAGGAAATACAAGTTACTGGCAAGTACACTTAGAATTACATTTCAGGGTCAGTGCTGGGCTAAAAGATGCAGCCCTGGGTTCTCTCCTGATAACAGGTGAGGAAATTAGAATTCGTAGTTCGGCTGATTTTAGAGGAATATTTGTACTTTCAAAAATGAACACTTAGAAACTTTTCTGCTGAAAACCACACAATGAATTCCTATGGTAGGAGATACAAGTTACTGGCAAGTACGCCTAGAATTACTTTTCAGGGTCAGTGCTGGGCTAAAATATGAAGCCCTGGGTTCTCTCCTGATAACAGTTGAGTAAATCGTAATTCGTAGTTCGGCTGATTTTAGAGGAATATTTGTACGTTTCAAAAATAGACACTTAGAAACTTTTCTGCTAAAAACCACACAATGGATTCCTATGGTAGGAAATACAAGTTACTGGTAAGTACGCTTAGAATTACTTTTCAGGGTCAGTGCTGGGCTAAAAGATGCAGCCCTGGGTTCTCTCCTGAGAACAGGTGAGTAAATCGTAATTCGTAGCTCGGCTGATTTTAGAGGAATATTTGTACGTTTCAAAAATGGACACTGAAACTTTTCTGCTGAAAATCACACAATGGATTCCTATGGAAGGAAATACAAGTTACTGGTAAGTACGCTTAGAATTACTTTTCAGGGTCAGTGCTAGGCTAAAAGATGCAGCCCTGGGTTCTCTCCTGAGAACAGGTGAGTAAATTGGAATTCGTAGTACGGCTGATTTTAGAGGAATATTTGTACGTTTCAAAAATGGACACTTAGAAACTTTTCTGCTGAAAACCACACAATGGAATCCTATGGAAGGAAATACAAGTTACTGGCAAGTATGCTTAGAATTACTTTTCAGGGTCAGTGCTGGGCTAAAGTATGAAGCCCCGGGTTCTCTCCTGATAACAGGTGAGTTAATCGTAATTCGTAGTTCGGCTGATTTTAGAGGAATATTTGTACGTTTCAAAAATGGACAGTTAGAAACTTTTCTGCTGAAAACCACACAATGGATTCCTATGGTAGGAAATACAAGTTACTGGTAAGTATGCTCAGAATTACTTTTCAGGGTCAGTGCTGGGCTAAAAGATGCAGCACTGGGTTCTCTCCTGATAACAGGTGAGGAAATTGGAATTCGTAGTTCGGCTGATTTTAGAGGAATATTTGTACGTTTCAAAAATGAACACTTAGAAACTTTTCTGCTGAAAACCACACAATGGATTCCTATGGTAGGAAATACAAGTTACTGGTAAGTACGCTTAGAATTACTTTTCAGGGTCAGTGCTGGGCTAAAAGATGCAGCCCTGGGTTCTCTCCTGAGAACAGGTGAGTAAATCGTAATTCGTAGCTCGGCTGATTTTAGAGGAATATTTGTACGTTTCAAAAATGGACACTGAAACTTTTCTGCTGAAAACCACACAATGGATTCCTATGGAAGGAAATACAAGTTACTGGCAAGTACACTTAGAATTACATTTCAGGGTCAGTGCTGGGCTAAAAGATGCAGCCCTGGGTTCTCTCCTGATAACAGGTGAGGAAATTGGAATTCGTAGTTCGGCTGATTTTAGAGGAATATTTGTACTTTCAAAAATGAACACTTAGAAACTTTTCTGCTGAAAACCACACAATGAATTCCTATGGTAGGAGATACAAGTTACTGGCAAGTACGCCTAGAATTACTTTTCAGGGTCAGTGCTGGGCTAAAATATGAAGCCCTGGGTTCTCTCCTGATAACAGTTGAGTAAATCGTAATTCGTAGTTCGGCTGATTTTAGAGGAATATTTGTACGTTTCAAAAATAGACACTTAGAAACTTTTCTGCTAAAAACCACACAATGGATTCCTATGGTAGGAAATACAAGTTACTGGTAAGTACGCTTAGAATTACTTTTCAGGGTCAGTGCTGGGCTAAAAGATGCGGCACTGGGTTCTCTCCTGATAACAGGTGAGGAAATTGGAATTCGTAGTTCGGCTGATTTTAGAGGAATATTTGTATATTTCAAAAATGAACACTTAGAAACTTTTCTGCTGAAAACCACACAATGGATTCCTATGGTAGGAAATACAAGTTACTGGTAAGTACGCTTAGAATTACTTTTCAGGGTCAGTGCTGGGCTAAAAGATGCAGCCCTGGGTTCTCTCCTGAGAACAGGTGAGTAAATCGTAATTCGTAGCTCGGCTGATTTTAGAGGAATATTTGTACGTTTCAAAAATGGACACTTAGAAACTTTTCTGCTGAAAACCACACAATGGATTCCTATGGAAAGAAATACAAGTTACTCGTAAGTACGCTTAGAATTACTTTTCAGGGTCAGTGCTAGGCTAAAAGATGCAGCCCTGGGCTCTCTCCTGAGAACAGGTGAGTAAATCGGAATTCGTAGTTCGGCTGATTTTAGAGGAATATTTGTACGTTTCAAAAATGGACACTTAGAAACTTTTCTGCTGAAAACCACACAATGGATTCCTATGGAAAGAAATACAAGTTACTGGTAAGTACGCTTAGAATTACTTTTCAGGGTCAGTGCTGGGCTAAAAGATGCAGCCCTGGGTTCTCTCCTGAGAACAGGTGAGTAAATCGTAATTCATAGCTCGTCTGATTTTAGAGGAATATTTGTACGTTTCAAAAATAGACACTTAGAAACTTTTCTGCTAAAAACCACACAATGGATTCCTATGGTAGGAAATACAAGTTACTGGTAAGTACGCTTAGAATTACTTTTCAGGGTCAGTGCTGGGCTAAAAGATGCGGCACTGGGTTCTCTCCTGATAACAGGTGAGGAAATTGGAATTCGTAGTTCGTCTGATTTTAGAGGAATATTTGTACATTTCAAAAATGAACACTTAGAAACTTTTCTGCTGAAAACCACACAATGGATTCCTATGGTAGGAAATACAAGTTACTGGTAAGTACGCTTAGAATTACTTTTCAGGGTCAGTGCTGGGCTAAAAGATGCAGCCCTGGGTTCTCTCCTGAGAACAGGTGAGTAAATCGTAATTCGTAGCTCGGCTGATTTTAGAGGAATATTTGTACGTTTCAAAAATGGACACTTTGAAACTTTTCTGCTGAAAATCACACAATGGATTCCTATGGAAGAAAATACAAGTTACCGGTAAGTACGCTTAGAATTACTTTTCAGGGTCAGTGCTAGGCTAAAAGATGCAGCCCTGGGTTCTCTCCTGAGAACAGGTGAGTAAATCGGAATTCGTAGTTCGGCTGATTTTAGAGGAATATTTGTACGTTTAAAAAATGGACACTTAGAAACTTTTCTGCTGAAAACCACACAATGGAATCCTATGGAAGGAAATACAAGTTACTGGCAAGTATGCTTAGAATTACTTTTCAGGGTCAGTGCTGGGCTAAAGTATGAAGCCCCGGGTTCTCTCCTGATAACAGGTGAGTTAATCGTAATTCGTAGTTCGGCTGATTTTAGAGGAATATTTGTACGTTTCAAAAATGGACACTTAGAAACTTTTCTGCTGAAAACCACACAATGGATTCCTATGGAAAGAAATACAAGTTACTGGTAAGTACGCTTAGAATTACTTTTCAGGGTCAGTGCTGGGCTAAAAGATGCGGCACTGGGTTCTCTCCTGATAACAGGTGAGGAAATTGGAATTCGTAGTTCGGCTGATTTTAGAGGAATATTTGTACGTTTCAAAAATGAACACTTAGAAACTTTTCTGCTGAAAACCACACAATGGATTCCTATGGTAGGAAATACAAATTACTGGTAAGTACGCTTAGAATTACTTTTCAGCGTCAGTGATGGCTAAAAGATGCATCCCTGGGTTCTCTCCTGAGAACAGGTGAGTAAATCGTAATTCGTAGCTCGGCTGATTTTAGAGGAATATTTGTTCGTTTCAAAAATGGACACTTAGAAACTTTTCTGCTGAAAACCACACAATGGATTCCTATGGAAAGAAATACAAGTTACTGGTAAGTACGCGTAGAATTACTTTTCAGGGTCAGTGCTGGGCTAAAAGATGCAGCCCTGGGTTCTCTCCTGAGAACAGGTGAGTAAATCGGAATTCGTAGTTCGGCTGATTTTAGAGGAATATTTGTACGTTTCAAAAATGGACACTGAAACTTTTCTGCTGAAAACCACACAATGGATTCCTATGGAAGGAAATACAAGTTACTGGCAAGTACACTTAGAATTACTTTTCAGGGTCAGTGCTGGGCTAAAAGATGCAGCACTGGGTTCTCTCCAGATAATAGGTGAGGAAATTGGAATTCGTAGTTCGGCTGATTTTAGAGGAATATTTGTACGTTTCAAAAATGGACACTTTGAAACTTTTCTGCTGAAAACCACACAATGGATTCCTATTGAAGGAAATACAAGTTACTGGTAAGTAGGCTTAGAATTACTTTTCAGGGTCAGTGCTAGGCTAAAAGATGCAGCCCTGGGTTCTCTCCTGAGAACAGGTGAGTAAATCGTAATTCGTAGCTCGGCTGATTTTAGAGGAATATTTGTAAGTTTCAAAAAAGGACACTTTAAAACTTTTCTGCTGAAAATCACACAATGGATTCCTATGGAAGGAAATACAAGTTACTGGTAAGTACGCTTAGAATTACTTTTCAGGGTCGGTGCTGGGCTAAAAGATGCAGCCCTGGGTTCTCTCCTGAGAACAGGTGAGTAAATCGTAATTCGTCGCTCAGCTGATTTTAGAGGATTATTTGTACATTTCAAAAATGGACAGTTAGAAACTTTTCTGCTGAAAATCACACAATGGATTCCTATGGAAGGAAATACAAGTTACTGGTAAGTACGCTTAGAATTACTTTTCAGGGTCAGTGCTAGGCTAAAAGATGCAGCCCTGGGTTCTCTCCTGAGAACAGGTGAGTAAATCGGAATTCGTAGTTCGGCTGATTTTAGAGGAATATTTGTACGTTTCAAAAATGGACACTGAAACTTTTCCGCTGAAAACCACACAATGGATTCCTATGGAAGGAAATACAAGTTACTGGCAAGTACGCTTAGAATTACTTTTCAGGGTCAGTGCTGGGCTAACATATGCAGCCCTGGGTTCTCTCCTGATAACAGGTGAGTAAATCGTAATTCGTAGTTCGACTGATTTTAGAGGAATATTTGTACATTTAAAAAATGGACACTTAGAAACTTTTCTGCTGAAAACCACACAATGGATTCCTATGGAAAGAAATACAAGTTACTGGTAAGTACGCTTAGAATTACTTTTCAGGGTCAGTGCTAGGCTAAAAGATGCAGCCCTGGGTTCTCTCCTGAGAACAGGTGAGTAAATCGGAATTCGTAGTTCGGCTGATTTTAGAGGAATATTTGTACGTTTCAAAAATGGACACTTAGAAACTTTTCTGCTGAAAACCACACAATGGATTCCTATGGAAAGAAATACAAGTTACTGGTAAGTACGCTTAGAATTACTTTTCAGGGTCAGTGCTGGGCTAAAAGATGCAGCCCTGGGTTCTCTCCTGAGAACAGGTGAGTAAATCGTAATTCATAGCTCGTCTGATTTTAGAGGAATATTTGTACGTTTCAAAAATAGACACTTAGAAACGTTTCTGCTAAAAACCACACAATGGATTCCTATGGTAGGAAATACAAGTTACTGGTAAGTACGCTTAGAATTACTTTTCAGGGTCAGTGCTGGGCTAAAAGATGCAGCCCTGGGTTCTCTCCTGAGAACAGGTGAGTAAATCGTAATTCGTAGCTCGGCTGATTTTAGAGGAATATTTGTACGTTTCAAAAATGGACACTTTGAAACTTTTCTGCTGAAAATCACACAATGGATTCCTATGGAAGGAAATACAAGTTACTGGTAAGTACGCTTAGAATAACTTTTCAGGGTCAGTGCTAGGCTAAAAGATGCAGCCCCGGGTTCTCTCCTGAGAACAGGTGAGTAAATCGGAATTCGTAGTTCGGCTGATTTTAGAGGAATATTTGTACGTTTCAAAAATGGACACTTAGAAACTTTTCTGCTGAAAACCACACAATGGATTTCTATGGTAGGAAATACAAGTTACTGGTAAGTATGCTCAGAATTACTTTTCAGGGTCAGTGCTGGGCTAAAAGATGCAGCACTGGGTTCTCTCCTGATAACAGGTGAGGAAATTGGAATTCGTAGTTCGGCTGATTTTAGAGGAATATTTGTACGTTTCAAAAATGAACACTTAGAAACTTTTCTGCTGAAAACCACACAATGGATTCCTATGGTAGGAAATACAAGTTACTGGTAAGTACGCTTAGAATTACTTTTCAGGGTCAGTGCTGGGCTAAAAGATGCAGCCCTGGGTTCTCTCCTGAGAACAGGTGAGTAAATTGTAATTCGTAGCTCGGCTGATTTTAGAGGAATATTTGTACGTTTCAAAAATGGACACTGAAACTTTTCTGCTGAAAACCACACAATGGATTCCTATGGAAGGAAATACAAGTTACTGGCAAGTACACTTAGAATTACATTTCAGGGTCAGTGCTGGGCTAAAAGATGCAGCCCTGGGTTCTCTCCTGATAACAGGTGAGGAAATTGGAATTCGTAGTTCGGCTGATTTTAGAGGAATATTTGTACTTTCAAAAATGAACACTTAGAAACTTTTCTGCTGAAAACCACACAATGAATTCCTATGGTAGGAGATACAAGTTACTGGCAAGTACGCCTAGAATTACTTTTCAGGGTCAGTGCTGGGCTAAAATATGAAGCCCTGGGTTCTCTCCTGATAACAGTTGAGTAAATCGTAATTCGTAGTTCGGCTGATTTTAGAGGAATATTTGTACGTTTCAAAAATAGACACTTAGAAACTTTTCTGCTAAAAACCACACAATGGATTCCTATGGTAGGAAATACAAGTTACTGGTAAGTACGCTTAGAATTACTTTTCAGGGTCAGTGCTGGGCTAAAAGATGCAGCCCTGGGTTCTCTCCTGAGAACAGGTGAGTAAATCGTAATTCGTAGCTCGGCTGATTTTAGAGGAATATTTGTACGTTTCAAAAATGGACACTTTGAAACTTTTCTGCTGAAAATCACACAATGGATTCCTATGGAAGGAAATACAAGTTACTGGTAAGTACGCTTAGAATTACTTTTCAGGGTCAGTGCTAGGCTAAAAGATGCAGCCCTGGGTTCTCTCCTGAGAACAGGTGAGTAAATCGGAATTCGTAGTTCGGCTGATTTTAGAGGAATATTTGTACGTTTCAAAAATGGACACTTAGAAACTTTTCTGCTGAAAACCACACAATGGAATCCTATGGAAGGAAATACAAGTTACTGGCAAGTATGCTTAGAATTACTTTTCAGGGTCAGTGCTGGGCTAAAGTATGAAGCCCCGGGTTCTCTCCTGATAACAGGTGAGTTAATCGTAATTCGTAGTTCGGCTGATTTTAGAGGAATATTTGTACGTTTCAAAAATGGACAGTTAGAAACTTTTCTGCTGAAAACCACACAATGGATTCCTATGGTAGGAAATACAAGTTACTGGTAAGTATGCTCAGAATTACTTTTCAGGGTCAGTGCTGGGCTAAAAGATGCAGCACTGGGTTCTCTCCTGATAACAGGTGAGGAAATTGGAATTCGTAGTTCGGCTGATTTTAGAGGAATATTTGTACGTTTCAAAAATGAACACTTAGAAACTTTTCTGCTGAAAACCACACAATGGATTCCTATGGTAGGAAATATAAGTTACTGGTAAGTACGCTTAGAATTACTTTTCAGGGTCAGTGCTGGGCTAAAAGATGCAGCCCTGGGTTCTCTCCTGAGAACAGGTGAGTAAATCGTAATTCGTAGCTCGGCTGATTTTAGAGGAATATTTGTACGTTTCAAAAATGGACACTGAAACTTTTCTGCTGAAAACCACACAATGGATTCCTATGGAAGGAAATACAAGTTACTGGCAAGTACACTTAGAATTACATTTCAGGGTCAGTGCTGGGCTAAAAGATGCAGCCCTGGGTTCTCTCCTGATAACAGGTGAGGAAATTGGAATTCGTAGTTCGGCTGATTTTAGAGGAATATTTGTACTTTCAAAAATGAACACTTAGAAACTTTTCTGCTGAAAACCACACAATGAATTCCTATGGTAGGAGATACAAGTTACTGGCAATTACGCCTAGAATTACTTTTCAGGGTCAGTGCTGGGCTAAAATATGAAGCCCTGGGTTCTCTCCTGATAACAGTTGAGTAAATCGTAATTCGTAGTTCGGCTGATTTTAGAGGAATATTTGTACGTTTCAAAAATAGACACTTAGAAATTTTCCTGCTAAAAACCACACAATGGATTCCTATGGTAGGAAATACAAGTTACTGGTAAGTACGCTTAGAATTACTTTTCAGGGTCAGTGCTGGGCTAAAAGATGCGGCACTGGGTTCTCTCCTGATAACAGGTGAGGAAATTGGAATTCGTAGTTCGGCTGATTTTAGAGGAATATTTGTACATTTCAAAAATGAACACTTAGAAACTTTTCTGCTGAAAACCACACAATGGATTCCTATGGTAGGAAATACAAGTTACTGGTAAGTACGCTTAGAATTACTTTTCAGGGTCAGTGCTGGGCTAAAAGATGCAGCCCTGGGTTCTCTCCTGAGAACAGGTGAGTAAATCGTAATTCGTAGCTCGGCTGATTTTAGAGGAATATTTGTACGTTTCAAAAATGGACACTTAGAAACTTTTCTGCTGAAAACCACACAATGGATTCCTATGGAAAGAAATACAAGTTACTCGTAAGTACGCTTAGAATTACTTTTCAGGGTCAGTGCTAGGCTAAAAGATGCAGCCCTGGGCTCTCTCCTGAGAACAGGTGAGTAAATCGGAATTCGTAGTTCGGCTGATTTTAGAGGAATATTTGTACGTTTCAAAAATGGACACTTAGAAACTTTTCTGCTGAAAACCACACAATGGATTCCTATGGAAAGAAATACAAGTTACTGGTAAGTATGCTTAGATTTACTTTTCAGGGTCAGTGCTGGGCTAAAAGATGCAGCCCTGGGTTCTCTCCTGAGAACAGGTGAGTAAATCGTAATTCATAGCTCGTCTGATTTTAGAGGAATATTTGTACGTTTCAAAAATAGACACTTAGAAACTTTTCTGCTAAAAACCACACAATGGATTCCTATGGTAGGAAATACAAGTTACTGGTAAGTACGCTTAGAATTACTTTTCAGGGTCAGTGCTGGGCTAAAAGATGCGGCACTGGGTTCTCTCCTGATAACAGGTGAGGAAATTGGAATTCGTAGTTCGTCTGATTTTAGAGGAATATTTGTACATTTCAAAAATGAACACTTAGAAACTTTTCTGCTGAAAACCACACAATGGATTCCTATGGTAGGAAATACAAGTTACTGGTAAGTACGCTTAGAATTACTTTTCAGGGTCAGTGCTGGGCTAAAAGATGCAGCCCTGGGTTCTCTCCTGAGAACAGGTGAGTAAATCGTAATTCGTAGCTCGGCTGATTTTAGAGGAATATTTGTACGTTTCAAAAATGGACACTTTGAAACTTTTCTGCTGAAAATCACACAATGGATTCCTATGGAAGAAAATACAAGTTACTGGTAAGTACGCTTAGAATTACTTTTCAGGGTCAGTGCTAGGCTAAAAGATGCAGCCCTGGGTTCTCTCCTGAGAACAGGTGAGTAAATCGGAATTCGTAGTTCGGCTGATTTTAGAGGAATATTTGTACGTTTCAAAAATGGACACTTAGAAACTTTTCTGCTGAAAACCACACAATGGAATCCTATGGAAGGAAATACAAGTTACTGGCAAGTATGCTTAGAATTACTTTTCAGGGTCAGTGCTGGGCTAAAAGATGCAGCCCTGGGTTCTCTCCTGAGAACAGGTGAGTAAATCGTAATTCGTAGCTCGGCTGATTTTAGAGGAATATTTGTACGTTTCAAAAATGGACACTGAAACTTTTCTGCTGAAAACCACACAATGGATTCCTATGGAAGGAAATACAAGTTACTGGTAAGTACGCTTAGAATTACTTTTCAGGGTCAGTGCTAGGCTAAAAGATGCAGCCCTGGGTTCTCTCCTGAGAACAGGTGAGTAAATCGGAATTCGTAGTTCGGCTGATTTTAGAGGAATATTTGTACGTTTCAAAAATGGACACTGAAACTTTTCTGCTGAAAACCACACAATGGATTCCTATGGAAGGAAATACAAGTTACTGGTAAGTACGCTTAGAATTACTTTTCAGGGTCAGTGCTAGGCTAAAAGATGCAGCCCTGGGTTCTCTCCTGAGAACAGGTGAGTAAATCGGAATTCGTAGTTCGGCTGATTTTAGAGGAATATTTGTACGTTTCAAAAATGGACACTTAGAAACTTTTCTGCTGAAAACCACACAATGGATTCCTATGGAAAGAAATACAAGTTACTGGTAAGTACGCTTAGAATTACTTTTCAGGGTCAGTGCTGGGCTAAAAGATGCAGCCCTGGGTTCTCTCCTGAGAACAGGTGAGTAAATCGTAATTCATAGCTCGTCTGATTTTAGAGGAATATTTGTACGTTTCAAAAATAGACACTTAGAAACGTTTCTGCTAAAAACCACACAATGGATTCCTATGGTAGGAAATACAAGTTACTGGTAAGTACGCTTAGAATTACTTTTCAGGGTCAGTGCTGGGCTAAAAGATGCAGCCCTGGGTTCTCTCCTGAGAACAGGTGAGTAAATCGTAATTCGTAGCTCGGCTGATTTTAGAGGAATATTTGTACGTTTCAAAAATGGACACTTTGAAACTTTTCTGCTGAAAATCACACAATGGATTCCTATGGAAGGAAATACAAGTTACTGGTAAGTACGCTTAGAATAACTTTTCAGGGTCAGTGCTAGGCTAAAAGATGCAGCCCCGGGTTCTCTCCTGAGAACAGGTGAGTAAATCGGAATTCGTAGTTCGGCTGATTTTAGAGGAATATTTGTACGTTTCAAAAATGGACACTTAGAAACTTTTCTGCTGAAAACCACACAATGGATTCCTATGGTAGGAAATACAAGTTACTGGTAAGTATGCTCAGAATTACTTTTCAGGGTCAGTGCTGGGCTAAAAGATGCAGCACTGGGTTCTCTCCTAATAACAGGTGAGGAAATTGGAATTCGTAGTTCGGCTGATTTTAGAGGAATATTTGTACGTTTCAAATATGAACACTTAGAAACTTTTCTGCTGAAAACCACACAATGGATTCCTATGGTAGGAAATACAAGTTACTGGTAAGTACGCTTAGAATTACTTTTCAGGGTCAGTGCTGGGCTAAAAGATGCAGCCCTGGGTTCTCTCCTGAGAACAGGTGAGTAAATTGTAATTCGTAGCTCGGCTGATTTTAGAGGAATATTTGTACGTTTCAAAAATGGACACTGAAACTTTTCTGCTGAAAACCACACAATGGATTCCTATGGAAGGAAATACAAGTTACTGGCAAGTACACTTAGAATTACATTTCAGGGTCAGTGCTGGGCTAAAAGATGCAGCCCTGGGTTCTCTCCTGATAACAGGTGAGGAAATTGGAATTCGTAGTTCGGCTGATTTTAGAGGAATATTTGTACTTTCAAAAATGAACACTTAGAAACTTTTCTGCTGAAAACCACACAATGAATTCCTATGGTAGGAGATACAAGTTACTGGCAAGTACGCCTAGAATTACTTTTCAGGGTCAGTGCTGGGCTAAAATATGAAGCCCTGGGTTCTCTCCTGATAACAGTTGAGTAAATCGTAATTCGTAGTTCAGCTGATTTTAGAGGAATATTTGTACGTTTCAAAAATAGACACTTAGAAACTTTTCTGCTAAAAACCACACAATGGATTCCTATGGTAGGAAATACAAGTTACTGGTAAGTACGCTTAGAATTACTTTTCAGGGTCAGTGCTGGGCTAAAAGATGCAGCCCTGGGTTCTCTCCTGAGAACAGGTGAGTAAATCGTAATTCGTAGCTCGGCTGATTTTAGAGGAATATTTGTACGTTTCAAAAATGGACACTTTGAAACTTTTCTGCTGAAAATCACACAATGGATTCCTATGGAAGGAAATACAAGTTACTGGTAAGTACGCTTAGAATTACTTTTCAGGGTCAGTGCTAGGCTAAAAGATGCAGCCCTGGGTTCTCTCCTGAGAACAGGTGAGTAAATCGGAATTCGTAGTTCGGCTGATTTTAGAGGAATATTTGTACGTTTCAAAAATGGACACTTAGAAACTTTTCTGCTGAAAACCACACAATGGAATCCTATGGAAGGAAATACAAGTTACTGGCAAGTATGCTTAGAATTACTTTTCAGGGTCAGTGCTGGGCTAAAGTATGAAGCCCCGGGTTCTCTCCTGATAACAGGTGAGTTAATCGTAATTCGTAGTTCGGCTGATTTTAGAGGAATATTTGTACGTTTCAAAAATGGACAGTTAGAAACTTTTCTGCTGAAAACCACACAATGGATTCCTATGGTAGGAAATACAAGTTACTGGTAAGTATGCTCAGAATTACTTTTCAGGGTCAGTGCTGGGCTAAAAGATGCAGCACTGGGTTCTCTCCTGATAACAGGTGAGGAAATTGGAATTCGTAGTTCGGCTGATTTTAGAGGAATATTTGTACGTTTCAAAAATGAACACTTAGAAACTTTTCTGCTGAAAACCACACAATGGATTCCTATGGTAGGAAATACAAGTTACTGGTAAGTACGCTTAGAATTACTTTTCAGGGTCAGTGCTGGGCTAAAAGATGCAGCCCTGGGTTCTCTCCTGAGAACAGGTGAGTAAATCGTAATTCGTAGCTCGGCTGATTTTAGAGGAATATTTGTACGTTTCAAAAATGGACACTGAAACTTTTCTGCTGAAAACCACACAATGGATTCCTATGGAAGGAAATACAAGTTACTGGCAAGTACACTTAGAATTACATTTCAGGGTCAGTGCTGGGCTAAAAGATGCAGCCCTGGGTTCTCTCCTGATAACAGGTGAGGAAATTGGAATTCGTAGTTCGGCTGATTTTAGAGGAATATTTGTACTTTCAAAAATGAACACTTAGAAACTTTTCTGCTGAAAACCACACAATGAATTCCTATGGTAGGAGATACAAGTTACTGGCAATTACGCCTAGAATTACTTTTCAGGGTCAGTGCTGGGCTAAAATATGAAGCCCTGGGTTCTCTCCTGATAACAGTTGAGTAAATCGTAATTCGTAGTTCGGCTGATTTTAGAGGAATATTTGTACGTTTCAAAAATAGACACTTAGAAACTTTTCTGCTAAAAACCACACAATGGATTCCTATGGTAGGAAATACAAGTTACTGGTAAGTACGCTTAGAATTACTTTTCAGGGTCAGTGCTGGGCTAAAAGATGCGGCACTGGGTTCTCTCCTGATAACAGGTGAGGAAATTGGAATTCGTAGTTCGGCTGATTTTAGAGGAATATTTGTACATTTCAAAAATGAACACTTAGAAACTTTTCTGCTGAAAACCACACAATGGATTCCTATGGTAGGAAATACAAGTTACTGGTAAGTACGCTTAGAATTACTTTTCAGGGTCAGTGCTGGGCTAAAAGATGCAGCCCTGGGTTCTCTCCTGAGAACAGGTGAGTAAATCGTAATTCGTAGCTCGGCTGATTTTAGAGGAATATTTGTACGTTTCAAAAATGGACACTTAGAAACTTTTCTGCTGAAAACCACACAATGGATTCCTATGGAAAGAAATACAAGTTACTCGTAAGTACGCTTAGAATTACTTTTCAGGGTCAGTGCTAGGCTAAAAGATGCAGCCCTGGGCTCTCTCCTGAGAACAGGTGAGTAAATCGGAATTCGTAGTTCGGCTGATTTTAGAGGAATATTTGTACGTTTCAAAAATGGACACTTAGAAACTTTTCTGCTGAAAACCACACAATGGATTCCTATGGAAAGAAATACAAGTTACTGGTAAGTACGCTTAGAATTACTTTTCAGGGTCAGTGCTGGGCTAAAAGATGCAGCCCTGGGTTCTCTCCTGAGAACAGGTGAGTAAATCGTAATTCATAGCTCGTCTGATTTTAGAGGAATATTTGTACGTTTCAAAAATAGACACTTAGAAACTTTTCTGCTAAAAACCACACAATGGATTCCTATGGTAGGAAATACAAGTTACTGGTAAGTACGCTTAGAATTACTTTTCAGGGTCAGTGCTGGGCTAAAAGATGCGGCACTGGGTTCTCTCCTGATAACAGGTGAGGAAATTGGAATTCGTAGTTCGTCTGATTTTAGAGGAATATTTGTACATTTCAAAAATGAACACTTAGAAACTTTTCTGCTGAAAACCACACAATGGATTCCTATGGTAGGAAATACAAGTTACTGGTAAGTACGCTTAGAATTACTTTTCAGGGTCAGTGCTGGGCTAAAAGATGCAGCCCTGGGTTCTCTCCTGAGAACAGGTGAGTAAATCGTAATTCGTAGCTCGGCTGATTTTAGAGGAATATTTGTACGTTTCAAAAATGGACACTTTGAAACTTTTCTGCTGAAAATCACACAATGGATTCCTATGGAAGAAAATACAAGTTACTGGTAAGTACGCTTAGAATTACTTTTCAGGGTCAGTGCTAGGCTAAAAGATGCAGCCCTGGGTTCTCTCCTGAGAACAGGTGAGTAAATCGGAATTCGTAGTTCGGCTGATTTTAGAGGAATATTTGTACGTTTCAAAAATGGACACTTAGAAACTTTTCTGCTGAAAACCACACAATGGAATCCTATGGAAGGAAATACAAGTTACTGGCAAGTATGCTTAGAATTACTTTTCAGGGTCAGTGCTGGGCTAAAGTATGAAGCCCCGGGTTCTCTCCTGATAACAGGTGAGTTAATCGTAATTCGTAGTTCGGCTGATTTTAGAGGAATATTTGTACGTTTCAAAAATGGACACTTAGAAACTTTTCTGCTGAAAACCACACAATGGATTCCTATGGTAGGAAATACAAGTTATTGGTAAGTATGCTCAGAATTACTTTTCAGGGTCAGTGCTGGGCTAAAAGATGCAGCACTGGGTTCTCTCCTGATAACAGGTGAGGAAATTGGAATTCGTAGTTCGGCTGATTTTAGAGGAATATTTGTACGTTTCAAAAATGAACACTTAGAAACTTTTCTGCTGAAAACCACACAATGGATTCCTATGGTAGGAAATACAAGTTACTGGTAAGTACGCTTAGAATTACTTTTCAGGGTCAGTGCTGGGCTAAAAGATGCAGCCCTGGGTTCTCTCCTGAGAACAGGTGAGTAAATCGTAATTCGTAGCTCGGCTGATTTTAGAGGAATATTTGTACGTTTCAAAAATGGACACTGAAACTTTTCTGCTGAAAACCACACAATGGATTCCTATGGAAGGAAATACAAGTTACTGGCAAGTACACTTAGAATTACATTTCAGGGTCAGTGCTGGGCTAAAAGATGCAGCCCTGGGTTCTCTCCTGATAATAGGTGAGGAAATTGGAATTCGTAGTTCGGCTGATTTTAGAGGAATATTTGTACTTTCAAAAATGAACACTTAGAAACTTTTCTGCTGAAAACCACACAATGAATTCCTATGGTAGGAGATACAAGTTACTGGCAAGTACGCCTAGAATTACTTTTCAGGGTCAGTGCTGGGCTAAAATATGAAGCCCTGGGTTCTCTTCTGATAACAGTTGAGTAAATCATAATTCGTAGTTCGGCTGATTTTAGAGGAATATTTGTACGTTTCAAAAATGGACACTTAGAAACTTTTCTGCTGAAAACCACACAATGGATTCCTATGGAAAGAAATACAAGTTACTGGTAAGTACGCTTAGAATTACTTTTCAGGGTCAGTGCTGGGCTAAAAGATGCAGCCCTGGGTTCTCTCCTGAGAACAGGTGAGTAAATCGGAATTCGTAGTTCGGCTGATTTTAGAGGAATATTTGTACGTTTCGAAAATGGACACATATAAACTTTTCTGCTGAAAACCACACAATGGATTTCTATGGTAGGAAATACAAGTTACTGGTAAGTACGCTTAGAATTACTTTTCAGGGTCAGTGCTGGGCTAAAAGATGCGGCACTGGGTTCTCTCCTGATAACAGGTGAGGAAATTGGAATTCGTAGTTCGGCTGATTTTAGAGGAATATTTGTACGTTTCAAAAATGAACACTTAGAAACTTTTCTGCTGAAAACCACACAATGGATTCCTATGGTAGGAAATACAAATTACTGGTAAGTACGCTTAGAATTACTTTTCAGGGTCAGTGATGGCTAAAAGATGCATCCCTGGGTTCTCTCCTGAGAACAGGTGAGTAAATCGTAATTCGTAGCTCGGCTGATTTTAGAGGAATATTTGTTCGTTTAAAAAATGGACACTTAGAAACTTTTCTGCTGAAAACCACATAATGGATTCCTATGGAAAGAAATACAAGTTACTGGTAAGTACGCGTAGAATTACTTTTCAGGGTCAGTGCTGGGCTAAAAGATGCAGCCCTGGGTTCTCTCCTGAGAACAGGTGAGTAAATCGGAATTAATAGTTCGGCTGATTTTAGAGGAATATTTGTATGTTTCAAAAATGGACACTGAAACTTTTCTGCTGAAAACCACACAATGGATTCCTATGGAAGGAAATACAAGTTACTGGCAAGTACACTTAGAATTACTTTTCAGGGTCAGTGCTGGGCTAAAAGATGCAGCCCTGGGTTCTCTCCTGATAACAGGTGAGGAAATTGGAATTCATAGTTCGGCTGATTTTAGAGGAATATTTGTACTTTCAAAAATGAACACTTAGAAACTTTTCTGCTGAAAACCACACAATGAATTCCTATGGTAGGAAATACAAGTTACTGGTAAGTACGCTTAGAATTACTTTTCAGGGTCAGTGCTGGGCTAAAAGATGCAGCCCTGGGTTCTCTCCTGAGAACAAGTGAGTAAATCGGAATTCGTAGTTCGGCTGATTTTAGAGGAATATTTGTACGTTTCAAAAATGGACACATAGAAACTTTTCTGCTGAAAACCACACAATGGATTCCTATGGTAGGAAATACAAGTTGCTGGTAAGTACGCTTAGAATTACTTTTCAGGGTCAGTGCTAGGCTAAAAGATGCAGCCCTGGGTTCTCTCCTGAGAACAGGTGAGTAAATCGGAATTCGTAATTCGGCTGATTTTAGAGGAATATTTGTACGTTTCAAAAATGGACACTGAAATTTTTCCGCTGAAAACCACACAATGGATTCCTATGGAAGGAAATACAAGTTACTGGCAAGTACGCTTAGAATTACTTTTCAGGGTCACTGCTGGGCTAACATATGCAGCCCTGGGTTCTCTCCTGATAACAGGTGAGTAAATCGTAATTCGTAGTTCGACTGATTTTAGAGGAATATTTGTACGTTTCAAAAATGGACACTTAGAAACTTTCTGCTGAAAACCACACAATGGATTCCTATGGAAAGAAATACAAGTTACTGGTAAGTACGCTTAGAATTACTTTTCAGGGTCAGTGCTAGGCTAAAAGATGCAGCCCTGGGTTCTCTCCTGAGAACAGGTGAGTAAATCGGAATTCGTAGTTCGGCTGATTTTAGAGGAATATTTGTACGTTTCAAAAATGGACACTTAGAAACTTTTCTGCTGAAAACCACACAATGGATTCCTATGGAAAGAAATACAAGTTACTGGTAAGTACGCTTAGAATTACTTTTCAGGGTCAGTGCTGGGCTAAAAGATGCAGCCCTGGGTTCTCTCTTGAGAACAGGTGAGTAAACCGTAATTCATAGCTCGGCTGATTTTAGAGGAATATTTGTACGTTTCAAAAATAGACACTTAGAAACTTTTCTGCTAAAAACCACACAATGGATTCCTATGGTAGGAAATACAAGTTACTGGTAAGTACGCTTAGAATTACTTTTCAGGGTCAGTGCTGGGCTAAAAGATGCGGCACTGGGTTCTCTCCTGATAACAGGTGAGGAAATTGGAATTCGTAGTTCGGCTGATTTTAGAGGAATATTTGTACGTTTCAAAAATGAACACTTAGAAACTTTTCTGCTGAAAACCACACAATGGATTCCTATGGTAGGAAATACAAGTTACTGGTAAGTACGCTTAGAATTACTTTTCAGGGTCAGTGCTGGGCTAAAAGATGCAGCCCTGGGTTCTCTCCTGAGAACAGGTGAGTAAATCGTAATTCGTAGCTCGGCTGATTTTAGAGGAATATTTGTACCTTTCAAAAATGGACACTTTGAAACTTTTCTGCTGAAAATCACACAATGGATTCCTATGGAAGGAAATACAAGTTACTGGTAAGTACGCTTAGAATTACTTTTCAGGGTCAGTGCTAGGCTAAAAGATGCAGCCCTGGGTTCTCTCCTGAGAACAGGTGAGTAAATCGGAATTCGTAGTTCGGCTGATTTTAGAGGAATATTTGTACGTTTCAAAAATGGACACTTTGAAACTTTTCTGCTGAAAACCACACAATGGAATCCTATGGAAGGAAATACAAGTTACTGGCAAGTATGCTTAGAATTACTTTTCCGGGTCAGTGCTGGGCTAAAGTATGAAGCCCCGGGTTCTCTCCTGATAACAGGTGAGTTAATCGTAATTCGTAGTTCGGCTGATTTTAGAGGAATATTTGTACGTTTCAAAAATGGACACTTAGAAACTTTTCTGCTGAAAACCACACAATGGATTCCTATGGTAGGAAATACAAGTTACTGGTAAGTATGCTCAGAATTACTTTTCAGGGTCAGTGCTGGGCTAAAAGATGCAGCACTGGGTTCTCTCCTGATAACAGGTGAGGAAATTGGAATTCGTAGTTCGGCTGATTTTAGAGGAATATTTGTACGTTTCAAAAAGGAACACTTAGAAACTTTTCTGCTGAAAACCACACAATGGATTCCTATGGTAGGAAATACAAGTTACTGGTAAGTACGCTTAGAATTACTTTTCAGGGTCAGTGCTGGGCTAAAAGATGCAGCCCTGGGTTCTCTCCTGAGAACAGGTGAGTAAATCGTAATTCGTAGCTCGGCTGATTTTAGAGGAATATTTGTACGTTTCAAAAATGGACACTGAAACTTTTCTGCTGAAAACCACACAATGGATTCCTATGGAAGGAAATACAAGTTACTGGCAAGTACACTTAGAATTACATTTCAGGGTCAGTGCTGGGCTAAAAGATGCAGCCCTGGGTTCTCTCCTGATAACAGGTGAGGAAATTGGAATTCGTAGTTCGGCTGATTTTAGAGGAATATTTGTACTTTCAAAAATGAACACTTAGAAACTTTTCTGCTGAAAACCACACAATGAATTCCTATGGTAGGAGATACAAGTTACTGGCAAGTACGCCTAGAATTACTTTTCAGGGTCAGTGCTGGGCTAAAATATGAAGCCCTGGGTTCTCTCCTGATAACAGTTGAGTAAATCGTAATTCGTAGTTCGGCTGATTTTAGAGGAATATTTGTACGTTTCAAAAATAGACACTTAGAAACTTTTCTGCTAAAAACCACACAATGGATTCCTATGGTAGGAAATACAAGTTACTGGTAAGTATGCTTAGAATTACTTTTCAGGGTCAGTGCTGGGCTAAAAGATGCAGCCCTGGGTTCTCTCCTGAGAACAGGTGAGTAAATCGTAATTCGTAGCTCGGCTGATTTTAGAGGAATATTTGTACGTTTCAAAAATGGACACTTAGAAACTTTTCTGCTGAAAACCACACAATGGATTCCTATGGAAAGAAATACAAGTTACTGGTAAGTACGCTTAGAATTACTTTTCAGGGTCAGTGCTAGGCTAAAAGATGCAGCCCTGGGTTCTCTCCTGAGAACAGGTGAGGAAATTGGAATTCGTAGTTCGGCTGATTTTAGAGGAATATTTGTACGTTTCAAAAATGGACACTGAAACTTTTCTGCTGAAAACCACATAATGGATTCCTATGGAAGGAAATACAAGTTACTGGCAAGTACACTTAGAATTACATTTCAGGGTCAGTGCTGGGCTAAAAGATGCAGCCCTGGGTTCTCTCCTGATAACAGGTGAGGAAATTGGAATTCGTAGTTCGGCTGATTTTAGAGGAATATTTGTACTTTCAAAAATGAACACTTAGAAACTTTTCTGCTGAAAACCAAACAATGAATTCCTATGGTAGGAGATACAAGTTACTGGCAAGTACGCCTAGAATTACTTTTCAGGGTCAGTGCTGGGCTAAAATATGAAGCCCTGGGTTCTCTCCTGATAACAGTTGAGTAAATCGTAATTCGTAGTTCGGCTGATTTTAGAGGAATATTTGTACGTTTCAAAAATGGACACTTAGAAACTTTTCTGCTGAAAACCACACAATGGATTCCTATGGAAAGAAATACAAGTTACTGGTAAGTACGCTTAGAATTACTTTTCAGGGTCAGTGCTGGGCTAAAAGATGCAGCCCTGGGTTCTCTCCTGAGAACAGGTGAGTAAATCGGAATTCGTAGTTCGGCTGATTTTAGAGGAATATTTGTACGTTTCGAAAATGGACACATATAAACTTTTCTGCTGAAAACCACACAATGGATTTCTATGGTAGGAAATACAAGTTACTGGTAAGTACGCTTAGAATTACTTTTCAGGGTCAGTGCTGGGCTAAAAGATGCAGCCCTGGGTTCTCTCCTGAGAACAGGTGAGTAAATCGTAATTCGTAGCTCGGCTGATTTTAGAGGAATATTTGTACGTTTCAAAAATGGACACTGAAACTTTTCTGCTGAAAACCACACAATGGATTCCTATGGAAGGAAATACAAGTTACTGGTAAGTACGCTTAGAATTACTTTTCAGGGTCAGTGCTAGGCTAAAAGATGCAGCCCTGGGTTCTCTCCTGAGAACAGGTGAGTAAATCGGAATTCGTAGTTCGGCTGATTTTAGAGGAATATTTGTACGTTTCAAAAATGGACACTTAGAAACTTTTCTGCTGAAAACCACACAATGGATTCCTATGGAAAGAAATACAAGTTACTGGTAAGTACGCTTAGAATTACTTTTCAGGGTCAGTGCTGGGCTAAAAGATGCAGCCCTGGGTTCTCTCCTGAGAACAGGTGAGTAAATCGTAATTCATAGCTCGTCTGATTTTAGAGGAATATTTGTACGTTTCAAAAATAGACACTTAGAAACGTTTCTGCTAAAAACCACACAATGGATTCCTATGATAGGAAATACAAGTTACTGGTAAGTACGCTTAGAATTACTTTTCAGGGTCAGTGCTGGGCTAAAAGATGCAGCCCTGGGTTCTCTCCTGAGAACAGGTGAGTAAATCGTAATTCGTAGCTCGGCTGATTTTAGAGGAATATTTGTACGTTTCAAAAATGGACACTTTGAAACTTTTCTGCTGAAAATCACACAATGGATTCCTATGGAAGGAAATACAAGTTACTGGTAAGTACGCTTAGAATAACTTTTCAGGGTCAGTGCTAGGCTAAAAGATGCAGCCCCGGGTTCTCTCCTGAGAACAGGTGAGTAAATCGGAATTCGTAGTTCGGCTGATTTTAGAGGAATATTTGTACGTTTCAAAAATGGACACTTAGAAACTTTTCTGCTGAAAACCACACAATGGATTCCTATGGTAGGAAATACAAGTTACTGGTAAGTATGCTCAGAATTACTTTTCAGGGTCAGTGCTGGGCTAAAAGATGCAGCACTGGGTTCTCTCCTGATAACAGGTGAGGAAATTGGAATTCGTAGTTCGGCTGATTTTAGAGGAATATTTGTACGTTTCAAATATGAACACTTAGAAACTTTTCTGCTGAAAACCACACAATGGATTCCTATGGTAGGAAATACAAGTTACTGGTAAGTACGCTTAGAATTACTTTTCAGGGTCAGTGCTGGGCTAAAAGATGCAGCCCTGGGTTCTCTCCTGAGAACAGGTGAGTAAATCGGAATTCGTAGTTCGGCTGATTTTAGAGGAATATTTGTACGTTTCAAAAATGGACACTTAGAAACTTTTCTGCTGAAAACCACACAATGGAATCCTATGGAAGGAAATACAAGTTACTGGCAAGTATGCTTAGAATTACTTTTCCGGGTCAGTGCTGGGCTAAAGTATGAAGCCCCGGGTTCTCTCCTGATAACAGGTGAGTTAATCGTAATTCGTAGTTCGGCTGATTTTAGAGGAATATTTGTACGTTTCAAAAATGGACACTTAGAAACTTTTCTGCTGAAAACCACACAATGGATTCCTATGGTAGGAAATACAAGTTACTGGTAAGTATGCTCAGAATTACTTTTCAGGGTCAGTGCTGGGCTAAAAGATGCAGCACTGGGTTCTCTCCTGATAACAGGTGAGGAAATTGGAATTCGTAGTTCGGCTGATTTTAGAGGAATATTTGTACGTTTCAAAAAGGAACACTTAGAAACTTTTCTGCTGAAAACCACACAATGGATTCCTATGGTAGGAAATACAAGTTACTGGTAAGTACGCTTAGAATTACTTTTCAGGGTCAGTGCTGGGCTAAAAGATGCAGCCCTGGGTTCTCTCCTGAGAACAGGTGAGTAAATCGTAATTCGTAGCTCGGCTGATTTTAGAGGAATATTTGTACGTTTCAAAAATGGACACTGAAACTTTTCTGCTGAAAACCACACAATGGATTCCTATGGAAGGAAATACAAGTTACTGGCAAGTACACTTAGAATTACATTTCAGGGTCAGTGCTGGGCTAAAAGATGCAGCCCTGGGTTCTCTCCTGATAACAGGTGAGGAAATTGGAATTCGTAGTTCGGCTGATTTTAGAGGAATATTTGTACTTTCAAAAATGAACACTTAGAAACTTTTCTGCTGAAAACCACACAATGAATTCCTATGGTAGGAGATACAAGTTACTGGCAAGTACGCCTAGAATTACTTTTCAGGGTCAGTGCTGGGCTAAAATATGAAGCCCTGGGTTCTCTCCTGATAACAGTTGAGTAAATCGTAATTCGTAGTTCGGCTGATTTTAGAGGAATATTTGTACGTTTCAAAAATAGACACTTAGAAACTTTTCTGCTAAAAACCACACAATGGATTCCTATGGTAGGAAATACAAGTTACTGGTAAGTATGCTTAGAATTACTTTTCAGGGTCAGTGCTGGGCTAAAAGATGCAGCCCTGGGTTCTCTCCTGAGAACAGGTGAGTAAATCGTAATTCGTAGCTCGGCTGATTTTAGAGGAATATTTGTACGTTTCAAAAATGGACACTTAGAAACTTTTCTGCTGAAAACCACACAATGGATTCCTATGGAAAGAAATACAAGTTACTGGTAAGTACGCTTAGAATTACTTTTCAGGGTCAGTGCTAGGCTAAAAGATGCAGCCCTGGGTTCTCTCCTGAGAACAGGTGAGGAAATTGGAATTCGTAGTTCGGCTGATTTTAGAGGAATATTTGTACGTTTCAAAAATGGACACTGAAACTTTTCTGCTGAAAACCACATAATGGATTCCTATGGAAGGAAATACAAGTTACTGGCAAGTACACTTAGAATTACATTTCAGGGTCAGTGCTGGGCTAAAAGATGCAGCCCTGGGTTCTCTCCTGATAACAGGTGAGGAAATTGGAATTCGTAGTTCGGCTGATTTTAGAGGAATATTTGTACTTTCAAAAATGAACACTTAGAAACTTTTCTGCTGAAAACCACACAATGAATTCCTATGGTAGGAGATACAAGTTACTGGCAAGTACGCCTAGAATTACTTTTCAGGGTCAGTGCTGGGCTAAAATATGAAGCCCTGGGTTCTCTCCTGATAACAGTTGAGTAAATCGTAATTCGTAGTTCGGCTGATTTTAGAGGAATATTTGTACGTTTCAAAAATGGACACTTAGAAACTTTTCTGCTGAAAACCACACAATGGATTCCTATGGAAAGAAATACAAGTTACTGGTAAGTACGCTTAGAATTACTTTTCAGGGTCAGTGCTGGGCTAAAAGATGCAGCCCTGGGTTCTCTCCTGAGAACAGGTGAGTAAATCGGAATTCGTAGTTCGGCTGATTTTAGAGGAATATTTGTACGTTTCGAAAATGGACACATATAAACTTTTCTGCTGAAAACCACACAATGGATTTCTATGGTAGGAAATACAAGTTACTGGTAAGTACGCTTAGAATTACTTTTCAGGGTCAGTGCTGGGCTAAAAGATGCAGCCCTGGGTTCTCTCCTGAGAACAGGTGAGTAAATCGTAATTCGTAGCTCGGCTGATTTTAGAGGAATATTTGTACGTTTCAAAAATGGACACTGAAACTTTTCTGCTGAAAACCACACAATGGATTCCTATGGAAGGAAATACAAGTTACTGGTAAGTACGCTTAGAATTACTTTTCAGGGTCAGTGCTAGGCTAAAAGATGCAGCCCTGGGTTCTCTCCTGAGAACAGGTGAGTAAATCGGAATTCGTAGTTCGGCTGATTTTAGAGGAATATTTGTACGTTTCAAAAATGGACACTTAGAAACTTTTCTGCTGAAAACCACACAATGGATTCCTATGGAAAGAAATACAAGTTACTGGTAAGTACGCTTAGAATTACTTTTCAGGGTCAGTGCTGGGCTAAAAGATGCAGCCCTGGGTTCTCTCCTGAGAACAGGTGAGTAAATCGTAATTCATAGCTCGTCTGATTTAAGAGGAATATTTGTACGTTTCAAAAATAGACACTTAGAAACGTTTCTGCTAAAAACCACACAATGGATTCCTATGGTAGGAAATACAAGTTACTGGTAAGTACGCTTAGAATTACTTTTCAGGGTCAGTGCTGGGCTAAAAGATGCAGCCCTGGGTTCTCTCCTGAGAACAGGTGAGTAAATCGTAATTCGTAGCTCGGCTGATTTTAGAGGAATATTTGTACGTTTCAAAAATGGACACTTTGAAACTTTTCTGCTGAAAATCACACAATGGATTCCTATGGAAGGAAATACAAGTTACTGGTAAGTACGCTTAGAATAACTTTTCAGGGTCAGTGCTAGGCTAAAAGATGCAGCCCCGGGTTCTCTCCTGAGAACAGGTGAGTAAATCGGAATTCGTAGTTCGGCTGATTTTAGAGGAATATTTGTACGTTTCAAAAATGGACACTTAGAAACTTTTCTGCTGAAAACCACACAATGGATTCCTATGGTAGGAAATACAAGTTACTGGTAAGTATGCTCAGAATTACTTTTCAGGGTCAGTGCTGGGCTAAAAGATGCAGCACTGGGTTCTCTCCTGATAACAGGTGAGGAAATTGGAATTCGTAGTTCGGCTGATTTTAGAGGAATATTTGTACGTTTCAAATATGAACACTTAGAAACTTTTCTGCTGAAAACCACACAATGGATTCCTATGGTAGGAAATACAAGTTACTGGTAAGTACGCTTAGAATTACTTTTCAGGGTCAGTGCTGGGCTAAAAGATGCAGCCCTGGGTTCTCTCCTGAGAACAGGTGAGTAAATTGTAATTCGTAGCTCGGCTGATTTTAGAGGAATATTTGTACGTTTCAAAAATGGACACTGAAACTTTTCTGCTGAAAACCACACAATGGATTCCTATGGAAGGAAATACAAGTTACTGGCAAGTACACTTAGAATTACATTTCAGGGTCAGTGCTGGGCTAAAAGATGCAGCCCTGGGTTCTCTCCTGATAACAGGTGAGGAAATTGGAATTCGTAGTTCGGCTGATTTTAGAGGAATATTTGTACTTTCAAAAATGAACACTTAGAAACTTTTCTGCTGAAAACCACACAATGAATTCCTATGGTAGGAGATACAAGTTACTGGCAAGTACGCCTAGAATTACTTTTCAGGGTCAGTGCTGGGCTAAAATATGAAGCCCTGGGTTCTCTCCTGATAACAGTTGAGTAAATCGTAATTCGTAGTTCGGCTGATTTTAGAGGAATATTTGTACGTTTCAAAAATAGACACTTAGAAACTTTTCTGCTAAAAACCACACAATGGATTCCTATGGTAGGAAATACAAGTTACTGGTAAGTACGCTTAGAATTACTTTTCAGGGTCAGTGCTGGGCTAAAAGATGCAGCCCTGGGTTCTCTCCTGAGAACAGGTGAGTAAATCGTAATTCGTAGCTCGGCTGATTTTAGAGGAATATTTGTACGTTTCAAAAATGGACACTTTGAAACTTTTCTGCTGAAAATCACACAATGGATTCCTATGGAAGGAAATACAAGTTACTGGTAAGTACGCTTAGAATTACTTTTCAGGGTCAGTGCTAGGCTAAAAGATGCAGCCCTGGGTTCTCTCCTGAGAACAGGTGAGTAAATCGGAATTCGTAGTTCGGCTGATTTTAGAGGAATATTTGTACGTTTCAAAAATGGACACTTAGAAACTTTTCTGCTGAAAACCACACAATGGAATCCTATGGAAGGAAATACAAGTTACTGGCAAGTATGCTTAGAATTACTTTTCAGGGTCAGTGCTGGGCTAAAGTATGAAGCCCCGGGTTCTCTCCTGATAACAGGTGAGTTAATCGTAATTCGTAGTTCGGCTGATTTTAGAGGAATATTTGTACGTTTCAAAAATGGACAGTTAGAAACTTTTCTGCTGAAAACCACACAATGGATTCCTATGGTAGGAAATACAAGTTACTGGTAAGTATGCTCAGAATTACTTTTCAGGGTCAGTGCTGGGCTAAAAGATGCAGCACTGGGTTCTCTCCTGATAACAGGTGAGGAAATTGGAATTCGTAGTTCGGCTGATTTTAGAGGAATATTTGTACGTTTCAAAAATGAACACTTAGAAACTTTTCTGCTGAAAACCACACAATGGATTCCTATGGTAGGAAATACAAGTTACTGGTAAGTACGCTTAGAATTACTTTTCAGGGTCAGTGCTGGGCTAAAAGATGCAGCCCTGGGTTCTCTCCTGAGAACAGGTGAGTAAATCGTAATTCGTAGCTCGGCTGATTTTAGAGGAATATTTGTACGTTTCAAAAATGGACACTGAAACTTTTCTGCTGAAAACCACACAATGGATTCCTATGGAAGGAAATACAAGTTACTGGCAAGTACACTTAGAATTACATTTCAGGGTCAGTGCTGGGCTAAAAGATGCAGCCCTGGGTTCTCTCCTGATAACAGGTGAGGAAATTGGAATTCGTAGTTCGGCTGATTTTAGAGGAATATTTGTACTTTCAAAAATGAACACTTAGAAACTTTTCTGCTGAAAACCACACAATGAATTCCTATGGTAGGAGATACAAGTTACTGGCAATTACGCCTAGAATTACTTTTCAGGGTCAGTGCTGGGCTAAAATATGAAGCCCTGGGTTCTCTCCTGATAACAGTTGAGTAAATCGTAATTCGTAGCTCGGCTGATTTTAGAGGAATATTTGTACGTTTCAAAAATAGACACTTAGAAACTTTTCTGCTGAAAACCACACAATGGATTCCTATGGAAAGAAATACAAGTTACTCGTAAGTACGCTTAGAATTACTTTTCAGGGTCAGTGCTAGGCTAAAAGATGCAGCCCTGGGCTCTCTCCTGAGAACAGGTGAGTAAATCGGAATTCGTAGTTCGGCTGATTTTAGAGGAATATTTGTACGTTTCAAAAATGGACACTTAGAAACTTTTCTGCTGAAAACCACACAATGGATTCCTATGGAAAGAAATACAAGTTACTGGTAAGTACGCTTAGAATTACTTTTCAGGGTCAGTGCTGGGCTAAAAGATGCAGCCCTGGGTTCTCTCCTGAGAACAGGTGAGTAAATCGTAATTCATAGCTCGTCTGATTTTAGAGGAATATTTGTACGTTTCAAAAATAGACACTTAGAAACTTTTCTGCTAAAAACCACACAATGGATTCCTATGGTAGGAAATACAAGTTACTGGTAAGTACGCTTAGAATTACTTTTCAGGGTCAGTGCTGGGCTAAAAGATGCGGCACTGGGTTCTCTCCTGATAACAGGTGAGGAAATTGGAATTCGTAGTTCGTCTGATTTTAGAGGAATATTTGTACATTTCAAAAATGAACACTTAGAAACTTTTCTGCTGAAAACCACACAATGGATTCCTATGGTAGGAAATACAAGTTACTGGTAAGTACGCTTAGAATTACTTTTCAGGGTCAGTGCTGGGCTAAAAGATGCAGCCCTGGGTTCTCTCCTGAGAACAGGTGAGTAAATCGTAATTCGTAGCTCGGCTGATTTTAGAGGAATATTTGTACGTTTCAAAAATGGACACTTTGAATCTTTTCTGCTGAAAATCACACAATGGATTCCTATGGAAGAAAATACAAGTTACTGGTAAGTACGCTTAGAATTACTTTTCAGGGTCAGTGCTAGGCTAAAAGATGCAGCCCTGGGTTCTCTCCTGAGAACAGGTGAGTAAATCGGAATTCGTAGTTCGGCTGATTTTAGAGGAATATTTGTACGTTTCAAAAATGGACACTTAGAAACTTTTCTGCTGAAAACCACACAATGGAATCCTATGGAAGGAAATACAAGTTACTGGCAAGTATGCTTAGAATTACTTTTCAGGGTCAGTGCTGGGCTAAAGTATGAAGCCCCGGGTTCTCTCCTGATAACAGGTGAGTTAATCGTAATTCGTAGTTCGGCTGATTTTAGAGGAATATTTGTACGTTTCAAAAATGGACACTTAGAAACTTTTCTGCTGAAAACCACACAATGGATTCCTATGGAAAGAAATACAAGTTACTGGTAAGTACGCTTAGAATTACTTTTCAGGGTCAGTGCTGGGCTAAAAGATGCAGCCCTGGGTTCTCTCCTGAGAACAGGTGAGTAAATCGGAATTCGTAGTTCGGCTGATTTTAGAGGAATATTTGTACGTTTCGAAAATGGACACATATAAACTTTTCTGCTGAAAACCACACAATGGATTTCTATGGTAGGAAATACAAGTTACTGGTAAGTACGCTTAGAATTACTTTTCAGAGTCAGTGCTGGGCTAAAAGATGCGGCACTGGGTTCTCTCCTGATAACAGGTGAGGAAATTGGAATTCGTAGTTCGGCTGATTTTAGAGGAATATTTGTACGTTTCAAAAATGAACACTTAGAAACTTTTCTGCTGAAAACCACACAATGGATTCCTATGGTAGGAAATACAAATTACTGGTAAGTACGCTTAGAATTACTTTTCAGGGTCAGTGATGGCTAAAAGATGCATCCCTGGGTTCTCTCCTGAGAACAGGTGAGTAAATCGTAATTCGTAGCTCGGCTGATTTTAGAGGAATATTTGTTCGTTTAAAAAATGGACACTTAGAAACTTTTCTGCTGAAAACCACATAATGGATTCCTATGGAAAGAAATACAAGTTACTGGTAAGTACGCGTAGAATTACTTTTCAGGGTCAGTGCTGGGCTAAAAGATGCAGCCCTGGGTTCTCTCCTGAGAACAGGTGAGTAAATCGGAATTAATAGTTCGGCTGATTTTAGAGGAATATTTGTACGTTTCAAAAATGGACACTGAAACTTTTCTGCTGAAAACCACACAATGGATTCCTATGGAAGGAAATACAAGTTACTGGCAAGTACACTTAGAATTACTTTTCAGGGTCAGTGCTGGGCTAAAAGATGCAGCCCTGGGTTCTCTCCTGATAACAGGTGAGGAAATTGGAATTCATAGTTCGGCTGATTTTAGAGGAATATTTGTACTTTCAAAAATGAACACTTAGAAACTTTTCTGCTGAAAACCACACAATGAATTCCTATGGTAGGAAATACAAGTTACTGGTAAGTACGCTTAGAATTACTTTTCAGGGTCAGTGCTGGGCTAAAAGATGCAGCCCTGGGTTCTCTCCTGAGAACAAGTGAGTAAATCGGAATTCGTAGTTCGGCTGATTTTAGAGGAATATTTGTACGTTTCAAAAATGGACACATAGAAACTTTTCTGCTGAAAACCACACAATGGATTCCTATGGTAGGAAATACAAGTTGCTGGTAAGTATGCTTAGAATTACTTTTCAGGGTCAGTGCTAGGCTAAAAGATGCAGCCCTGGGTTCTCTCCTGAGAACAGGTGAGTAAATCGGAATTCGTAATTCGGCTGATTTTAGAGGAATATTTGTACGTTTCAAAAATGGACACTGAAATTTTTCCGCTGAAAACCACACAATGGATTCCTATGGAAGGAAATACAAGTTACTGGCAAGTACGCTTAGAATTACTTTTCAGGGTCACTGCTGGGCTAACATATGCAGCCCTGGGTTCTCTCCTGATAACAGGTGAGTAAATCGTAATTCGTAGTTCGACTGATTTTAGAGGAATATTTGTACGTTTCAAAAATGGACACTTAGAAACTTTCTGCTGAAAACCACACAATGGATTCCTATGGAAAGAAATACAAGTTACTGGTAAGTACGCTTAGAATTACTTTTCAGGGTCAGTGCTAGGCTAAAAGATGCAGCCCTGGGTTCTCTCCTGAGAACAGGTGAGTAAATCGGAATTCGTAGTTCGGCTGATTTTAGAGGAATATTTGTACGTTTCAAAAATGGACACTTAGAAACTTTTCTGCTGAAAACCACACAATGGATTCCTATGGAAAGAAATACAAGTTACTGGTAAGTACGCTTAGAATTACTTTTCAGGGTCAGTGCTGGGCTAAAAGATGCAGCCCTGGGTTCTCTCCTGAGAACAGGTGAGTAAACCGTAATTCATAGCTCGGCTGATTTTAGAGGAATATTTGTACGTTTCAAAAATAGACACTTAGAAACTTTTCTGCTAAAAACCACACAATGGATTCCTATGGTAGGAAATACAAGTTACTGGTAAGTACGCTTAGAATTACTTTTCAGGGTCAGTGCTGGGCTAAAAGATGCGGCACTGGGTTCTCTCCTGATAACAGGTGAGGAAATTGGAATTCGTAGTTCGGCTGATTTTAGAGGAATATTTGTACGTTTCAAAAATGAACACTTAGAAACTTTTCTGCTGAAAACCACACAATGGATTCCTATGGTAGGAAATACAAGTTACTGGTAAGTACGCTTAGAATTACTTTTCAGGGTCAGTGCTGGGCTAAAAGATGCAGCCCTGGGTTCTCTCCTGAGAACAGGTGAGTAAATCGGAATTCGTAGTTCGGCTGATTTTAGAGGAATATTTGTACGTTTCAAAAATGGACACTTAGAAACTTTTCTGCTGAAAACCACACAATGGAATCCTATGGAAGGAAATACAAGTTACTGGCAAGTATGCTTAGAATTACTTTTCCGGGTCAGTGCTGGGCTAAAGTATGAAGCCCCGGGTTCTCTCCTGATAACAGGTGAGTTAATCGTAATTCGTAGTTCGGCTGATTTTAGAGGAATATTTGTACGTTTCAAAAATGGACACTTAGAAACTTTTCTGCTGAAAACCACACAATGGATTCCTATGGTAGGAAATACAAGTTACTGGTAAGTATGCTCAGAATTACTTTTCAGGGTCAGTGCTGGGCTAAAAGATGCAGCACTGGGTTCTCTCCTGATAACAGGTGAGGAAATTGGAATTCGTAGTTCGGCTGATTTTAGAGGAATATTTGTACGTTTCAAAAATGAACACTTAGAAACTTTTCTGCTGAAAACCACACAATGGATTCCTATGGTAGGAAATACAAGTTACTGGTAAGTACGCTTAGAATTACTTTTCAGGGTCAGTGCTGGGCTAAAAGATGCAGCCCTGGGTTCTCTCCTGAGAACAGGTGAGTAAATCGTAATTCGTAGCTCGGCTGATTTTAGAGGAATATTTGTACGTTTCAAAAATGGACACTGAAACTTTTCTGCTGAAAACCACACAATGGATTCCTATGGAAGGAAATACAAGTTACTGGCAAGTACACTTAGAATTACATTTCAGGGTCAGTGCTGGGCTAAAAGATGCAGCCCTGGGTTCTCTCCTGATAACAGGTGAGGAAATTGGAATTCGTAGTTCGGCTGATTTTAGAGGAATATTTGTACTTTCAAAAATGAACACTTAGAAACTTTTCTGCTGAAAACCACACAATGAATTCCTATGGTAGGAGATACAAGTTACTGGCAAGTACGCCTAGAATTACTTTTCAGGGTCAGTGCTGGGCTAAAATATGAAGCCCTGGGTTCTCTCCTGATAACAGTTGAGTAAATCGTAATTCGTAGTTCGGCTGATTTTAGAGGAATATTTGTACGTTTCAAAAATAGACACTTAGAAACTTTTCTGCTAAAAACCACACAATGGATTCCTATGGTAGGAAATACAAGTTACTGGTAAGTATGCTTAGAATTACTTTTCAGGGTCAGTGCTGGGCTAAAAGATGCAGCCCTGGGTTCTCTCCTGAGAACAGGTGAGTAAATCGTAATTCGTAGCTCGGCTGATTTTAGAGGAATATTTGTACGTTTCAAAAATGGACACTTAGAAACTTTTCTGCTGAAAACCACACAATGGATTCCTATGGAAAGAAATACAAGTTACTGGTAAGTACGCTTAGAATTACTTTTCAGGGTCAGTGCTAGGCTAAAAGATGCAGCCCTGGGTTCTCTCCTGAGAACAGGTGAGGAAATTGGAATTCGTAGTTCGGCTGATTTTAGAGGAATATTTGTACGTTTCAAAAATGGACACTGAAACTTTTCTGCTGAAAACCACACAATGGATTCCTATGGAAGGAAATACAAGTTACTGGCAAGTACACTTAGAATTACATTTCAGGGTCAGTGCTGGGCTAAAAGATGCAGCCCTGGGTTCTCTCCTGATAACAGGTGAGGAAATTGGAATTCGTAGTTCGGCTGATTTTAGAGGAATATTTGTACTTTCAAAAATGAACACTTAGAAACTTTTCTGCTGAAAACCACACAATGAATTCCTATGGTAGGAGATACAAGTTACTGGCAAGTACGCCTAGAATTACTTTTCAGGGTCAGTGCTGGGCTAAAATATGAAGCCCTGGGTTCTCTCCTGATAACAGTTGAGTAAATCGTAATTCGTAGTTCGGCTGATTTTAGAGGAATATTTGTACGTTTCAAAAATGGACACTTAGAAACTTTTCTGCTGAAAACCACACAATGGATTCCTATGGAAAGAAATACAAGTTACTGGTAAGTACGCTTAGAATTACTTTTCAGGGTCAGTGCTGGGCTAAAAGATGCAGCCCTGGGTTCTCTCCTGAGAACAGGTGAGTAAATCGGAATTCGTAGTTCGGCTGATTTTAGAGGAATATTTGTACGTTTCGAAAATGGACACATATAAACTTTTCTGCTGAAAACCACACAATGGATTTCTATGGTAGGAAATACAAGTTACTGGTAAGTACGCTTAGAATTACTTTTCAGGGTAGGTGCTGGGCTAAAAGATGCGGCACTGGGTTCTCTCCTGATAACAGGTGAGGAAATTGGAATTCGTAGTTCGGCTGATTTTAGAGGAATATTTGGACGTTTCAAAAATGAACACTTAGAAACTTTTCTGCTGAAAACCACACAATGGATTCCTATGGTAGGAAATACAAATTACTGGTAAGTACGCTTAGAATTACTTTTCAGGGTCAGTGATGGCTAAAAGATGCATCCCTGGGTTCTCTCCTGAGAACAGGTGAGTAAATCGTAATTCGTAGCTCGGCTGATTTTAGAGGAATATTTGTTCGTTTAAAAAATGGACACTTAGAAACTTTTCTGCTGAAAACCACATAATGGATTCCTATGGAAAGAAATACAAGTTACTGGTAAGTACGCGTAGAATTACTTTTCAGGGTCAGTGCTGGGCTAAAAGATGCAGCCCTGGGTTCTCTCCTGAGAACAGGTGAGTAAATCGGAATTCGTAGTTCGGCTGATTTTAGAGGAATATTTGTACGTTTCAAAAATGGACACATAGAAACTTTTCTGCTGAAAACCACACAAAGGATTCCTATGGTAGGAAATACAAGTTACTGGTAAGTTCGCTTAGAATTACTTTTCAGGGTCAGTGCTGGGCTAAAAGATGCGGCACTGGGTTCTCTCCTGATAACAGGTGAGGAAATTGGAATTCGTAGTTCGGCTCATTTTAGAGGAATATTTGTACGTTTCAAAAATGAACACTTAGAAACTTTTCTGCTGAAAACCACACAATGGATTCCTATGGTAGGAAATACAAGTTACTGGTAAGTATGCTTAGAATTACTTTTCAGGGTCAGTGCTGGGCTAAAAGATGCAGCCCTGGGTTCTCTCCTGAGAACAGGTGAGTAAATCGGAATTAGTAGTTCGGCTGATTTTAGAGGAATATTTGTACGTTTCAAAAATGGACACTGAAACTTTTCTGCTGAAAACCACACAATGGATTGCTATGGAAGGAAATACAAGTTACTGGCAAGTACGCTTAGAATTACTTTTCAGGGTCAGTGCTAGGCTAAAATATGCAGCCCTGGGTTCTCTCCTGATAACAGGTGAGTAAATCGCAATTCGTAGTTCGGCTGATTTTAGAGGAATATTTGTACTTTCAAAAATGAACACTTAGAAACTTTTCTGCTGAAAACCACACAATGAATTCCTATGGTAGGAGATACAAGTTACTGGCAAGTACGCCTAGAATTACTTTTCAGGGTCAGTGCTGGGCTAAAATATGAAGCCCTGGGTTCTCTCCTGATAACAGTTGAGTAAATCGTAATTCGTAGTTCGGCTGATTTTAGAGGAATATTTGTACGTTTCAAAAATAGACACTTAGAAACTTTTCTGCTAAAAACCACACAATGGATTCCTATGGTAGGAAATACAAGTTACTGGTAAGTACGCTTAGAATTACTTTTCAGGGTCAGTGCTGGGCTAAAAGATGCAGCCCTGGGTTCTCTCCTGAGAACAGGTGAGTAAATCGTAATTCGTAGCTCGGCTGATTTTAGAGGAATATTTGTACGTTTCAAAAATGGACACTTTGAAACTTTTCTGCTGAAAATCACACAATGGATTCCTATGGAAGGAAATACAAGTTGCTGGTAAGTACGCTTAGAATTACTTTTCAGGGTCAGTGCTAGGCTAAAAGATGTAGCCCTGGGTTCTCTCCTGAGAACAGGTGAGTAAATCGGAATTCGTAGTTCGGCTGATTTTAGAGGAATATTTGTACGTTTCAAAAATGGACACTTAGAAACTTTTCTGCTGAAAACCACACAATGGAATCCTATGGAAGGAAATACAAGTTACTGGCAAGTATGCTTAGAATTACTTTTCAGGGTCAGTGCTGGGCTAAAGTATGAAGCCCCGGGTTCTCTCCTGATACCAGGTGAGTTAATCGTAATTCGTAGTTCGGCTGATTTTAGAGGAATATTTGTACGTTTCAAAAATGGACAGTTAGAAACTTTTCTGCTGAAAACCACACAATGGATTCCTATGGTAGGAAATACAAGTTACTGGTAAGTATGCTCAGAATTACTTTTCAGGGTCAGTGCTGGGCTAAAAGATGCAGCACTGGGTTCTCTCCTGATAACAGGTGAGGAAATTGGAATTCGTAGTTCGGCTGATTTTAGAGGAATATTTGTACGTTTCAAAAATGAACACTTAGAAACTTTTCTGCTGAAAACCACACAATGGATTCCTATGGTAGGAAATACAAGTTACTGGTAAGTACGCTTAGAATTACTTTTCAGGGTCAGTGCTGGGCTGAAAGATGCAGCCCTGGGTTCTCTCCTGAGAACAGGTGAGTAAATCGTAATTCGTAGCTCGGCTGATTTTAGAGGAATATTTGTACGTTTCAAAAATGGACACTGAAACTTTTCTGCTGAAAACCACACAATGGATTCCTATTGAAGGAAATACAAGTTACTGGCAAGTACACTTAGAATTACATTTCAGGGTCAGTGCTGGGCTAAAAGATGCAGCCCTGGGTTCTCTCCTGATAACAGGTGAGGAAATTGGAATTCGTAGTTCGGCTGATTTTAGAGGAATATTTGTACTTTCAAAAATGAACACTTAGAAACTTTTCTGCTGAAAACCACACAATGAATTCCTATGGTAGGAGATACAAGTTACTGGCAAGTACGCCTAGAATTACTTTTCAGGGTCAGTGCTGGGCTAAAATATGAAGCCCTGGGTTCTCTCCTGATAACAGTTGAGTAAATCGTAATTCGTAGTTCGGCTGATTTTAGAGGAATATTTGTACGCTTCAAAAATAGACACTTAGAAACTTTTCTGCTAAAAACCACACAATGGATTCCTATGGTAGGAAATACAAGTTACTGGTAAGTACGCTTAGAATTACTTTTCAGGGTCAGTGCTGGGCTAAAAGATGCGGCACTGGGTTCTCTCCTGATAACAGGTGAGGAAATTGGAATTCGTAGTTCGGCTGATTTTAGAGGAATATTTGTACATTTCAAAAATGAACACTTAGAAACTTTTCTGCTGAAAACCACACAATGGATTCCTATGGTAGGAAATACAAGTTACTGGTAAGTACGCTTAGAATTACTTTTCAGGGTCAGTGCTGGGCTAAAAGATGCAGCCCTGGGTTCTCTCCTGAGAACAGGTGAGTAAATCGTAATTCGTAGCTCGGCTGATTTTAGAGGAATATTTGTACGTTTCAAAAATGGACACTTAGAAACTTTTCTGCTGAAAACCACACAATGGATTCCTATGGAAAGAAATACAAGTTACTCGTAAGTACGCTTAGAATTACTTTTCAGGGTCAGTGCTAGGCTAAAAGATGCAGCCCTGGGCTCTCTCCTGAGAACAGGTGAGTAAATCGGAATTCGTAGTTCGGCTGATTTTAGAGGAATATTTGTACGTTTCAAAAATGGACACTTAGAAACTTTTCTGCTGAAAACCACACAATGGATTCCTATGGAAAGAAATACAAGTTACTGGTAAGTACGCTTAGAATTACTTTTCAGGGTCAGTGCTGGGCTAAAAGATGCAGCCCTGGGTTCTCTCCTGAGAACAGGTGAGTAAATCGTAATTCATAGCTCGTCTGATTTTAGAGGAATATTTGTACGTTTCAAAAATAGACACTTAGAAACTTTTCTGCTAAAAACCACACAATGGATTCCATGGTAGGAAATACAAGTTACTGGTAAGTACGCTTAGAATTACTTTTCAGGGTCAGTGCTGGGCTAAAAGATGCGGCACTGGGTTCTCTCCTGATAACAGGTGAGGAAATTGGAATTCGTAGTTCGTCTGATTTTAGAGGAATATTTGTACATTTCAAAAATGAACACTTAGAAACTTTTCTGCTGAAAACCACACAATGGATTCCTATGGTAGGAAATACAAGTTACTGGTAAGTACGCTTTGAATTACTTTTCAGGGTCAGTGCTGGGCTAAAAGATGCAGCCCTGGGTTCTCTCCTGAGAACAGGTGAGTAAATCGTAATTCGTAGCTCGGCTGATTTTAGAGGAATATTTGTACGTTTCAAAAATGGACACTTTGAAACTTTTCTGCTGAAAATCACACAATGGATTCCTATGGAAGGAAATACAAGTTACTGGTAAGTACGCTTAGAATTACTTTTCAGGGTCAGTGCTAGGCTAAAAGATGCAGCCCTGGGTTCTCTCCTGAGAACAGGTGAGTAAATCGGAATTCGTAGTTCGGCTGATTTTAGAGGAATATTTGTACGTTTCAAAAATGGACACTTAGAAACTTTTCTGCTGAAAACCACACAATGGAATCCTATGGAAGGAAATACAAGTTACTGGCAAGTATGCTTAGAATTACTTTTCAGGGTCAGTGCTGGGCTAAAGTATGAAGCCCCGGGTTCTCTCCTGATAACAGGTGAGTTAATCGTAATTCGTAGTTCGGCTGATTTTAGAGGAATATTTGTACGTTTCAAAAATGGACACTTAGAAACTTTTCTGCTGAAAACCACACAATGGATTCCTATGGTAGGAAATACAAGTTACTGGTAAGTATGCTCAGAATTACTTTTCAGGGTCAGTGCTGGGCTAAAAGATGCAGCACTGGGTTCTCTCCTGATAACAGGTGAGGAAATTGGAATTCGTAGTTCGGCTGATTTTAGAGGAATATTTGTACGTTTCAAAAATGAACACTTAGAAACTTTTCTGCTGAAAACCACACAATGGATTCCTATGGTAGGAAATACAAGTTACTGGTAAGTACGCTTAGAATTACTTTTCAGGGTCAGTGCTGGGCTAAAAGATGCAGCCCTGGGTTCTCTCCTGAGAACAGGTGAGTAAATCGTAATTCGTAGCTCGGCTGATTTTAGAGGAATATTTGTACGTTTCAAAAATGGACACTGAAACTTTTCTGCTGAAAACCACACAATGGATTCCTATGGAAGGAAATACAAGTTACTGGCAAGTACACTTAGAATTACATTTCAGGGTCAGTGCTGGGCTAAAAGATGCAGCCCTGGGTTCTCTCCTGATAACAGGTGAGGAAATTGGAATTCGTAGTTCGGCTGATTTTAGAGGAATATTTGTACTTTCAAAAATGAACACTTAGAAACTTTTCTGCTGAAAACCACACAATGAATTCCTATGGTAGGAGATACAAGTTACTGGCAAGTATGCCTAGAATTACTTTTCAGGGTCAGTGCTGGGCTAAAATATGAAGCCCTGGGTTCTCTCCTGATAACAGTTGAGTAAATCGTAATTCGTAGTTCGGCTGATTTTAGAGGAATATTTGTACGTTTCAAAAATGGACACTTAGAAACTTTTCTGCTGAAAACCACACAATGGATTCCTATGGAAAGAAATACAAGTTACTGGTAAGTACGCTTAGAATTACTTTTCAGGGTCAGTGCTGGGCTAAAAGATGCAGCCCTGGGTTCTCTCCTGAGAACAGGTGAGTAAATCGGAATTCGTAGTTCGGCTGATTTTAGAGGAATATTTGTACGTTCCGAAAATGGACACATATAAACTTTTCTGCTGAAAACCACACAATGGATTTCTATGGTAGGAAATACCAGTTACTGGTAAGTACGCTTAGAATTACTTTTCAGGGTCAGTGCTGGGCTAAAAGATGCGGCACTGGGTTCTCTCCTGATAACAGGTGAGGAAATTGGAATTCGTAGTTCGGCTGATTTTAGAGGAATATTTGTACGTTTCAAAAATGAACACTTAGAAACTTTTCTGCTGAAAACCACACAATGGATTCCTATGGTAGGAAATACAAATTACTGGTAAGTACGCTTAGAATTACTTTTCAGGGTCAGTGATGGCTAAAAGATGCATCCCTGGGTTCTCTCCTGAGAACAGGTGAGTAAATCGTAATTCGTAGCTCGGCTGATTTTAGAGGAATATTTGTTCGTTTAAAAAATGGACACTTAGAAACTTTTCTGCTGAAAACCACATAATGGATTCCTATGGAAAGAAATACAAGTTACTGGTAAGTACGCGTAGAATTACTTTTCAGGGTCAGTGCTGGGCTAAAAGATGCAGCCCTGGGTTCTCTCCTGAGAACAGGTGAGTAAATCGGAATTAATAGTTCGGCTGATTTTAGAGGAATATTTGTACGTTTCAAAAATGGACACTGAAACTTTTCTGCTGAAAACCACACAATGGATTCCTATGGAAGGAAATACAAGTTACTGGCAAGTACACTTAGAATTACTTTTCAGGGTCAGTGCTGGGCTAAAAGATGCAGCCCTGGGTTCTCTCCTGATAACAGGTGAGGAAATTGGAATTCATAGTTCGGCTGATTTTAGAGGAATATTTGTACTTTCAAAAATGAACACTTAGAAACTTTTCTGCTGAAAACCACACAATGAATTCCTATGGTAGGAAATACAAGTTACTGGTAAGTACGCTTAGAATTACTTTTCAGGGTCAGTGCTGGGCTAAAAGATGCAGCCCTGGGTTCTCTCCTGAGAACAAGTGAGTAAATCGGAATTCGTAGTTCGGCTGATTTTAGAGGAATATTTGTACGTTTCAAAAATGGACACATAGAAACTTTTCTGCTGAAAACCACACAATGGATTCCTATGGTAGGAAATACAAGTTGCTGGTAAGTACGCTTAGAATTACTTTTCAGGGTCAGTGCTAGGCTAAAAGATGCAGCCCTGGGTTCTCTCCGGAGAACAGGTGAGTAAATCGGAATTCGTAATTCGGCTGATTTTAGAGGAATATTTGTACGTTTCAAAAATGGACACTGAAATTTTTCCGCTGAAAACCACACAATGGATTCCTATGGAAGGAAATACAAGTTACTGGCAAGTACGCTTAGAATTACTTTTCAGGGTCACTGCTGGGCTAACATATGCAGCCCTGGGTTCTCTCCTGATAACAGGTGAGTAAATCGTAATTCGTAGTTCGACTGATTTTAGAGGAATATTTGTACGTTTCAAAAATGGACACTTAGAAACTTTCTGCTGAAAACCACACAATGGATTCCTATGGAAAGAAATACAAGTTACTGGTAAGTACGCTTAGAATTACTTTTCAGGGTCAGTGCTAGGCTAAAAGATGCAGCCCTGGGTTCTCTCCTGAGAACAGGTGAGTAAATCGGAATTCGTAGTTCGGCTGATTTTAGAGGAATATTTGTACGTTTCAAAAATGGACACTTAGAAACTTTTCTGCTGAAAACCACACAATGGATTCCTATGGAAAGAAATACAAGTTACTGGTAAGTACGCTTAGAATTACTTTTCAGGGTCAGTGCTGGGCTAAAAGATGCAGCCCTGGGTTCTCTCCTGAGAACAGGTGAGTAAACCGTAATTCATAGCTCGGCTGATTTTAGAGGAATATTTGTACGTTTCAAAAATAGACACTTAGAAACTTTTCTGCTAAAAACCACACAATGGATTCCTATGGTAGGAAATACAAGTTACTGGTAAGTACGCTTAGAATTACTTTTCAGGGTCAGTGCTGGGCTAAAAGATGCGGCACTGGGTTCTCTCCTGATAACAGGTGAGGAAATTGGAATTCGTAGTTCGGCTGATTTTAGAGGAATATTTGTACGTTTCAAAAATGAACACTTAGAAACTTTTCTGCTGAAAACCACACAATGGATTCCTATGGTAGGAAATACAAGTTACTGGTAAGTACGCTTAGAATTACTTTTCAGGGTCAGTGCTGGGCTAAAAGATGCAGCCCTGGGTTCTCTCCTGAGAACAGGTGAGTAAATCGTAATTCGTAGCTCGGCTGATTTTAGAGGAATATTTGTTCGTTTAAAAAATGGACACTTAGAAACTTTTCTGCTGAAAACCACATAATGGATTCCTATGGAAAGAAATACAAGTTACTGGTAAGTACGCGTAGAATTACTTTTCAGGGTCAGTGCTGGGCTAAAAGATGCAGCCCTGGGTTCTCTCCTGAGAACAGGTGAGTAAATCGGAATTAATAGTTCGGCTGATTTTAGAGGAATATTTGTACGTTTCAAAAATGGACACTGAAACTTTTCTGCTGAAAACCACACAATGGATTCCTATGGAAGGAAATACAAGTTACTGGCAAGTACACTTAGAATTACTTTTCAGGGTCAGTGCTGGGCTAAAAGATGCAGCCCTGGGTTCTCTCCTGATAACAGGTGAGGAAATTGGAATTCATAGTTCGGCTGATTTTAGAGGAATATTTGTACTTTCAAAAATGAACACTTAGAAACTTTTCTGCTGAAAACCACACAATGAATTCCTATGGTAGGAAATACAAGTTACTGGTAAGTACGCTTAGAATTACGTTTCAGGGTCAGTGCTGGGCTAAAAGATGCAGCCCTGGGTTCTCTCCTGAGAACAAGTGAGTAAATCGGAATTCGTAGTTCGGCTGATTTTAGAGGAATATTTGTACGTTTCAAAAATGGACACATAGAAACTTTTCTGCTGAAAACCACACAATGGATTCCTATGGTAGGAAATACAAGTTGCTGGTAAGTACGCTTAGAATTACTTTTCAGGGTCAGTGCTAGGCTAAAAGATGCAGCCCTGGGTTCTCTCCGGAGAACAGGTGAGTAAATCGGAATTCGTAATTCGGCTGATTTTAGAGGAATATTTGTACGTTTCAAAAATGGACACTGAAATTTTTCCGCTGAAAACCACACAATGGATTCCTATGGAAGGAAATACAAGTTACTGGCAAGTACGCTTAGAATTACTTTTCAGGGTCACTGCTGGGCTAACATATGCAGCCCTGGGTTCTCTCCTGATAACAGGTGAGTAAATCGTAATTCGTAGTTCGACTGATTTTAGAGGAATATTTGTACGTTTCAAAAATGGACACTTAGAAACTTTCTGCTGAAAACCACACAATGGATTCCTATGGAAAGAAATACAAGTTACTGGTAAGTACGCTTAGAATTACTTTTCAGGGTCAGTGCTAGGCTAAAAGATGCAGCCCTGGGTTCTCTCCTGAGAACAGGTGAGTAAATCGGAATTCGTAGTTCGGCTGATTTTAGAGGAATATTTGTACGTTTCAAAAATGGACACTTAGAAACTTTTCTGCTGAAAACCACACAATGGATTCCTATGGAAAGAAATACAAGTTACTGGTAAGTACGCTTAGAATTACTTTTCAGGGTCAGTGCTGGGCTAAAAGATGCAGCCCTGGGTTCTCTCCTGAGAACAGGTGAGTAAACCGTAATTCATAGCTCGGCTGATTTTAGAGGAATATTTGTACGTTTCAAAAATAGACACTTAGAAACTTTTCTGCTAAAAACCACACAATGGATTCCTATGGTAGGAAATACAAGTTACTGGTAAGTACGCTTAGAATTACTTTTCAGGGTCAGTGCTGGGCTAAAAGATGCGGCACTGGGTTCTCTCCTGATAACAGGTGAGGAAATTGGAATTCGTAGTTCGGCTGATTTTAGAGGAATATTTGTACGTTTCAAAAATGAACACTTAGAAACTTTTCTGCTGAAAACCACACAATGGATTCCTATGGTAGGAAATACAAGTTACTGGTAAGTACGCTTAGAATTACTTTTCAGGGTCAGTGCTGGGCTAAAAGATGCAGCCCTGGGTTCTCTCCTGAGAACAGGTGAGTAAATCGTAATTCGTAGCTCGGCTGATTTTAGAGGAATATTTGTACCTTTCAAAAATGGACACTTTGAAACTTTTCTGCTGAAAATCACACAATGGATTCCTATGGAAGGAAATACAAGTTACTGGTAAGTACGCTTAGAATTACTTTTCAGGGTCAGTGCTAGGCTAAAAGATGCAGCCCTGGGTTCTCTCCTGAGAACAGGTGAGTAAATCGGAATTCGTAGTTCGGCTGATTTTAGAGGAATATTTGTACGTTTCAAAAATGGACACTTAGAAACTTTTCTGCTGAAAACCACACAATGGAATCCTATGGAAGGAAATACAAGTTACTGGCAAGTATGCTTAGAATTACTTTTCCGGGTCAGTGCTGGGCTAAAGTATGAAGCCCCGGGTTCTCTCCTGATAACAGGTGAGTTAATCGTAATTCGTAGTTCGGCTGATTTTAGAGGAATATTTGTACGTTTCAAAAATGGACACTTAGAAACTTTTCTGCTGAAAACCACACAATGGATTCCTATGGTAGGAAATACAAGTTACTGGTAAGTATGCTCAGAATTACTTTTCAGGGTCAGTGCTGGGCTAAAAGATGCAGCACTGGGTTCTCTCCTGATAACAGGTGAGGAAATTGGAATTCGTAGTTCGGCTGATTTTAGAGGAATATTTGTACGTTTCAAAAATGAACACTTAGAAACTTTTCTGCTGAAAACCACACAATGGATTCCTATGGTAGGAAATACAAGTTACTGGTAAGTACGCTTAGAATTACTTTTCAGGGTCAGTGCTGGGCTAAAAGATGCAGCCCTGGGTTCTCTCCTGAGAACAGGTGAGTAAATCGTAATTCGTAGCTCGGCTGATTTTAGAGGAATATTTGTACGTTTCAAAAATGGACACTGAAACTTTTCTGCTGAAAACCACACAATGGATTCCTATGGAAGGAAATACAAGTTACTGGCAAGTACACTTAGAATTACATTTCAGGGTCAGTGCTGGGCTAAAAGATGCAGCCCTGGGTTCTCTCCTGATAACAGGTGAGGAAATTGGAATTCGTAGTTCGGCTGATTTTAGAGGAATATTTGTACTTTCAAAAATGAACACTTAGAAACTTTTCTGCTGAAAACCACACAATGAATTCCTATGGTAGGAGATACAAGTTACTGGCAAGTACGCCTAGAATTACTTTTCAGGGTCAGTGCTGGGCTAAAATATGAAGCCCTGGGTTCTCTCCTGATAACAGTTGAGTAAATCGTAATTCGTAGTTCGGCTGATTTTAGAGGAATATTTGTACGTTTCAAAAATAGACACTTAGAAACTTTTCTGCTAAAAACCACACAATGGATTCCTATGGTAGGAAATACAAGTTACTGGTAAGTATGCTTAGAATTACTTTTCAGGGTCAGTGCTGGGCTAAAAGATGCAGCCCTGGGTTCTCTCCTGAGAACAGGTGAGTAAATCGTAATTCGTAGCTCGGCTGATTTTAGAGGAATATTTGTACGTTTCAAAAATGGACACTTAGAAACTTTTCTGCTGAAAACCACACAATGGATTCCTATGGAAAGAAATACAAGTTACTGGTAAGTACGCTTAGAATTACTTTTCAGGGTCAGTGCTAGGCTAAAAGATGCAGCCCTGGGTTCTCTCCTGAGAACAGGTGAGGAAATTGGAATTCGTAGTTCGGCTGATTTTAGAGGAATATTTGTACGTTTCAAAAATGGACACTGAAACTTTTCTGCTGAAAACCACACAATGGATTCCTATGGAAGGAAATACAAGTTACTGGCAAGTACACTTAGAATTACATTTCAGGGTCAGTGCTGGGCTAAAAGATGCAGCCCTGGGTTCTCTCCTGATAACAGGTGAGGAAATTGGAATTCGTAGTTCGGCTGATTTTAGAGGAATATTTGTACTTTCAAAAATGAACACTTAGAAACTTTTCTGCTGAAAACCACACAATGAATTCCTATGGTGGGAGATACAAGTTACTGGCAAGTACGCCTAGAATTACTTTTCAGGGTCAGTGCTGGGCTAAAATATGAAGCCCTGGGTTCTCTCCTGATAACAGTTGAGTAAATCGTAATTCGTAGTTCGGCTGATTTTAGAGGAATATTTGTACGTTTCAAAAATGGACACTTAGAAACTTTTCTGCTGAAAACCACACAATGGATTCCTATGGAAAGAAATACAAGTTACTGGTAAGTACGCTTAGAATTACTTTTCAGGGTCAGTGCTGGGCTAAAAGATGCAGCCCTGGGTTCTCTCCTGAGAACAGGTGAGTAAATCGGAATTCGTAGTTCGGCTGATTTTAGAGGAATATTTGTACGTTTCGAAAATGGACACATATAAACTTTTCTGCTGAAAACCACACAATGGATTTCTATGGTAGGAAATACAAGTTACTGGTAAGTACGCTTAGAATTACTTTTCAGGGTAGGTGCTGGGCTAAAAGATGCGGCACTGGGTTCTCTCCTGATAACAGGTGAGGAAATTGGAATTCGTAGTTCGGCTGATTTTAGAGGAATATTTGTACGTTTCAAAAATGAACACTTAGAAACTTTTCTGCTGAAAACCACACAATGGATTCCTATGGTAGGAAATACAAATTACTGGTAAGTACGCTTAGAATTACTTTTCAGGGTCAGTGATGGCTAAAAGATGCATCCCTGGGTTCTCTCCTGAGAACAGGTGAGTAAATCGTAATTCGTAGCTCGGCTGATTTTAGAGGAATATTTGTTCGTTTAAAAAATGGACACTTAGAAACTTTTCTGCTGAAAACCACATAATGGATTCCTATGGAAAGAAATACAAGTTACTGGTAAGTACGCGTAGAATTACTTTTCAGGGTCAGTGCTGGGCTAAAAGATGCAGCCCTGGGTTCTCTCCTGAGAACAGGTGAGTAAATCGGAATTCGTAGTTCGGCTGATTTTAGAGGAATATTTGTACGTTTCAAAAATGGACACATAGAACCTTTTCTGCTGAAAACCACACAATGGATTCCTATGGTAGGAAATACAAGTTACTGGTAAGTTCGCTTAGAATTACTTTCAGGGTCAGTGCTGGGCTAAAAGATGCGGCACTGGGTTCTCTCCTGATAACAGGTGAGGAAATTGGAATTCGTAGTTCGGCTCATTTTAGAGGAATATTTGTACGTTTCAAAAATGAACACTTAGAAACTTTTCTGCTGAAAACCACACAATGGATTCCTATGGTAGGAAATACAAGTTACTGGTAAGTATGCTTAGAATTACTTTTCAGGGTCAGTGCTGGGCTAAAAGATGCAGCCCTGGGTTCTCTCCTGAGAACAGGTGAGTAAATCGGAATTAGTAGTTCGGCTGATTTTAGAGGAATATTTGTACGTTTCAAAAATGGACACTGAAACTTTTCTGCTGAAAACCACACAATGGATTGCTATAGAAGGAAATACAAGTTACTGGCAAGTACGCTTAGAATTACTTTTCAGGGTCAGTGCTAGGCTAAAATATGCAGCCCTGGGTTCTCTCCTGATAACAGGTGAGTAAATCGCAATTCGTAGTTCGGCTGATTTTAGAGGAATATTTGTACGTTTCAAAAATGGACACTGAAACTTTTCTGCTGAAAACCACACAATGGATACCTATGGTAGGAAATACAAGTTACTGGTAAGTACGCTTAGAATTACTTTTCAGGGTCAGTGATGGCTAAAAGATGCAGCCCTGGGTTCTCTCCTGAGAACAGGTGAGTAAATCGTAATTCGTAGCTCGGCTGATTTTAGAGGAATATTTGTACGTTTCAAAAATGGACACTTAGAAACTTTTCTGCTGAAAACCACACACTGGATTCCTATGGAAAGAAATACAAGTTACTGGTAAGTACGCTTAGAATTACTTTTCAGGGTCAGTGCTGGGCTAAAAGATGCAGCCCTGGGTTCTCTCCTGAGAACACGTGAGTAAATCAGAATTTGTAGTTCGGCTGATTTTAGAGGAATATTTGTACGTTTCAAAAATGGACACATAGAATCTTTTCTGCTGAAAACCACACAATGGATTCCTATGGTAGGAAATACAAGTTACTGGTAAGTACGCTTAGAATTACTTTTCAGGGTCAGTGCTGGGCTAAAAAATGCGGCACTGGGTTCTCTCCTGATAACAGGTGAGGAAATTGGAATTCGTAGTTCGGCTGATTTTAGAGGAATATTTGTACGTTTCAAAAATGAACACTTAGAAACATTTCTGCTGAAAACCACACAATGGATTCCTATGGTAGGAAATACAAGTTACTGGTGAGTACGCTTAGAATTACTTTTCAGGGTCAGTGCTGGGCTAAAAGATGCAGCCCTGGGTTCTCTCCTTAGAACAGGTGAGTAAATCGTAATTCGTAGCTCGGCTGATTTTAGAGGAATATTTGTACATTTCAAAAATGGACACTTAGAAACTTTTCTGCTGAAAATCACACAATGGATTGCTATGGAAGGAAATACAAGTTACTGGTAAGTACGCTTAGAATTACTTTTCAGGGTCAGAGCTAGGCTAAAAGATGCAGCCCTGGGTTCTCTCCTGAGAACAGGTGAGTAAATAGGAATTCGTAGTTCGGCTGATTTTAGAGGAATATTTGTACGTTTCAAAAATGGACACTGAAACTTTTCTGCTGAAAACCACACAATGGATTCCATTGGAAGGAAATACAAGTTACTGGCAAGTATGCTTAGAATTACTTTTCAGGGTCAGTGCTGGGCTAAAATATGCAGCCCTGGGTTCTCTCCTGATAACAGGTGAGTAAATCGCAATTCGTAGTTCGGCTGATTTTAGAGGAATATTTGTACGTTTCAAAAATTGACACTTAGAAACTTTTCTGCTGAAAACCACACAATGGATTCCTATGGAAAGAAATACAAGTTACTGGTAAGTACGGATAGAATTACTTTTCAGGGTCAGTGCTGGGCTAAAAGATGCAGCCCTGGGTTCTCTCCTGAGAACAGGTGAGTAAATCGGAATTCGTAGTTCGGCTGATTTTAGAGGAATATTTGTACATTTCAAAAATGGACACTGAAACTTTTCTGCTGAAAACCACACAATGGATTCCTATGGTAGGAAATACAAGTTACTGGTAAGTACGCTTAGAATTACTTTTCAGGGTCAGTGCTGGGCTAAAAGATGCAGCCCTGGGTTCTCACCTGATAACAGGTGAGGAAATTGGAATTCGTAGTTTGGCTGATTTTAGAGGAATATTTGTACGTTTCAAAAATGAACACTTAGAAACTTTTCTTCTGAAAACCACACAATGGATTCCTATGGTATGAAATACAAGTTACTGGTAAGTACGCTTAGAATTACTTTTCAGGGTCAGTGCTGGGCTAAAAGATGCAGCCCTGGGTTCTCTCCTGAGAACAGGTGAGTAAATCGGAATTAGTAGTTCGGCTGATTTTAGAGGAATATTTGTACGTTTCAAAAATGGACACTGAAACTTTTCTGCTGAAAACCACACAATGGATTCCTATGGTAGGAAATACAAGTTACTGGTAAGTACGCTTAGAATTACTTTTCAGGGTCAGTGCTGGGCTAAAAGATGCAGCCCTGGGTTCTCTCCTTAGAACAGGTGAGTAAATCGTAATTCGTAGCTCGGCTGATTTTAGAGGAATATTTGTACATTTCAAAAATGGACACTTAGAAACTTTTCTGCTGAAAATCACACAATGGATTCCTATGGAAGGAAATACAAGTTACTGGTAAGTACGCTTAGAATTACTTTTCAGGGTCAGAGCTAGGCTAAAAGATGCAGCCCTGGGTTCTCTCCTGAGAACAGGTGAGTAAATCGGAATTCGTAGTTCGGCTGATTTTAGAGGAATATTTGTACGTTTCAAAAATGGACACTGAAACTTTTCTGCTGAAAACCACACAATGGATTCCTATGGAAGGAAATACAAGTTACTGGCAAGTACACTTAGAATTACTTTTCAGGGTCAGTGCTGGGCTAAAAGATGGAGCCCTGGGTTCTCTCCTGATAACAGGTGAGGAAATTGGAATTCGTAGTTCGGCTGATTTTAGAGGAATATTTGTACGTTTCAAAAATGGACACTTTGAAACTTTTCTGCTGAAAACCACACAATGGATTCCTATTGAAGGAAATACAAGTTACTGGTAAGTACGCTTAGAATTACTTTTCAGGGTCAGTGCTGGCCAAAAGATGCAGCCCTGGGTTCTCTCCTGAGAACAGGTGAGTAAATCGTAATTCGTAGCTCGGCTGATTTTAGAGGAATATTTGTATGTTTCAAAAATGGACACTTAGAAACTTTTTTGCTGAAAACCACACAATGGATTCCTATGGAAAGAAATACAAGTTACTGGTATGTACGCGTGGAATCACGTTTCAGGGTCAGTGCTGGGCTAAAAGATGCAGCCCTGGGTTCTCTCCTGAGAACAGGTGAGTAAATCGGAATTCGTAGTTCGGCTGATTTTAGAGGAATATTTGTACGTTTAAAAAATGGACACTTAGAAACTTTTCTGCTGAAAACCACACAATGGATTCCTATGGAAGGAAATACAAGTTACTGGCAAGTACGCTTAGAATTACTTTTCAGGGTCAGTGCTGGGCTAAAATATGCAGCCCTGGGTTCTCTCCTGATAACAGGTGAGTAAATCGCAATTCGTAGTTCGGCTGATTTCAGAGGAATATTTGTACGTTTCAAAAATTGACACTTAGAAACTTTTCTGCTGAAAACCACACAATGAATTCCTATGGAAAGAAATACAAGTTACTGGTAAGTACGGATAGAATTACTTTTCAGGGTCAGTGCTGGGCTAAAAGATGCAGCCCTGGGTTCTCTCCTGAGAACAGGTGAGTAAATCGGAATTCGTAGTTCGGCTGATTTTAGAGGAATATTTGTACATTTCAAAAATGGACACTGAAACTTTTCTGCTGAAAACCACACAATGGATTCCTATGGTAGGAAATACAAGTTACTGGTAAGTACGCTTAGAATTACTTTTCAGGGTCAGTGCTGGGCTAAAAGATGCAGCCCTGGGTTCTCACCTGATAACAGGTGAGGAAATTGGAATTCGTAGTTTGGCTGATTTTAGAGGAATATTTGTACGTTTCAAAAATGAACACTTAGAAACTTTTCTTCTGAAAACCACACATTGGATTCCTATGGTATGAAATACAAGTTACTGGTAAGTACGCTTAGAATTACTTTTCAGGGTCAGTGCTGGGCTAAAAGATGCAGCCCTGGGTTCTCTCCTGAGAATAGGTGAGTAAATCGGAATTAGTAGTTCGGCTGATTTTAGAGGAATATTTGTACGTTTCAAAAATGGACACTGAAACTTTTCTGCTGAAAACCACACAATGGATTCCTATGGTAGGAAATACAAGTTACTGGTAAGTACGCTTAGAATTACTTTTCAGGGTCAGTGCTGGGCTAAAAGATGCAGCCCTGGGTTCTCTCCTGAGAACAGGTGAGTAAATCGGAATTCGTAGTTCGGCTGATTTTAGAGGAATATTTGTACGTTTCAAAAATGGACACTGAAACTTTTCTGCTGAAAACCACACAATGGATTCCTATGGAAGGAAATACAAGGTACTGGCAAGTACACTTAGAATTACTTTTCAGGGTCAGTGCTGGGCTAAAAGATGCAGCCCTGGGTTCTCTCCTGAGAACAGGTGAGTAAATCGGAATTCGTAGTTCGGCTGATTTTAGAGGAATATTTGTACGTTTCAAAAATGGACACTGAAACTTTTCTGCTGAAAACCACACAATGGATTCCTATGGAAAGAAATACAAGTTACTGGTATGTACGCGTGGAATCACGTTTCAGGGTCAGTGCTGGGCTAAAAGATGCAGCCCTGGGTTCTCTCCTGAGAACAGGTGAGTAAATCGGAATTCGTAGTTCGGCTGATTTTAGAGGAATATTTGTACGTTTAAAAAATGGACACTTAGAAACTTTTCTGCTGAAAACCACACAATGGATTCCTATGGAAGGAAATACAAGTTACTGGCAAGTACGCTTAGAATTACTTTTCAGGGTCAGTGCTGGGCTAAAATATGCAGCCCTGGGTTCTCTCCTGATAACAGGTGAGTAAATCGCAATTCGTAGTTCGGCTGATTTCAGAGGAATATTTGTACGTTTCAAAAATTGACACTTAGAAACTTTTCTGCTGAAAACCACACAATGAATTCCTATGGAAAGAAATACAAGTTACTGGTAAGTACGGATAGAATTACTTTTCAGGGTCAGTGCTGGGCTAAAAGATGCAGCCCTGGGTTCTCTCCTGAGAACAGGTGAGTAAATCGGAATTCGTAGTTCGGCTGATTTTAGAGGAATATTTGTACATTTCAAAAATGGACACTGAAACTTTTCTGCTGAAAACCACACAATGGATTCCTATGGTAGGAAATACAAGTTACTGGTAAGTACGCTTAGAATTACTTTTCAGGGTCAGTGCTGGGCTAAAAGATGCAGCCCTGGGTTCTCACCTGATAACAGGTGAGGAAATTGGAATTCGTAGTTTGGCTGATTTTAGAGGAATATTTGTACGTTTCAAAAATGAACACTTAGAAACTTTTCTTCTGAAAACCACACAATGGATTCCTATGGTATGAAATACAAGTTACTGGTAAGTACGCTTAGAATTACTTTTCAGGGTCAGTGCTGGGCTAAAAGATGCAGCCCTGGGTTCTCTCCTGAGAACAGGTGAGTAAATCGGAATTAGTAGTTCGGCTGATTTTAGAGGAATATTTGTACGTTTCAAAAATGGACACTGAAACTTTTCTGCTGAAAACCACACAATGGATTCCTATGGTAGGAAATACAAGTTACTGGTAAGTACGCTTAGAATTACTTTTCAGGGTCAGTGCTGGGCTAAAAGATGCAGCCCTGGGTTCTCTCCTGAGAACAGGTGAGTAAATCGGAATTCGTAGTTCGGCTGATTTTAGAGGAATATTTGTACGTTTCAAAAATGGACACTGAAACTTTTCTGCTGAAAACCACACAATGGATTCCTATGGAAGGAAATACAAGGTACTGGCAAGTACACTTAGAATTACTTTTCAGGGTCAGTGCTGGGCTAAAAGATGGAGCCCTGGGTTCTCTCCTGATAACAGGTGAGGAAATTGGAATTCGTAGTTCGGCTGATTTTAGAGGAATATTTGTACGTTTCAAAAATGGACACTTTGAAACTTTTCTGCTGAAAACCACACAATGGATTCCTATTGAAGGAAATACAAGTTACTGGTAAGTACGCTTAGAATTACATTTCAGGGTCAGTGCTGGCCAAAAGATGCAGCCCTGGGTTCTCTCCTGAGAACAGGTGAGTAAATCGTAATTCGTAGCTCGGCTGATTTTAGAGGAATATTTGTACGTTTCAAAAATGGACACTTAGAAACTTTTCTGCTGAAAACCACACAATGGATTCCTATGGAAAGAAATACAAGTTACTGGTATGTACGCGTGGAATCACGTTTCAGGGTCAGTGCTGGGCTAAAAGATGCAGCCCTGGGTTCTCTCCTGAGAACAGGTGAGTAAATCGGAATTCGTAGTTCGGCTGATTTTAGAGGAATATTTGTACATTTCAAAAATGGACACTTTGAAACTTTTCTGCTGAAAATCACACAATGGATTGCTATGGAAGGAAATACAAGTTACTGGTAAGTACGCTTAGAATTACTTTTCAGGGTCAGAGCTAGGCTAAAAGATGCAGCCCTGGGTTCTCTCCTGAGAACAGGTGAGTAAATAGGAATTCGTAGTTCGGCTGATTTTAGAGGAATATTTGTACGTTTCAAAAATGGACACTGAAACTTTTCTGCTGAAAACCACACAATGGATTCCATTGGAAGGAAATACAAGTTACTGGCAAGTACGCTTAGACTTACTTTTCAGGGTCAGTGCTGGGCTAAAATATGCAGCCCTGGGTTCTCTCCTGATAACAGGTGAGTAAATCGCAATTCGTAGTTCGGCTGATTTTAGAGGAATATTTGTACGTTTCAAAAATGAACACTTAGAAACTTTTCTTCTGAAAACCACACAATGGATTCCTATGGTATGAAATACAAGTTACTGGTAAGTACGCTTAGAATTACTTTTCAGGGTCAGTGCTGGGCTAAAAGATGCAGCCCTGGGTTCTCTCCTGAGAACAGGTGAGTAAATCGGAATTAGTAGTTCGGCTGATTTTAGAGGAATATTTGTACGTTTCAAAAATGGACACTGAAACTTTTCTGCTGAAAACCACACAATGGATTCCTATGGAAGGAAATACAAGTTACTGGTAAGTACGCTTAGAATTACTTTTCAGGGTCAGAGCTAGGCTAAAAGATGCAGCCCTGGGTTCTCTCCTGAGAACAGGTGAGTAAATCGGAATTCGTAGTTCGGCTGATTTTAGAGGAATATTTGTACGTTTCAAAAATGGACACTGAAACTTTTCTGCTGAAAACCACACAATGGATTCCTATGGAAGGAAATACAAGTTACTGGCAAGTACACTTAGAATTACTTTTCAGGGTCAGTGCTGGGCTAAAAGATGGAGCCCTGGGTTCTCTCCTGATAACAGGTGAGGAAATTGGAATTCGTAGTTCGGCTGATTTTAGAGGAATATTTGTACGTTTCAAAAAAGGACACTTTGAAACTTTTCTGCTGAAAACCACACAATGGATTCCTATTGAAGGAAATACAAGTTACTGGTAAGTACGCTTAGAATTACTTTTCAGGGTCAGTGCTGGCCAAAAGATGCAGCCCTGGGTTCTCTCCTGAGAACAGGTGAGTAAATCGTAATTCGTAGCTCGGCTGATTTTAGAGGAATATTTGTACGTTTCAAAAATGGACACTTAGAAACTTTTTTGCTGAAAACCACACAATGGATTCCTATGGAAAGAAATACAAGTTACTGGTATGTACGCGTGGAATCACGTTTCAGGGTCAGTGCTGGGCTAAAAGATGCAGCCCTGGGTTCTCTCCTGAGAACAGGTGAGTAAATCGGAATTCGTAGTTCGGCTGATTTTAGAGGAATATTTGTACGTTTCAAAAATGAACACTTAGAAACTTTTCTGCTGAAAACCACACAATGGATTCCTATGGTAGGAAATACAAGTTACTGGTAAGTACGCTTAGAATTACTTTTCAGGGTCAGTGCTGGGCTAAAAGATGCAGCCCTGGGTTCTCCCCTGAGAACAGGTGAGTAAATAGGAATTCGTAGTTCGGCTGATTTTAGAGGAATATTTGTACGTTTCAAAAATGGACACTGAAACTTTTCTGCTGAAAACCACACAATGGATACCTATGGTAGGAAATACAAGTTACTGGTAAGTACGCTTAGAATTACTTTTCAGGGTCAGTGATGGCTAAAAGATGCAGCCCTGGGTTCTCTCCTGAGAACAGGTGAGTAAATCGTAATTCGTAGCTCGGCTGATTTTAGAGGAATATTTGTACGTTTCAAAAATGGACACTTAGAAACTTTTCTGCTGAAAACCACACACTGGATTCCTATGGAAAGAAATACAAGTTACTGGTAAGTATGCTTAGAATTACTTTTCAGGGTCAGTGCTGGGCTAAAAGATGCAGCCCTGGGTTCTCTCCTGAGAACACGTGAGTAAATCAGAATTTGTAGTTCGGCTGATTTTAGAGGAATATTTGTACGTTTCAAAAATGGACACATAGAATCTTTTCTGCTGAAAACCACACAATGGATTCCTATGGTAGGAAATACAAGTTACTGGTAAGTACGCTTAGAATTACTTTTCAGGGTCAGTGCTGGGCTAAAAAATGCGGCACTGGGTTCTCTCCTGATAACAGGTGAGGAAATTGGAATTCGTAGTTCGGCTGATTTTAGAGGAATATTTGTACGTTTCAAAAATGAACACTTACAAACATTTCTGCTGAAAACCACACAATGGATTCCTATGGTAGGAAATACAAGTTACTGGTGAGTACGCTTAGAATTACTTTTCAGGGTCAGTGCTGGGCTAAAAGATGCAGCCCTGGGTTCTCTCCTTAGAACAGGTGAGTAAATCGTAATTCGTAGTTCGGCTGATTTTAGAGGAATATTTGTACATTTCAAAAATGGACACTTTGAAACTTTTCTGCTGAAAATCACACAATGGATTGCTATGGAAGGAAATACAAGTTACTGGTAAGTACGCTTAGAATTACTTTTCAGGGTCAGAGCTAGGCTAAAAGATGCAGCCCTGGGTTCTCTCCTGAGAACAGGTGAGTAAATAGGAATTCGTAGTTCGGCTGATTTTAGAGGAATATTTGTACGTTTCAAAAATGGACACTGAAACTTTTCTGCTGAAAACCACACAATGGATTCCATTGGAAGGAAATACAAGTTACTGGCAAGTATGCTTAGAATTACTTTTCAGGGTCAGTGCTGGGCTAAAATATGCAGCCCTGGGTTCTCTCCTGATAACAGGTGAGTAAATCGCAATTCGTAGTTCGGCTGATTTCAGAGGAATATTTGTACGTTTCAAAAATTGACACTTAGAAACTTTTCTGCTGAAAACCACACAATGAATTCCTATGGAAAGAAATACAAGTTACTGGTAAGTACGGATAGAATTACTTTTCAGGGTCAGTGCTGGGCTAAAAGATGCAGCCCTGGGTTCTCTCCTGAGAACAGGTGAGTAAATCGGAATTCGTAGTTCGGCTGATTTTAGAGGAATATTTGTACATTTCAAAAATGGACACTGAAACTTTTCTGCTGAAAACCACACAATGGATTCCTATGGTAGGAAATACAAGTTACTGGTAAGTACGCTTAGAATTACTTTTCAGGGTCAGTGCTGGGCTAAAAGATGCAGCCCTGGGTTCTCACCTGATAACAGGTGAGGAAATTGGAATTCGTAGTTTGGCTGATTTTAGAGGAATATTTGTACGTTTCAAAAATGAACACTTAGAAACTTTTCTTCTGAAAACCACACAATGGATTCCTATGGTATGAAATACAAGTTACTGGTAAGTACGCTTAGAATTACTTTTCAGGGTCAGTGCTGGGCTAAAAGATGCAGCCCTGGGTTCTCTCCTGAGAACAGGTGAGTAAATCGGAATTAGTAGTTCGGCTGATTTTAGAGGAATATTTGTACGTTTCAAAAATGGACACTGAAACTTTTCTGCTGAAAACCACACAATGGATTCCTATGTTAGGAAATACAAGTTACTGGTAAGTACGCTTAGAATTACTTTTCAGGGTCAGTGCTGGGCTAAAAGATGCAGCCCTGGGTTCTCTCCTGAGTACAGGTGAGTAAATCGGAATTCGTAGTTCGGCTGATTTTAGAGGAATATTTGTACGTTTCAAAAATGGACACTGAAACTTTTCTGCTGAAAACCACACAATGGATTCCTATGGAAGGAAATACAAGGTACTGGCAAGTACACTTAGAATTACTTTTCAGGGTCAGTGCTGGGCTAAAAGATGGAGCCCTGGGTTCTCTCCTGATAACAGGTGAGGAAATTGGAATTCGTAGTTCGGCTGATTTTAGAGGAATATTTGTACGTTTCAAAAATGGACACTTTGAAACTTTTCTGCTGAAAACCACACAATGGATTCCTATTGAAGGAAATACAAGTTACTGGTATGTACGCGTGGAATCACGTTTCAGGGTCAGTGCTGGGCTAAAAGATGCAGCCCTGGGTTCTCTCCTGAGAACAGGTGAGTAAATCGGAATTCGTAGTTCGGCTGATTTTAGAGGAATATTTGTACATTTCAAAAATGGACACTTTGAAACTTTTCTGCTGAAAATCACACAATGGATTGCTATGGAAGGAAATACAAGTTACTGGTAAGTACGCTTAGAATTACTTTTCAGGGTCAGAGCTAGGCTAAAAGATGCAGCCCTGGGTTCTCTCCTGAGAACAGGTGAGTAAATAGGAATTCGTAGTTCGGCTGATTTTAGAGGAATATTTGTACGTTTCAAAAATGGACACTGAAACTTTTCTGCTGAAAACCACACAATGGATTCCATTGGAAGGAAATACAAGTTACTGGCAAGTACGCTTAGACTTACTTTTCAGGGTCAGTGCTGGGCTAAAATATGCAGCCCTGGGTTCTCTCCTGATAACAGGTGAGTAAATCGCAATTCGTAGTTCGGCTGATTTTAGAGGAATATTTGTACGTTTCAAAAATTTACACTTAGAAACCTTTCTGCTGAAAACCACACAATAGATTCCTATGGAAAGAAATACAAGTTACTGGTAAGTACGCATAGAATTACTTTTCAGGGTCAGTGCTGGGCTAAAAGATGCAGCCCTGGGTTCTCTCCTGAGAACAGGTGAGTAAATCGGAATTCGTAGTTCGGCTGATTTTAGAGGAATATTTGTACGTTTCAAAAATGGACACTGAAACTTTTCTGCTGAAAACCACACAATGGATTCCTATGGTAGGATATACAAGTTACTGGTAAGTACGCTTAGAATTACTTTTCAGGGTCAGTGCTGGGCTAAAAGATGCAGCCCTGGGTTCTCTCCTGAGAACAGGTGAGTAAATCGGAATTAGTAGCTCGGCTGATTTTAGAGGAATATTTGTACGTTTCAAAAATGGACACTGAAACTTTTCTGCTTAAAACCACACAATGGATTCCTATGGTAGGAAATACAAGTTACTGGTAAGTACGCTTAGAATTACTTTTCAGGGTCAGTGCTGGGCTAAAAGATGCAGCCCTGGGTTCTCTCCTTAGAACAGGTGAGTAAATCGTAATTCGTAGCTCGGCTGATTTTAGAGGAATATTTGTACGTTTCAAAAATGGACACTTTGAAACTTTTCTGCTGAAAACCACACAATGGATTCCTATGGAAGGAAATACAAGTTACTGGTAAGTACGCTTAGAATTACTTTTCAGGGTCAGAGTTAGGCTAAAAGATGCAGCCCTGGGTTCTCTCCTGAGAACAGGTGAGTAAATCGGAATTCGTAGTTCGGCTGATTTTAAAGGAATATTTGTACGTTTCAAAAATGGACACTGAAACTTTTCTGCTGAAAACCACACAATGGATTCCTATGGAAGGAAATACAAGTTACTGGCAAGTACACTTAGAATTACTTTTCAGGGTCAGTGCTGGGCTAAAAGATGGAGCCCTGGGTTCTCTCCTGATAACAGGTGAGGAAATTGGAATTCGTAGTTCGGCTGATTTTAGAGGAATATTTGTACGTTTCAAAAAAGGACACTTTGAAACTTTTCTGCTGAAAACCACACAATGGATTCCTATTGAAGGAAATACAAGTTACTGGTAAGTACGCTTAGAATTACTTTTCAGGGTCAGTGCTGGCCAAAAGATGCAGCCCTGGGTTCTCTCCTGAGAACAGGTGAGTAAATCGTAATTCGTAGCTCGGCTGATTTTAGAGGAATATTTGTACGTTTCAAAAATGGACACTTAGAAACTTTTTTGCTGAAAACCACACAATGGATTCCTATGGAAAGAAATACAAGTTACTGGTATGTACGCGTGGAATCACGTTTCAGGGTCAGTGCTGGGCTAAAAGATGCAGCCCTGGGTTCTCTCCTGAGAACAGGTGAGTAAATCGGAATTCGTAGTTCGGCTGATTTTAGAGGAATATTTGTACGTTTCAAAAATGAACACTTAGAAACTTTTCTGCTGAAAACCACACAATGGATTCCTATGGTAGGAAATACAAGTTACTGGTAAGTACGCTTAGAATTACTTTTCAGGGTCAGTGCTGGGCTAAAAGATGCAGCCCTGGGTTCTCCCCTGAGAACAGGTGAGTAAATAGGAATTCGTAGTTCGGCTGATTTTAGAGGAATATTTGTACGTTTCAAAAATGGACACTGAAACTTTTCTGCTGAAAACCACACAATGGATACCTATGGTAGGAAATACAAGTTACTGGTAAGTACGCTTAGAATTACTTTTCAGGGTCAGTGATGGCTAAAAGATGCAGCCCTGGGTTCTCTCCTGAGAACAGGTGAGTAAATCGTAATTCGTAGCTCGGCTGATTTTAGAGGAATATTTGTACGTTTCAAAAATGGACACTTAGAAACTTTTCTGCTGAAAACCACACACTGGATTCCTATGGAAAGAAATACAAGTTACTGGTAAGTATGCTTAGAATTACTTTTCAGGGTCAGTGCTGGGCTAAAAGATGCAGCCCTGGGTTCTCTCCTGAGAACACGTGAGTAAATCAGAATTTGTAGTTCGGCTGATTTTAGAGGAATATTTGTACGTTTCAAAAATGGACACATAGAATCTTTTCTGCTGAAAACCACACAATGGATTCCTATGGTAGGAAATACAAGTTACTGGTAAGTACGCTTAGAATTACTTTTCAGGGTCAGTGCTGGGCTAAAAAATGCGGCACTGGGTTCTCTCCTGATAACAGGTGAGGAAATTGGAATTCGTAGTTCGGCTGATTTTAGAGGAATATTTGTACGTTTCAAAAATGAACACTTACAAACATTTCTGCTGAAAACCACACAATGGATTCCTATGGTAGGAAATACAAGTTACTGGTGAGTACGCTTAGAATTACTTTTCAGGGTCAGTGCTGGGCTAAAAGATGCAGCCCTGGGTTCTCTCCTTAGAACAGGTGAGTAAATCGTAATTCGTAGTTCGGCTGATTTTAGAGGAATATTTGTACATTTCAAAAATGGACACTTTGAAACTTTTCTGCTGAAAATCACACAATGGATTGCTATGGAAGGAAATACAAGTTACTGGTAAGTACGCTTAGAATTACTTTTCAGGGTCAGAGCTAGGCTAAAAGATGCAGCCCTGGGTTCTCTCCTGAGAACAGGTGAGTAAATAGGAATTCGTAGTTCGGCTGATTTTAGAGGAATATTTGTACGTTTCAAAAATGGACACTGAAACTTTTCTGCTGAAAACCACACAATGGATTCCATTGGAAGGAAATACAAGTTACTGGCAAGTATGCTTAGAATTACTTTTCAGGGTCAGTGCTGGGCTAAAATATGCAGCCCTGGGTTCTCTCCTGATAACAGGTGAGTAAATCGCAATTCGTAGTTCGGCTGATTTCAGAGGAATATTTGTACGTTTCAAAAATTGACACTTAGAAACTTTTCTGCTGAAAACCACACAATGAATTCCTATGGAAAGAAATACAAGTTACTGGTAAGTACGGATAGAATTACTTTTCAGGGTCAGTGCTGGGCTAAAAGATGCAGCCCTGGGTTCTCTCCTGAGAACAGGTGAGTAAATCGGAATTCGTAGTTCGGCTGATTTTAGAGGAATATTTGTACATTTCAAAAATGGACACTGAAACTTTTCTGCTGAAAACCACACAATGGATTCCTATGGTAGGAAATACAAGTTACTGGTAAGTACGCTTAGAATTACTTTTCAGGGTCAGTGCTGGGCTAAAAGATGCAGCCCTGGGTTCTCACCTGATAACAGGTGAGGAAATTGGAATTCGTAGTTTGGCTGATTTTAGAGGAATATTTGTACGTTTCAAAAATGAACACTTAGAAACTTTTCTTCTGAAAACCACACAATGGATTCCTATGGTATGAAATACAAGTTACTGGTAAGTACGCTTAGAATTACTTTTCAGGGTCAGTGCTGGGCTAAAAGATGCAGCCCTGGGTTCTCTCCTGAGAACAGGTGAGTAAATCGGAATTAGTAGTTCGGCTGATTTTAGAGGAATATTTGTACGTTTCAAAAATGGACACTGAAACTTTTCTGCTGAAAACCACACAATGGATTCCTATGTTAGGAAATACAAGTTACTGGTAAGTACGCTTAGAATTACTTTTCAGGGTCAGTGCTGGGCTAAAAGATGCAGCCCTGGGTTCTCTCCTGAGTACAGGTGAGTAAATCGGAATTCGTAGTTCGGCTGATTTTAGAGGAATATTTGTACGTTTCAAAAATGGACACTGAAACTTTTCTGCTGAAAACCACACAATGGATTCCTATGGAAGGAAATACAAGGTACTGGCAAGTACACTTAGAATTACTTTTCAGGGTCAGTGCTGGGCTAAAAGATGGAGCCCTGGGTTCTCTCCTGATAACAGGTGAGGAAATTGGAATTCGTAGTTCGGCTGATTTTAGAGGAATATTTGTACGTTTCAAAAATGGACACTTTGAAACTTTTCTGCTGAAAACCACACAATGGATTCCTATTGAAGGAAATACAAGTTACTGGTATGTACGCGTGGAATCACGTTTCAGGGTCAGTGCTGGGCTAAAAGATGCAGCCCTGGGTTCTCTCCTGAGAACAGGTGAGTAAATCGGAATTCGTAGTTCGGCTGATTTTAGAGGAATATTTGTACATTTCAAAAATGGACACTTTGAAACTTTTCTGCTGAAAATCACACAATGGATTGCTATGGAAGGAAATACAAGTTACTGGTAAGTACGCTTAGAATTACTTTTCAGGGTCAGAGCTAGGCTAAAAGATGCAGCCCTGGGTTCTCTCCTGAGAACAGGTGAGTAAATAGGAATTCGTAGTTCGGCTGATTTTAGAGGAATATTTGTACGTTTCAAAAATGGACACTGAAACTTTTCTGCTGAAAACCACACAATGGATTCCATTGGAAGGAAATACAAGTTACTGGCAAGTACGCTTAGACTTACTTTTCAGGGTCAGTGCTGGGCTAAAATATGCAGCCCTGGGTTCTCTCCTGATAACAGGTGAGTAAATCGCAATTCGTAGTTCGGCTGATTTTAGAGGAATATTTGTACGTTTCAAAAATTTACACTTAGAAACCTTTCTGCTGAAAACCACACAATAGATTCCTATGGAAAGAAATACAAGTTACTGGTAAGTACGCATAGAATTACTTTTCAGGGTCAGTGCTGGGCTAAAAGATGCAGCCCTGGGTTCTCTCCTGAGAACAGGTGAGTAAATCGGAATTCGTAGTTCGGCTGATTTTAGAGGAATATTTGTACGTTTCAAAAATGGACACTGAAACTTTTCTGCTGAAAACCACACAATGGATTCCTATGGTAGGATATACAAGTTACTGGTAAGTACGCTTAGAATTACTTTTCAGGGTCAGTGCTGGGCTAAAAGATGCAGCCCTGGGTTCTCTCCTGAGAACAGGTGAGTAAATCGGAATTAGTAGCTCGGCTGATTTTAGAGGAATATTTGTACGTTTCAAAAATGGACACTGAAACTTTTCTGCTTAAAACCACACAATGGATTCCTATGGTAGGAAATACAAGTTACTGGTAAGTACGCTTAGAATTACTTTTCAGGGTCAGTGCTGGGCTAAAAGATGCAGCCCTGGGTTCTCTCCTTAGAACAGGTGAGTAAATCGTAATTCGTAGCTCGGCTGATTTTAGAGGAATATTTGTACATTTCAAAAATGGACACTTTGAAACTTTTCTGCTGAAAATCACACAATGGATTCCTATGGAAGGAAATACAAGTTACTGGTAAGTACGCTTAGAATTACTTTTCAGGGTCAGAGCTAGGCTAAAAGATGCAGCCCTGGGTTCTCTCCTGAGAACAGGTGAGTAAATCGGAATTCGTAGTTCGGCTGATTTTAGAGGAATATTTGTACGTTTCAAAAATGGACACTGAAACTTTTCTGCTGAAAACCACACAATGGATTCCTATGGAAGGAAATACAAGTTACTGGCAAGTACACTTAGAATTACTTTTCAGGGTCAGTGCTGGGCTAAAAGATGGAGCCCTGGGTTCTCTCCTGATAACAGGTGAGGAAATTGGAATTCGTAGTTCGGCTGATTTTAGAGGAATATTAGTACGTTTCAAAAATGGACACTTTGAAACTTTTCTGCTGAAAACCACACAATGGATTCCTATTGAAGGAAATACAAGTTACTGGTAAGTGTGCTTAGAATTACTTTTCAGGGTCAGTGCTGGGCTAAAAGATGCAGCCCAGGGTTCTCTCCTGAGAACAGGTGAGTAAATCGTAATTCGTAGCTCGGCTGATTTTAGAGGAATATTTGTACGTTTCAAAAATGGACACTTAGAAACTTTTCTGCTGAAAACCACACAATGGATTCCTATGGAAAGAAATACAAGTTACTGGTATGTACGCGTAGAATCACTTTTCAGGGTCAGTGCTGGGCTAAAAGATGCTGCCCTGGGTTCTCTCCTGAGAACAGGTGAGTAAATCGGAATTCGTAGTTCGGCTGATTTTAGAGGAATATTTGTAATTTTCAAAAATGGACACTGACACTTTTCTGCTGAAAACAACACAATGGATTCCTATGGAAGGAAATAAAAGTTACTGGCAAGTACGCTTAGAATTACTTTTCAGGGTCAGTGCTGGGCTAAAATATGCAGCACTGGGTTCTCTCCTGATAACAGGTGAGGAAATTGGAATTCGCAGTTCGGCTGATTTTAGAGGAAAATTTGTACGTTTCAAAAATGGACACTTAGAAACTTTTCTGCTGAAAACCACACAATGGATTCCTATGGAAAGAAATACAGTTACTGGTAAGTACGCATAGAATTACTTTTCAGGGTCAGTGCTGGACTAGAAGATGCAGCCCTGGGTTCTCTCCTGAGAACAGGTGAGTAAATTGTAATTCGTAGCTCGGCTGATTTTAGAGGAATATTTGTACGTATCAAAAATGGACACTTAGAAACTTTTCTGCTAAAAACCACACAATGGATTCCTATGGTAGGAAAAACAAGTTACTGGTAAGTACGCTTAGAATTACTTTTCAGGGGCAGTGCTGGGCTAAAAGATGCAGCCCTGGGTTCTCTCCTGAGAACAGGTGAGTAAATCGTAATTCTTCGCTTGGCTGATTTTAGAGGAATATTTGTACGTTTCAAAAATGGACACTGAAACTTTTCTGCTGAAAACCACACAATGGATTCCTATGGAAGGAAATACAAGTCACTGGCAAGTACGCTTAGAATTACTTTTCAGGGTCAGTGCTGGGCTAAAATGTGCAGCCCTGGGTTCTCTCCTGATAACAGGTGAGTAAATCGCAATTCGTAGTTCGGCTGATTTTAGAGGAATATTTGTACGTTTCAAAAATGGACACTTAGAAACTTTTCTGCTGAAAACCACACAATGGATTCCTATAGAAAGAAATACAAGTTACTGGTAAGTACGCTTAGAATTTCTTTTCAGGGTCAGTGCTGGGCTAAAAGATGCAGCCCTGGGTTCTCTCCTAATAACAGGTGAGGAAATTGGAATTCGTAGTTCGGCTGATTTTAGAGGAATATTTGTACGTTTCAAAAATGAACACAGAAACTTTTCTGCTGAAAACCACACAATGGATTCCTATGGTAGGAAATACAAGTTAATGGTAAGTACGCTTAGAATTTCTTTTCAGGGTCAGTGCTGGGCTAAATGATGCAGCCCTGGGTTCTCTCCTGATAACAGGTGAGGAAATTGGAATTCGTAGTTCGGCTGATTTTAGAGGAATATTTGTACGTTTCAAAAATGAACACTTAGAAACTTTTCTGCTGAAAACCACACAATGGATTCCTATGGTAGGAATTACAAGTTAATGGTAAGTACGCTTAGAATTACTTTTCAGTGTCAGTGCTGGGCTAAAATATGAAGCCCTGGGTTCTCTCCTGATAACAGGTGAGTAAATCGGAATTTGTAGTTCGGCTGATTTTAGAGGAATATTTGCACGTTTCAAAAATGGACACATAGAAACTTTTCTGCTGAAAACCACACAATGGATTCCTATGGTAGGAAATACAAGTTACTGGTAAGTACGCTTATAATTACTCTTCAGGGTCAGTGCTGGGCTAAAAGATGCGGCACTGGGTTCTCTCCTGATAACAGGTGAGGAAATTGGAATTCGTAGTTCGGCTGATTTTAGAGGAATATTTGTACGTTTCAAAAATGAACACATAAACTTTTCTGCTGAAAACCACACAATGGATTCCTATGGTAGGAAATACATGTTACTGGTAAGTACGCTTAGAATTACTTTACAGGGTCAGTGCTGGGCTAAAAGATGCAGCCCTGGGTTCTCTCCTGAGAACAGGTGAGTAAATCAGAATTCTTAGTTCGGCTGATTTTAGAGGAATATTTGTACGTTTCAAAAATGGACACTGAAACTTTTCTGCTGAAAACCACACAATGGATTCCTATGGTATGAAATACAAGTTACTGGTAAGTACGCTTAGAATTACTTTTCAGGGTCAGTGCTTGGCTAAAAGATGCAGCCCTGGGTTCTCTCCTGAGAACAGGTGAGTAAATCGTAATTAGTAGTTTGGCTGATTTTAGAGGAATATTTGTACGTTTCAAAAATGGACACTGAAACTTTTCTGCTGAAAACCACACAATGGATTCCTATGGTAGGAAATACAAGTTACTGGTAAGTACGCTTAGAATTACTTTTCAGGGTCAGTGCTGGGCTAAAAGATGCAGCCCTGGGTTCTCTCCTTAGAACAGGTGAGTAAATCGTAATTCGTAGCTCGGCTGATTTTAGAGGAATATTTGTACATTTCAAAAATGGACACTTTGAAACTTTTCTGCTGAAAATCACACAATGGATTCCTATGGAAGGAAATACAAGTTACTGGTAAGTACGCTTAGAATTACTTTTCAGGGTCAGAGCTAGGCTAAAAGATGCAGCCCTGGGTTCTCTCCTGAGAACAGGTGAGTAAATCGGAATTCGTAGTTCGGCTGATTTTAGAGGAATATTTGTACGTTTCAAAAATGGACACTGAAACTTTTCTGCTGAAAACCACACAATGGATTCCTATGGAAGGAAATACAAGTTACTGGCAAGTACACTTAGAATTACTTTTCAGGGTCAGTGCTGGGCTAAAAGATGGAGCCCTGGGTTCTCTCCTGATAACAGGTGAGGAAATTGGAATTCGTAGTTCGGCTGATTTTAGAGGAATATTTGTACGTATCAAAAATGGACACTTAGAAACTTTTCTGCTAAAAACCACACAATGGATTCCTATGGTAGGAAAAACAAGTTACTGGTAAGTACGCTTAGAATTACTTTTCAGGGGCAGTGCTGGGCTAAAAGATGCAGCCCTGGGTTCTCTCCTGAGAACAGGTGAGTAAATCGTAATTCTTCGCTCGGCTGATTTTAGAGGAATATTTGTACGTTTCAAAAATGGACACTGAAACTTTTCTGCTGAAAACCACACAATGGATTCCTATGGAAGGAAATACAAGTCACTGGCAAGTACGCTTAGAATTACTTTTCAGGGTCAGTGCTGGGCTAAAATGTGCAGCCCTGGGTTCTCTCCTGATAACAGGTGAGTAAATCGCAATTCGTAGTTCGGCTGATTTTAGAGGAATATTTGTACGTTTCAAAAATGGACACTTAGAAACTTTTCTGCTGAAAACCACACAATGGATTCCTATAGAAAGAAATACAAGTTACTGGTAAGTACGCTTAGAATTTCTTTTCAGGGTCAGTGCTGGGCTAAAAGATGCAGCCCTGGGTTCTCTCCTGATAACAGGTGAGGAAATTGGAATTCGTAGTTCGGCTGATTTTAGAGGAATATTTGTACGTTTCAAAAATGAACACAGAAACTTTTCTGCTGAAAACCACACAATGGATTCCTATGGTAGGAAATACAAGTTAATGGTAAGTACGCTTAGAATTTCTTTTCAGGGTCAGTGCTGGGCTAAATGATGCAGCCCTGGGTTCTCTCCTGATAACAGGTGAGGAAATTGGAATTCGTAGTTCGGCTGATTTTAGAGGAATATTTGTACGTTTCAAAAATGAACACTTAGAAACTTTTCTGCTGAAAACCACACAATGGATTCCTATGGTAGGAAATACAAGTTAATGGTAAGTACGCTTAGAATTACTTTTCAGTGTCAGTGCTGGGCTAAAATATGAAGCCCTGGGTTCTCTCCTGATAACAGGTGAGTAAATCGGAATTTGTAGTTCGGCTGATTTTAGAGGAATATTTGCACGTTTCAAAAATGGACACTGAAACTTTTCTGCTGAAAACCACACAATGGATTCCTATGGAAGGAAATACAAGTCACTGGCAAGTACGCTTAGAATTACTTTTCAGGGTCAGTGCTGGGCTAAAATGTGCAGCCCTGGGTTCTCTCCTGATAACAGGTGAGTAAATCGCAATTCGTAGTTCGGCTGATTTTAGAGGAATATTTGTACGTTTCAAAAATGGACACTTAGAAACTTTTCTGCTGAAAACCACACAATGGATTCCTATAGAAAGAAATACAAGTTACTGGTAAGTACGCTTAGAATTTCTTTTCAGGGTCAGTGCTGGGCTAAAAGATGCAGCCCTGGGTTCTCTCCTAATAACAGGTGAGGAAATTGGAATTCGTAGTTCGGCTGATTTTAGAGGAATATTTGTACGTTTCAAAAATGAACACAGAAACTTTTCTGCTGAAAACCACACAATGGATTCCTATGGTAGGAAATACAAGTTAATGGTAAGTACGCTTAGAATTTCTTTTCAGGGTCAGTGCTGGGCTAAATGATGCAGCCCTGGGTTCTCTCCTGATAACAGGTGAGGAAATTGGAATTCGTAGTTCGGCTGATTTTAGAGGAATATTTGTACGTTTCAAAAATGAACACTTAGAAACTTTTCTGCTGAAAACCACACAATGGATTCCTATGGTAGGAAATACAAGTTAATGGTAAGTACGCTTAGAATTACTTTTCAGTGTCAGTGCTGGGCTAAAATATGAAGCCCTGGGTTCTCTCCTGATAACAGGTGAGTAAATCGGAATTTGTAGTTCGGCTGATTTTAGAGGAATATTTGCACGTTTCAAAAATGGACACATAGAAACTTTTCTGCTGAAAACCACACAATGGATTCCTATGGTAGGAAATACAAGTTACTGGTAAGTACGCTTATAATTACTCTTCAGGGTCAGTGCTGGGCTAAAAGATGCGGCACTGGGTTCTCTCCTGATAACAGGTGAGGAAATTGGAATTAGTAGTTCGGCTGATTTTAGAGGAATATTTGTACGTTTCAAAAATGAACACTTATACTTTTCTGCTGAAAACCACACAATGGATTCCTATGGTAGGAAATACATGTTACTGGTAAGTACGCTTAGAATTACTTTACAGGGTCAGTGCTGGGCTAAAAGATGCAGCCCTGGGTTCTCTCCTGAGAACAGGTGAGTAAATCAGAATTCTTAGTTCGGCTGATTTTAGAGGAATATTTGTACGTTTCAAAAATGGACACTGAAACTTTTCTGCTGAAAACCACACAATGGATTCCTATGGTATGAAATACAAGTTACTGGTAAGTACGCTTAGAATTACTTTTCAGGGTCAGTGCTTGGCTAAAAGATGCAGCCCTGGGTTCTCTCCTGAGAACAGGTGAGTAAATCGTAATTAGTAGTTTGGCTGATTTTAGAGGAATATTTGTACATTTCAAAAATGGACACTGAAACTTTTCTGCTGAAAACCACACAATGGATTCCTATGGTAGGAAATACAAGTTACTGGTAAGTACGCTTAGAATTACTTTTCAGGGTCAGTGCTGGGCTAAAAGATGCAGCCCTGGGTTCTCTCCTTAGAACAGGTGAGTAAATCGTAATTCGTAGCTCGGCTGATTTTAGAGGAATATTTGTACATTTCAAAAATGGACACTTTGAAACTTTTCTGCTGAAAATCACACAATGGATTCCTATGGAAGGAAATACAAGTTACTGGTAAGTACGCTTAGAATTACTTTTCAGGGTCAGAGCTAGGCTAAAAGATGCAGCCCTGGGTTCTCTCCTGAGAACAGGTGAGTAAATCGGAATTCGTAGTTCGGCTGATTTTAGAGGAATATTTGTACGTTTCAAAAATGGACACTGAAACTTTTCTGCTGAAAACCACACAATGGATTCCTATGGAAGGAAATACAAGTTACTGGCAAGTACACTTAGAATTACTTTTCAGGGTCAGTGCTGGGCTAAAAGATGGAGCCCTGGGTTCTCTCCTGATAACAGGTGAGGAAATTGGAATTCGTAGTTCGGCTGATTTTAGAGGAATATTTGTACGTATCAAAAATGGACACTTAGAAACTTTTCTGCTAAAAACCACACAATGGATTCCTATGGTAGGAAAAACAAGTTACTGGTAAGTACGCTTAGAATTACTTTTCAGGGGCAGTGCTGGGCTAAAAGATGCAGCCCTGGGTTCTCTCCTGAGAACAGGTGAGTAAATCGTAATTCTTCGCTCGGCTGATTTTAGAGGAATATTTGTACGTTTCAAAAATGGACACTGAAACTTTTCTGCTGAAAACCACACAATGGATTCCTATGGAAGGAAATACAAGTCACTGGCAAGTACGCTTAGAATTACTTTTCAGGGTCAGTGCTGGGCTAAAATGTGCAGCCCTGGGTTCTCTCCTGATAACAGGTGAGTAAATCGCAATTCGTAGTTCGGCTGATTTTAGAGGAATATTTGTACGTTTCAAAAATGGACACTTAGAAACTTTTCTGCTGAAAACCACACAATGGATTCCTATAGAAAGAAATACAAGTTAATGGTAAGTACGCTTAGAATTTCTTTTCAGGGTCAGTGCTGGGCTAAATGATGCAGCCCTGGGTTCTCTCCTGATAACAGGTGAGGAAATTGGAATTCGTAGTTCGGCTGATTTTAGAGGAATATTTGTACGTTTCAAAAATGAACACTTAGAAACTTTTCTGCTGAAAACCACACAATGGATTCCTATGGTAGGAAATACAAGTTAATGGTAAGTACGCTTAGAATTACTTTTCAGTGTCAGTGCTGGGCTAAAATATGAAGCCCTGGGTTCTCTCCTGATAACAGGTGAGTAAATCGGAATTTGTAGTTCGGCTGATTTTAGAGGAATATTTGCACGTTTCAAAAATGGACACATAGAAACTTTTCTGCTGAAAACCACACAATGGATTCCTATGGTAGGAAATACAAGTTACTGGTAAGTACGCTTATAATTACTCTTCAGGGTCAGTGCTGGGCTAAAAGATGCGGCACTGGGTTCTCTACTGATAACAGGTGAGGAAATTGGAATTCGTAGTTCGGCTGATTTTAGAGGAATATTTGTACGTTTCAAAAATGAACACTTATAAACTTTTCTGCTGAAAACCACACAATGGATTCCTATGGTAGGAAATACATGTTACTGGTAAGTACGCTTAGAATTACTTTACAGGGTCAGTGCTGGGCTAAAAGATGCAGCCCTGGGTTCTCTCCTGAGAACAGGTGAGTAAATCAGAATTCTTAGTTCGGCTGATTTTAGAGGAATATTTGTACGTTTCAAAAATGGACACTGAAACTTTTCTGCTGAAAACCACACAATGGATTCCTATGGTATGAAATACAAGTTACTGGTAAGTACGCTTAGAATTACTTTTCAGGGTCAGTGCTGGGCTAAAAGATGCAGCCCTGGGTTCTCTCCTGAGAACAGGTGAGTAAATCGTAATTAGTAGTTTGGCTGATTTTAGAGGAATATTTGTACGTTTCAAAAATGGACACTGAAACTTTTCTGCTGAAAACCACACAATGGATTCCTATGGTAGGAAATACAAGTTACTGGTAAGTACGCTTAGAATTACTTTTCAGGGTCAGTGCTGGGCTAAAAGATGCAGCCCTGGGTTCTCTCCTTAGAACAGGTGAGTAAATCGTAATTCGTAGCTCGGCTGATTTTAGAGGAATATTTGTACATTTCAAAAATGGACACTTTGAAACTTTTCTGCTGAAAATCACACAATGGATTCCTATGGAAGGAAATACAAGTTACTGGTAAGTACGCTTAGAATTACTTTTCAGGGTCAGAGCTAGGCTAAAAGATGCAGCCCTGGGTTCTCTCCTGAGAACAGGTGAGTAAATCGGAATTCGTAGTTCGGCTGATTTTAGAGGAATATTTGTACGTTTCAAAAATGGACACTGAAACTTTTCTGCTGAAAACCACACAATGGATTCCTATTGAAGGAAATACAAGTTACTGGCAAGTACACTTAGAATTACTTTTCAGGGTCAGTGCTGGGCTAAAAGATGGAGCCCTGGGTTCTCTCCTGATAACAGGTGAGGAAATTGGAATTCGTAGTTCGGCTGATTTTATAGGAATATTTGTACATTTCAAAAATGGACACTTTGAAACTTTTCTGCTGAAAACCACACAATGGATTCCTATGGAAAGAAATACAGTTACTGGTAAGTACGCTTAGAATTACTTTTCAGGGTCAGTGCTGGGCTAGAAGATGCAGCCCTGGGTTCTCTCCTGAGAACAGGTGAGTAAATTGTAATTCGTAGCTCGGCTGATTTTAGAGGAATATTTGTACGTATCAAAAATGGACACTGAAACTTTTCTGCTGAAAACCACACAATGGATTCCTATGGAAGGAAATACAAGTCACTGGCAAGTACGCTTAGAATTACTTTTCAGGGTCAGTGCTGGGCTAAAATGTGCAGCCCTGGGTTCTCTCCTGATAACAGGTGAGTAAATCGCAATTCGTAGTTCGGCTGATTTTAGAGGAATATTTGTACGTTTCAAAAATGGACACTTAGAAACTTTTCTGCTGAAAACCACACAATGGATTCCTATAGAAAGAAATACAAGTTACTGGTAAGTACGCTTAGAATTTCTTTTCAGGGTCAGTGCTGGGCTAAAAGATGCAGCCCTGGGTTCTCTCCTGATAACAGGTGAGGAAATTGGAATTCGTAGTTCGGCTGATTTTAGAGGAATATTTGTACGTTTCAAAAATGAACACAGAAACTTTTCTGCTGAAAACCACACAATGGATTCCTATGGTAGGAAATACAAGTTAATGGTAAGTACGCTTAGAATTTCTTTTCAGGGTCAGTGCTGGGCTAAATGATGCAGCCCTGGGTTCTCTCCTGATAACAGGTGAGGAAATTGGAATTCGTAGTTCGGCTGATTTTAGAGGAATATTTGTACGTTTCAAAAATGAACACTTAGAAACTTTTCTGCTGAAAACCACACAATGGATTCCTATGGTAGGAAATACAAGTTAATGGTAAGTACGCTTAGAATTACTTTTCAGTGTCAGTGCTGGGCTAAAATATGAAGCCCTGGGTTCTCTCCTGATAACAGGTGAGTAAATCGGAATTTGTAGTTCGGCTGATTTTAGAGGAATATTTGCACGTTTCAAAAATGGACACTGAAACTTTTCTGCTGAAAACCACACAATGGATTCCTATGGAAGGAAATACAAGTCACTGGCAAGTACGCTTAGAATTACTTTTCAGGGTCAGTGCTGGGCTAAAATGTGCAGCCCTGGGTTCTCTCCTGATAACAGGTGAGTAAATCGCAATTCGTAGTTCGGCTGATTTTAGAGGAATATTTGTACGTTTCAAAAATGGACACTTAGAAACTTTTCTGCTGAAAACCACACAATGGATTCCTATAGAAAGAAATACAAGTTACTGGTAAGTACGCTTAGAATTTCTTTTCAGGGTCAGTGCTGGGCTAAAAGATGCAGCCCTGGGTTCTCTCCTAATAACAGGTGAGGAAATTGGAATTCGTAGTTCGGCTGATTTTAGAGGAATATTTGTACGTTTCAAAAATGAACACAGAAACTTTTCTGCTGAAAACCACACAATGGATTCCTATGGTAGGAAATACAAGTTAATGGTAAGTACGCTTAGAATTTCTTTTCAGGGTCAGTGCTGGGCTAAATGATGCAGCCCTGGGTTCTCTCCTGATAACAGGTGAGGAAATTGGAATTCGTAGTTCGGCTGATTTTAGAGGAATATTTGTACGTTTCAAAAATGAACACTTAGAAACTTTTCTGCTGAAAACCACACAATGGATTCCTATGGTAGGAAATACAAGTTAATGGTAAGTACGCTTAGAATTACTTTTCAGTGTCAGTGCTGGGCTAAAATATGAAGCCCTGGGTTCTCTCCTGATAACAGGTGAGTAAATCGGAATTTGTAGTTCGGCTGATTTTAGAGGAATATTTGCACGTTTCAAAAATGGACACATAGAAACTTTTCTGCTGAAAACCACACAATGGATTCCTATGGTAGGAAATACAAGTTACTGGTAAGTACGCTTATAATTACTCTTCAGGGTCAGTGCTGGGCTAAAAGATGCGGCACTGGGTTCTCTCCTGATAACAGGTGAGGAAATTGGAATTAGTAGTTCGGCTGATTTTAGAGGAATATTTGTACGTTTCAAAAATGAACACTTATACTTTTCTGCTGAAAACCACACAATGGATTCCTATGGTAGGAAATACATGTTACTGGTAAGTACGCTTAGAATTACTTTACAGGGTCAGTGCTGGGCTAAAAGATGCAGCCCTGGGTTCTCTCCTGAGAACAGGTGAGTAAATCAGAATTCTTAGTTCGGCTGATTTTAGAGGAATATTTGTACGTTTCAAAAATGGACACTGAAACTTTTCTGCTGAAAACCACACAATGGATTCCTATGGTATGAAATACAAGTTACTGGTAAGTACGCTTAGAATTACTTTTCAGGGTCAGTGCTTGGCTAAAAGATGCAGCCCTGGGTTCTCTCCTGAGAACAGGTGAGTAAATCGTAATTAGTAGTTTGGCTGATTTTAGAGGAATATTTGTACATTTCAAAAATGGACACTGAAACTTTTCTGCTGAAAACCACACAATGGATTCCTATGGTAGGAAATACAAGTTACTGGTAAGTACGCTTAGAATTACTTTTCAGGGTCAGTGCTGGGCTAAAAGATGCAGCCCTGGGTTCTCTCCTTAGAACAGGTGAGTAAATCGTAATTCGTAGCTCGGCTGATTTTAGAGGAATATTTGTACATTTCAAAAATGGACACTTTGAAACTTTTCTGCTGAAAATCACACAATGGATTCCTATGGAAGGAAATACAAGTTACTGGTAAGTACGCTTAGAATTACTTTTCAGGGTCAGAGCTAGGCTAAAAGATGCAGCCCTGGGTTCTCTCCTGAGAACAGGTGAGTAAATCGGAATTCGTAGTTCGGCTGATTTTAGAGGAATATTTGTACGTTTCAAAAATGGACACTGAAACTTTTCTGCTGAAAACCACACAATGGATTCCTATGGAAGGAAATACAAGTTACTGGCAAGTACACTTAGAATTACTTTTCAGGGTCAGTGCTGGGCTAAAAGATGGAGCCCTGGGTTCTCTCCTGATAACAGGTGAGGAAATTGGAATTCGTAGTTCGGCTGATTTTAGAGGAATATTTGTACGTATCAAAAATGGACACTTAGAAACTTTTCTGCTAAAAACCACACAATGGATTCCTATGGTAGGAAAAACAAGTTACTGGTAAGTACGCTTAGAATTACTTTTCAGGGGCAGTGCTGGGCTAAAAGATGCAGCCCTGGGTTCTCTCCTGAGAACAGGTGAGTAAATCGTAATTCTTCGCTCGGCTGATTTTAGAGGAATATTTGTACGTTTCAAAAATGGACACTGAAACTTTTCTGCTGAAAACCACACAATGGATTCCTATGGAAGGAAATACAAGTCACTGGCAAGTACGCTTAGAATTACTTTTCAGGGTCAGTGCTGGGCTAAAATGTGCAGCCCTGGGTTCTCTCCTGATAACAGGTGAGTAAATCGCAATTCGTAGTTCGGCTGATTTTAGAGGAATATTTGTACGTTTCAAAAATGGACACTTAGAAACTTTTCTGCTGAAAACCACACAATGGATTCCTATAGAAAGAAATACAAGTTAATGGTAAGTACGCTTAGAATTTCTTTTCAGGGTCAGTGCTGGGCTAAATGATGCAGCCCTGGGTTCTCTCCTGATAACAGGTGAGGAAATTGGAATTCGTAGTTCGGCTGATTTTAGAGGAATATTTGTACGTTTCAAAAATGAACACTTAGAAACTTTTCTGCTGAAAACCACACAATGGATTCCTATGGTAGGAAATACAAGTTAATGGTAAGTACGCTTAGAATTACTTTTCAGTGTCAGTGCTGGGCTAAAATATGAAGCCCTGGGTTCTCTCCTGATAACAGGTGAGTAAATCGGAATTTGTAGTTCGGCTGATTTTAGAGGAATATTTGCACGTTTCAAAAATGGACACATAGAAACTTTTCTGCTGAAAACCACACAATGGATTCCTATGGTAGGAAATACAAGTTACTGGTAAGTACGCTTATAATTACTCTTCAGGGTCAGTGCTGGGCTAAAAGATGCGGCACTGGGTTCTCTACTGATAACAGGTGAGGAAATTGGAATTCGTAGTTCGGCTGATTTTAGAGGAATATTTGTACGTTTCAAAAATGAACACTTATAAACTTTTCTGCTGAAAACCACACAATGGATTCCTATGGTAGGAAATACATGTTACTGGTAAGTACGCTTAGAATTACTTTACAGGGTCAGTGCTGGGCTAAAAGATGCAGCCCTGGGTTCTCTCCTGAGAACAGGTGAGTAAATCAGAATTCTTAGTTCGGCTGATTTTAGAGGAATATTTGTACGTTTCAAAAATGGACACTGAAACTTTTCTGCTGAAAACCACACAATGGATTCCTATGGTATGAAATACAAGTTACTGGTAAGTACGCTTAGAATTACTTTTCAGGGTCAGTGCTGGGCTAAAAGATGCAGCCCTGGGTTCTCTCCTGAGAACAGGTGAGTAAATCGTAATTAGTAGTTTGGCTGATTTTAGAGGAATATTTGTACGTTTCAAAAATGGACACTGAAACTTTTCTGCTGAAAACCACACAATGGATTCCTATGGTAGGAAATACAAGTTACTGGTAAGTACGCTTAGAATTACTTTTCAGGGTCAGTGCTGGGCTAAAAGATGCAGCCCTGGGTTCTCTCCTTAGAACAGGTGAGTAAATCGTAATTCGTAGCTCGGCTGATTTTAGAGGAATATTTGTACATTTCAAAAATGGACACTTTGAAACTTTTCTGCTGAAAATCACACAATGGATTCCTATGGAAGGAAATACAAGTTACTGGTAAGTACGCTTAGAATTACTTTTCAGGGTCAGAGCTAGGCTAAAAGATGCAGCCCTGGGTTCTCTCCTGAGAACAGGTGAGTAAATCGGAATTCGTAGTTCGGCTGATTTTAGAGGAATATTTGTACGTTTCAAAAATGGACACTGAAACTTTTCTGCTGAAAACCACACAATGGATTCCTATTGAAGGAAATACAAGTTACTGGCAAGTACACTTAGAATTACTTTTCAGGGTCAGTGCTGGGCTAAAAGATGGAGCCCTGGGTTCTCTCCTGATAACAGGTGAGGAAATTGGAATTCGTAGTTCGGCTGATTTTATAGGAATATTTGTACATTTCAAAAATGGACACTTTGAAACTTTTCTGCTGAAAACCACACAATGGATTCCTATGGAAAGAAATACAGTTACTGGTAAGTACGCTTAGAATTACTTTTCAGGGTCAGTGCTGGGCTAGAAGATGCAGCCCTGGGTTCTCTCCTGAGAACAGGTGAGTAAATTGTAATTCGTAGCTCGGCTGATTTTAGAGGAATATTTGTACGTATCAAAAATGGACACTTAGAAACTTTTCTGCTAAAAACCACACAATGGATTCCTATGGTAGGAAAAACAAGTTACTGGTAAGTACGCTTAGAATTACTTTTCAGGGGCAGTGCTGGGCTAAAAGATGCAGCCCTGGGTTCTCTCCTGAGAACAGGTGAGTAAATCGTAATTCTTCGCTCGGCTGATTTTAGAGGAATATTTGTACGTTTCAAAAATGGACACTGAAACTTTTCTGCTGAAAACCACACAATGGATTTCTATGGAAGGAAATACAAGTCACTGGCAAGTACGCTTAGAATTACTTTTCAGGGTCAGTGCTGGGCTAAAATGTGCAGCCCTGGGTTCTCTCCTGATAACAGGTGAGTAAATCGCAATTCGTAGTTCGGCTGATTTTAGAGGAATATTTGTACGTTTCAAAAATGGACACTTAGAAACTTTTCTGCTGAAAACCACACAATGGATTCCTATAGAAAGAAATACAAGTTACTGGTAAGTACGCTTAGAATTTCTTTTCAGGGTCAGTGCTGGGCTAAAAGATGCAGCCCTGGGTTCTCTCCTGATAACAGGTGAGGAAATTGGAATTCGTAGTTCGGCTGATTTTAGAGGAATATTTGTACGTTTCAAAAATGAACACAGAAACTTTTCTGCTGAAAACCACACAATGGATTCCTATGGTAGGAAATACAAGTTAATGGTAAGTACGCTTAGAATTTCTTTTCAGGGTCAGTGCTGGGCTAAATGATGCAGCCCTGGGTTCTCTCCTGATAACAGGTGAGGAAATTGGAATTCGTAGTTCGGCTGATTTTAGAGGAATATTTGTACGTTTCAAAAATGAACACTTAGAAACTTTTCTGCTGAAAACCACACAATGGATTCCTATGGTAGGAAATACAAGTTAATGGTAAGTACGCTTAGAATTACTTTTCAGTGTCAGTGCTGGGCTAAAATATGAAGCCCTGGGTTCTCTCCTGATAACAGGTGAGTAAATCGGAATTTGTAGTTCGGCTGATTTTAGAGGAATATTTGCACGTTTCAAAAATGGACACATAGAAACTTTTCTGCTGAAAACCACACAATGGATTCCTATGGTAGGAAATACAAGTTACTGGTAAGTACGCTTATAATTACTCTTCAGGGTCAGTGCTGGGCTAAAAGATGCGGCACTGGGTTCTCTCCTGATAACAGGTGAGGAAATTGGAATTCGTAGTTCGGCTGATTTTAGAGGAATATTTGTACGTTTCAAAAATGAACACATAAACTTTTCTGCTGAAAACCACACAATGGATTCCTATGGTAGGAAATACATGTTACTGGTAAGTACGCTTAGAATTACTTTACAGGGTCAGTGCTGGGCTAAAAGATGCAGCCCTGGGTTCTCTCCTGAGAACAGGTGAGTAAATCAGAATTCTTAGTTCGGCTGATTTTAGAGGAATATTTGTACGTTTCAAAAATGGACACTGAAACTTTTCTGCTGAAAACCACACAATGGATTCCTATGGTATGAAATACAAGTTACTGGTAAGTACGCTTAGAATTACTTTTCAGGGTCAGTGCTGGGCTAAAAGATGCAGCCCTGGGTACTCTCCTGAGAACAGGTGAGTAAATCGTAATTAGTAGTTTGGCTGATTTTAGAGGAATATTTGTACGTTTCAAAAATGGACACTGAAACTTTTCTGCTGAAAACCACACAATGGATTCCTATGGTAGGAAATACAAGTTACTGGTAAGTACGCTTAGAATTACTTTTCAGGGTCAGTGCTGGGCTAAAAGATGCAGCCCTGGGTTCTCTCCTTAGAACAGGTGAGTAAATCGTAATTCGTAGCTCGGCTGATTTTAGAGGAATATTTGTACATTTCAAAAATGGACACTTTGAAACTTTTCTGCTGAAAATCACACAATGGATTCCTATGGAAGGAAATACAAGTTACTGGTAAGTACGCTTAGAATTACTTTTCAGGGTCAGAGCTAGGCTAAAAGATGCAGCCCTGGGTTCTCTCCTGAGAACAGGTGAGTAAATCGGAATTCGTAGTTCGGCTGATTTTAGAGGAATATTTGTACGTTTCAAAAATGGACACTGAAACTTTTCTGCTGAAAACCACACAATGGATTCCTATGGAAGGAAATACAAGTTACTGGCAAGTACACTTAGAATTACTTTTCAGGGTCAGTGCTGGGCTAAAAGATGGAGCCCTGGGTTCTCTCCTGATAACAGGTGAGGAAATTGGAATTCGTAGTTCGGCTGATTTTAGAGGAATATTTGTACGTATCAAAAATGGACACTTAGAAACTTTTCTGCTAAAAACCACACAATGGATTCCTATGGTAGGAAAAACAAGTTACTGGTAAGTACGCTTAGAATTACTTTTCAGGGGCAGTGCTGGGCTAAAAGATGCAGCCCTGGGTTCTCTCCTGAGAACAGGTGAGTAAATCGTAATTCTTCGCTCGGCTGATTTTAGAGGAATATTTGTACGTTTCAAAAATGGACACTGAAACTTTTCTGCTGAAAACCACACAATGGATTCCTATGGAAGGAAATACAAGTCACTGGCAAGTACGCTTAGAATTACTTTTCAGGGTCAGTGCTGGGCTAAAATGTGCAGCCCTGGGTTCTCTCCTGATAACAGGTGAGTAAATCGCAATTCGTAGTTCGGCTGATTTTAGAGGAATATTTGTACGTTTCAAAAATGGACACTTAGAAACTTTTCTGCTGAAAACCACACAATGGATTCCTATAGAAACAAATACAAGTTACTGGTAAGTACGCTTAGAATTTCTTTTCAGGGTCAGTGCTGGGCTAAAAGATGCAGCCCTGGGTTCTCTCCTGATAACAGGTGAGGAAATTGGAATTCGTAGTTCGGCTGATTTTAGAGGAATATTTGTACGTTTCAAAAATGAACACAGAAACTTTTCTGCTGAAAACCACACAATGGATTCCTATGGTAGGAAATACAAGTTAATGGTAAGTACGCTTAGAATTTCTTTTCAGGGTCAGTGCTGGGCTAAATGATGCAGCCCTGGGTTCTCTCCTGATAACAGGTGAGGAAATTGGAATTCGTAGTTCGGCTGATTTTAGAGGAATATTTGTACGTTTCAAAAATGAACACTTAGAAACTTTTCTGCTGAAAACCACACAATGGATTCCTATGGTAGGAAATACAAGTTAATGGTAAGTACGCTTAGAATTACTTTTCAGTGTCAGTGCTGGGCTAAAATATGAAGCCCTGGGTTCTCTCCTGATAACAGGTGAGTAAATCGGAATTTGTAGTTCGGCTGATTTTAGAGGAATATTTGCACGTTTCAAAAATGGACACATAGAAACTTTTCTGCTGAAAACCACACAATGGATTCCTATGGTAGGAAATACAAGTTACTGGTAAGTACGCTTATAATTACTCTTCAGGGTCAGTGCTGGGCTAAAAGATGCGGCACTGGGTTCTCTCCTGATAACAGGTGAGGAAATTGGAATTCGTAGTTCAGCTGATTTTAGAGGAATATTTGTACGTTTCAAAAATGAACACTTATAAACTTTTCTGCTGAAAACCACACAATGGATTCCTATGGTAGGAAATACATGTTACTGGTAAGTACGCTTAGAATTACTTTACAGGGTCAGTGCTGGGCTAAAAGATGCAGCCCTGGGTTCTCTCCTTAGAACAGGTGAGTAAATCGTAATTCGTAGCTCGGCTGATTTTAGAGGAATATTTGTACATTTCAAAAATGGACACTTTGAAACTTTTCTGCTGAAAATCACACAATGGATTCCTATGGAAGGAAATACAAGTTACTGGTAAGTACGCTTAGAATTACTTTTCAGGGTCAGAGCTAGGCTAAAAGATGCAGCCCTGGGTTCTCTCCTGAGAACAGGTGAGTAAATCGGAATTCGTAGTTCGGCTGATTTTATAGGAATATTTGTACGTTTCAAAAATGGACACTTTGAAACTTTTCTGCTGAAAACCACACAATGGATTCCTATTGAAGGAAATACAAGTTACTGGTAAGTACGCTTAGAATTACTTTTCAGGGTCAGTGCTGGGCTAAAAGATGCAGCCCTGGGTTCTCTCCTGAGAACAGGTGAGTAAATCGTAATTCGTAGCTCGGCTGATTTTAGAGGAATATTTGTACGTTTCAAAAATGGACACTTAGAAACTTTTCTGCTGAAAACCACACAATGGATTCCTATGGAAAGAAATACAAGTTACTGGTATGTACGCGTAGAATCACTTTTCAGGGTCAGTGCTGGGCTAAAAGATGCAGCCCTGGGTTCTCTCCTGAGAACAGGTGAGTAAATCGGAATTCGTAGTTCGGCTGATTTTAGAGGAATATTTGTAATTTTCAAAAATGGACACTGAAACTTTTCTGCTGAAAACCACACAATGGATTCCTATGGAAGGAAATACAAGTTACTGGTAAGTACGCTTAGAATTACTTTTCAGGGTCAGTGCTGGGCTAAAAGATGCAGCCCTGGGTTCTCTCCTGAGAACAGGTGAGTAAATCGTAATTCGTAGCTCGGCTGATTTTAGAGGAATATTAGTACGTATCAAAAATGGACACTTAGAAACTTTTCTGCTAAAAACCACACAATGGATTCCTATGGTAGGAAAAACAAGTTACTGGTAAGTACGCTTAGAATTACTTTTCAGGGTCAGTGCTGGGCTAAAAGATGCAGCCCTGGGTTCTCTCCTGAGAACAGGTGAGTAAATCGTAATTCTTCGCTCGGCTGATTTTAGAGGAATATTTGTACGTTTCAAAAATGGACACTGAAACTTTTCTGCTGAAAACCACACAATGGATTCCTATGGAAGGAAATACAAGTTACTGGCAAGTACGCTTAGAATTACTTTTCAGGGTCAGTGCTGGGCTAAAATGTGCAGCCCTGGGTTCTCTCCTGATAACAGGTGAGTAAATCGCAATTCGTAGTTCGGCTGATTTTAGAGGAATATTTGTACGTTTCAAAAATGAACACAGAAACTTTTCTGCTGAAAACCACACAATGGATTCCTATGGTAGGAAATACAAGTTACTGGTAAGTACGCTTAGAATTACTTTTCAAGGTCAGTGCTGGGCTAAAAGATGCAGCCCTGGGTTCTCTCCTGAGAACAGGTGAGCAAATCATAATTCGTAGCTCGGCTGATTTTGGAGGAATATTTGTACGTTTCAAAAACTGGACACTTAGAAACTTTTCTGCTGAAAACCACACAATGGATTCTTATGGAAAGAAATACAAGTTACTGGTATGTACGCATAGAATTACTTTTCAGGGTCAGTGCTGGGCTAAAAGATGCAGCCCTGGGTTCTCTCCTGAGAACAGGTGAGTAAATCGGAATTCGTAGTTCGGCTGATTTTAGAGGAATATTTGTACTTTCAAAAATGAACACTTAGAAACTTTTCTGCTGAAAACCACACAATGGATTCCTATGGTAGGAAATACAAGTTACTGGTAAGTACGCTTATAATTACTCTTCAGGGTCAGTGCTGGGCTAAAAGATGCGGCACTGGGTTCTCTCCTGATAACAGGTGAGGAAATTGGAATTCGTAGTTCAGCTGATTTTAGAGGAATATTTGTACGTTTCAAAAATGAACACTTATAAACTTTTCTGCTGAAAACCACACAATGGATTCCTATGGTAGGAAATACATGTTACTGGTAAGTACGCTTAGAATTACTTTACAGGGTCAGTGCTGGGCTAAAAGATGCAGCCCTGGGTTCTCTCCTTAGAACAGGTGAGTAAATCGTAATTCGTAGCTCGGCTGATTTTAGAGGAATATTTGTACATTTCAAAAATGGACACTTTGAAACTTTTCTGCTGAAAATCACACAATGGATTCCTATGGAAGGAAATACAAGTTACTGGTAAGTACGCTTAGAATTACTTTTCAGGGTCAGAGCTAGGCTAAAAGATGCAGCCCTGGGTTCTCTCCTGAGAACAGGTGAGTAAATCGGAATTCGTAGTTCGGCTGATTTTATAGGAATATTTGTACGTTTCAAAAATGGACACTTTGAAACTTTTCTGCTGAAAACCACACAATGGATTCCTATTGAAGGAAATACAAGTTACTGGTAAGTACGCTTAGAATTACTTTTCAGGGTCAGTGCTGGGCTAAAAGATGCAGCCCTGGGTTCTCTCCTGAGAACAGGTGAGTAAATCGTAATTCGTAGCTCGGCTGATTTTAGAGGAATATTTGTACGTTTCAAAAATGGACACTTAGAAACTTTTCTGCTGAAAACCACACAATGGATTCCTATGGAAAGAAATACAAGTTACTGGTATGTACGCGTAGAATCACTTTTCAGGGTCAGTGCTGGGCTAAAAGATGCAGCCCTGGGTTCTCTCCTGAGAACAGGTGAGTAAATCGGAATTCGTAGTTCGGCTGATTTTAGAGGAATATTTGTAATTTTCAAAAATGGACACTGAAACTTTTCTGCTGAAAACCACACAATGGATTCCTATGGAAGGAAATACAAGTTACTGGTAAGTACGCTTAGAATTACTTTTCAGGGTCAGTGCTGGGCTAAAAGATGCAGCCCTGGGTTCTCTCCTGAGAACAGGTGAGTAAATCGTAATTCGTAGCTCGGCTGATTTTAGAGGAATATTAGTACGTATCAAAAATGGACACTTAGAAACTTTTCTGCTAAAAACCACACAATGGATTCCTATGGTAGGAAAAACAAGTTACTGGTAAGTACGCTTAGAATTACTTTTCAGGGTCAGTGCTGGGCTAAAAGATGCAGCCCTGGGTTCTCTCCTGAGAACAGGTGAGTAAATCGTAATTCTTCGCTCGGCTGATTTTAGAGGAATATTTGTACGTTTCAAAAATGGACACTGAAACTTTTCTGCTGAAAACCACACAATGGATTCCTATGGAAGGAAATACAAGTTACTGGCAAGTACGCTTAGAATTACTTTTCAGGGTCAGTGCTGGGCTAAAATGTGCAGCCCTGGGTTCTCTCCTGATAACAGGTGAGTAAATCGCAATTCGTAGTTCGGCTGATTTTAGAGGAATATTTGTACGTTTCAAAAATGAACACAGAAACTTTTCTGCTGAAAACCACACAATGGATTCCTATGGTAGGAAATACAAGTTACTGGTAAGTACGCTTAGAATTACTTTTCAAGGTCAGTGCTGGGCTAAAAGATGCAGCCCTGGGTTCTCTCCTGAGAACAGGTGAGCAAATCATAATTCGTAGCTCGGCTGATTTTGGAGGAATATTTGTACGTTTCAAAAACTGGACACTTAGAAACTTTTCTGCTGAAAACCACACAATGGATTCTTATGGAAAGAAATACAAGTTACTGGTATGTACGCATAGAATTACTTTTCAGGGTCAGTGCTGGGCTAAAAGATGCAGCCCTGGGTTCTCTCCTGAGAACAGGTGAGTAAATCGGAATTCGTAGTTCGGCTGATTTTAGAGGAATATTTGTACTTTCAAAAATGAACACTTAGAAACTTTTCTGCTGAAAACCACACAATGGATTCCTATGGTAGGAAATACAAGTTACTGGTAAATACGCTTAGAATTACTTTTCAGGGTCAGTGCTGGGCTAAAATATGAAGCCCTGGGTTCTCTCCTGATAACAGGTGAGGAAATTGGAATTCATAGTTCGGCTGATTTTAGAGGAATATTTGTACGTTTCAAAAATGAACACTTAGAAACGTTTCTGCTGAAAACCACACAATGGATTCCTATGGTAGGAAATACAAGTTACTGGTAAGTACGCTTAGAATTACTTTTCAGGGTCAGTGATGGCTAAAAGATGCAGCCCTGGGTTCTCTCCTGAGAACAGGTGAGTAAATCGTAATTCGTAGCTCGGCTGATTTTAGAGGAATATTTGTACGTTTCAAAAATGGACACTTAGAAACTTTTCTGCTGAAAACCACACAATGGATTCCTATGGAAAGAAATACAAGTTACTGGTAAGTACGCTCAGAATTACTTTTCAGGGTCAGTGCTGGGCTAAAAGATGCGGCACTGGGTTCTCTCCTGATAACAGGTGAGGAAATTGGAATTCATAGTTCGGCTGATTTTAGAGGAATATTTGTACGTTTCAAAAATGAACACTTAGAAACGTTTCTGCTGAAAACCACACAATGGATTCCTATGGTAGGAAATACAAGTTACTGGTAAGTACGCTTAGAATTACTTTTCAGGGTCAGTGATGGCTAAAAGATGCAGCCCTGGGTTCTCTCCTGAGAACAGGTGAGTAAATCGTAATTCGTAGCTCGGCTGATTTTAGAGGAATATTTGTACGTTTCAAAAATGGACACTTAGAAACTTTTCTGCTGAAAACCACACAATGGATTCCTATGGAAAGAAATACAAGTTACTGGTAAGTACGCTCAGAATTACTTTTCAGGGTCAGTGCTGGGCTAAAAGATGCAGCCCTGGGTTCTCTCCTGAGAACAGGTGAGTAAATCGGAATTCGTAGTTCGGCTGATTTTTGAGGAATATTTGTACGTTTCAAAAATGGACACATAGAAACTTTTCTGCTGAAAACCACACAATGGATTCCTATGGTAGGAAATACAAGTTACTGGTAAGTACGCTTAGATTTACTATTCAGGGTCAGTGCTGGGCTAAAATATGCGGCACTGGGTTCTCTCCTGATAACAGGTGAGGAAATTGGAATTCGTAGTTCGGCTGATTTTAGAGGAATATTTGTACGTTTCAAAAATGAACACTTAGAAACTTTTCTGCTGAAAACCACACAATGGATTCCTATGGTAGGAAATACAAGTTACTGGTAAGTACGCTTAGAATTACTTTTCAGGGTCAGTGATGGCTAAAAGATGCAGCCCTGGGTTCTCTCCTGAGAACAGGTGAGTAAATCGTAATTCGTAGCTCGGCTGATTTTAGAGGAATATTTGTACGATTCAAAAATGGACACTTAGAAACTTTTCTGCTGAAAACCACCCAATGGATTCCTATGGAAAGAAATACAAGTTACTGGTAAGTACGCGTAGAATTACTTTTCAGGGTCAGTGCTGGGCTAAAAGATGCAGCCCTGGGTTCTCTCCTGAGAACAGGTGAGTAAATCGGAATTCGTAGTTCGGCTGATTTTAGAGGAATATTTGTATGTTTCAAAAATGGACACTGAAACTTTTCTGCTGAAAACCACACAATGGATTCCTATGGTAGGAAATACATGTTACTGGTAAGTACGCTTAGAATTACTTTACAGGGTCAGTGCTGGGCTAAAAGATGCAGCCCTGGGTTCTCTCCTGAGAACAGGTGAGTAAATCAGAATTCTTAGTTCGGCTGATTTTAGAGGAATATTTGTACGTTTCAAAAATGGACACTGAAACTTTTCTGCTGAAGACCACACAATGGATTCCTATGGTATGAAATACAAGTTACTGGTAAGTACGCTTAGAATTACTTTACAGGGTCAGTGCTGGGCTAAAAGATGCAGCCCTGGGTTCTCTCCTGAGAACAGGTGAGTAAATCAGAATTCTTAGTTCGGCTGATTTTAGAGGAATATTTGTACGTTTCAAAAATGGACACTGAAACTTTTCTGCTGAAAACCACACAATGGATTCCTATGGTATGAAATACAAGTTACTGGTAAGTACGCTTAGAATTACTTTTCAGGGTCAGTGCTGGGCTAAAAGATGCAGCCCTGGGTTCTCTCCTGAGAACAGGTGAGTAAATCGTAATTCGTAGTTCGGCTGATTTTTGAGGAATATTTGTACGTTTCAAAAATGGACACATAGAAACTTTTCTGCTGAAAACCACACAATGGATTCCTATGGTAGGAAATACAAGTTACTGGTAAGTACGCTTAGATTTACTTTTCAGGGTCAGTGCTGGGCTAAAAGATGCGGCACTGGGTTCTCTCCTGATAACAGGTGAGGAAATTGGAATTCGTAGTTCGGCTGATTTTAGAGGAATATTTGTACGTTTCAAAAATGAACACTTAGAAACTTTTCTGCTGAAAACCACACAATGGATTCCTATGGTAGGAAATACAAGTTACTGGTAAGTACGCTTAGAATTACTTTTCAGGGTCAGTGATGGCTAAAAGATGCAGCCCTGGGTTCTCTCCTGAGAACAGGTGAGAAAATCGTAATTCGTAGCTCGGCTGATTTTAGAGGAATATTTGTACGATTCAAAAATGGACACTTAGAAACTTTTCTGCTGAAAACCACACAATGGATTCCTATGGAAAGAAATACAAGTTACTGGTAAGTACGCGTAGAATTACTTTTCAGGGTCAGTGCTGGGCTAAAAGATGCAGCCCTGGGTTCTCTCCTGAGAACAGGTGAGTAAATCGGAATTCGTAGTTTGGCTGATTTTAGAGGAATATTTGTATGTTTCAAAAATGGACACTGAAACTTTTCTGCTGAAAACCACACAATGGATTCCTATGGTAGGAAATACATGTTACTGGTAAGTACGCTTAGAATTACTTTACAGGGTCAGTGCTGGGCTAAAAGATGCAGCCCTGGGTTCTCTCCTGAGAACAGGTGAGTAAATCAGAATTCTTAGTTCGGCTGATTTTAGAGGAATATTTGTACGTTTCAAAAATGGACACTGAAACTTTTCTGCTGAAAACCACACAATGGATTCCTATGGTATGAAATACAAGTTACTGGTAAGTACGCTTAGAATTACTTTTCAGGGTCAGTGCTGGGCTAAAAGATGCAGCCCTGGGTTCTCTCCTGAGAACAGGTGAGTAAATCGGAATTAGTAGTTCGGCTGATTTTAGAGGAATATTTGTACGTTTCAAAAATGGACACTGAAACTTTTCTGCTGAAAACCACACAATGGATTCCTATGGTAGGAAATACAAGTTACTGGTAAGTACGCTTAGAATTACTTTTCAGGGTCAGTGCTGGGCTAAAAGATGCAGCCCTGGGTTCTCTCCTTAGAACAGGTGAGTAAATTGGAATTCGTAGTTTGGCTGATTTTAGAGGAATATTTGTACTTTCAAAAATGAACACTTAGAAACTTTTCTGCTGAAAACCACACAATGGATTCCTATGGTAGGAAATACAAGTTACTGGTAAGTACGCTTAGAATTACTTTTCAGGGTCAGTGATGGCTAAAAGATGCAGCCCTGGGTTCTCTCCTGAGAACAGGTGAGTAAATCGTAATTCGTAGCTCGGCTGATTTTAGAGGAATATTTGTACGTTTCAAAAATGGACACTTAGAAACTTTTCTGCTGAAAACCACACAATGGATTCCTATGGAAAGAAATACAAGTTACTGGTAAGTACGCTCAGAATTACTTTTCAGGGTCAGTGCTGGGCTAAAAGATGCAGCCCTGGGTTCTCTCCTGAGAACAGGTGAGTAAATCGGAATTCGTAGTTCGGCTGATTTTTGAGGAATATTTGTACGTTTCAAAAATGGACACATAGAAACTTTTCTGCTGAAAACCACACAATGGATTCCTATGGTAGGAAATACAAGTTACTGGTAAGTACGCTTAGATTTACTTTTCAGGGTCAGTGCTGGGCTAAAAGATGCGGCACTGGGTTCTCTCCTGATAACAGGTGAGGAAATTGGAATTCGTAGTTCGGCTGATTTTAGAGGAATATTTGTACGTTTCAAAAATGAACACTTAGAAACTTTTCTGCTGAAAACCACACAATGGATTCCTATGGTAGGAAATACAAGTTACTGGTAAGTACGCTTAGAATTACTTTTCAGGGTCAGTGATGGCTAAAAGATGCAGCCCTGGGTTCTCTCCTGAGAACAGGTGAGTAAATCGTAATTCGTAGCTCGGCTGATTTTAGAGGAATATTTGTACGATTCAAAAATGGACACTTAGAAACTTTTCTGCTGAAAACCACCCAATGGATTCCTATGGAAAGAAATACAAGTTACTGGTAAGTACGCGTAGAATTACTTTTCAGGGTCAGTGCTGGGCTAAAAGATGCAGCCCTGGGTTCTCTCCTGAGAACAGGTGAGTAAATCGGAATTCGTAGTTCGGCTGATTTTAGAGGAATATTTGTATGTTTCAAAAATGGACACTGAAACTTTTCTGCTGAAAACCACACAATGGATTCCTATGGTAGGAAATACATGTTACTGGTAAGAACGCTTAGAATTACTTTACAGGGTCAGTGCTGGGCTAAAAGATGCAGCCCTGGGTTCTCTCCTGAGAACAGGTGAGTAAATCAGAATTCTTAGTTCGGCTGATTTTAGAGGAATATTTGTACGTTTCAAAAATGGACACTGAAACTTTTCTGCTGAAAACCACACAATGGATTCCTATGGTATGAAATACAAGTTACTGGTAAGTACGCTTAGAATTACTTTTCAGGGTCAGTGCTGGGCTAAAAGATGCAGCCCTGGGTTCTCTCCTGAGAACAGGTGAGTAAATCGTAATTCGTAGTTCGGCTGATTTTTGAGGAATATTTGTACGTTTCAAAAATGGACACATAGAAACTTTTCTGCTGAAAACCACACAATGGATTCCTATGGTAGGAAATACAAGTTACTGGTAAGTACGCTTAGATTTACTTTTCAGGGTCAGTGCTGGGCTAAAAGATGCGGCACTGGGTTCTCTCCTGATAACAGGTGAGGAAATTGGAATTCGTAGTTCGGCTGATTTTAGAGGAATATTTGTACGTTTCAAAAATGAACACTTAGAAACTTTTCTGCTGAAAACCACACAATGGATTCCTATGGTAGGAAATACAAGTTACTGGTAAGTACGCTTAGAATTACTTTTCAGGGTCAGTGATGGCTAAAAGATGCAGCCCTGGGTTCTCTCCTGAGAACAGGTGAGTAAATCGTAATTCGTAGCTCGGCTGATTTTAGAGGAATATTTGTACGATTCAAAAATGGACACTTAGAAACTTTTCTGCTGAAAACCACACAATGGATTCCTATGGAAAGAAATACAAGTTACTGGTAAGTACGCGTAGAATTACTTTTCAGGGTCAGTGCTGGGCTAAAAGATGCAGCCCTGGGTTCTCTCCTGAGAACAGGTGAGTAAATCGGAATTCGTAGTTCGGCTGATTTTAGAGGAATATTTGTATGTTTCAAAAATGGACACTGAAACTTTTCTGCTGAAAACCACACAATGGATTCCTATGGTAGGAAATACATGTTACTGGTAAGTACGCTTAGAATTACTTTACAGGGTCAGTGCTGGGCTAAAAGATGCAGCCCTGGGTTCTCTCCTGAGAACAGGTGAGTAAATCAGAATTCTTAGTTCGGCTGATTTTAGAGGAATATTTGTACGTTTCAAAAATGGACACTGAAACTTTTCTGCTGAAAACCACACAATGGATTCCTATGGTATGAAATACAAGTTACTGGTAAGTACGCTTAGAATTACTTTTCAGGGTCAGTGCTGGGCTAAAAGATGCAGCCCTGGGTTCTCTCCTGAGAACAGGTGAGTAAATCGTAATTCGTAGTTCGGCTGATTTTTGAGGAATATTTGTACGTTTCAAAAATGGACACATAGAAACTTTTCTGCTGAAAACCACACAATGGATTCCTATGGTAGGAAATACAAGTTACTGGTAAGTACGCTTAGATTTTCTTTTCAGGGTCAGTGCTGGGCTAAAAGATGCGGCACTGGGTTCTCTCCTGATAACAGGTGAGGAAATTGGAATTCGTAGTTCGGCTGATTTTAGGGGAATATTTGTACGTTTCAAAAATGAACACTTAGAAACTTTTCTGCTGAAAACCACACAATGGATTCCTATGGTAGGAAATACAAGTTACTGGTAAGTACGCTTAGAATTACTTTTCAGGGTCAGTGATGGCTAAAAGATGCAGCCCTGGGTTCTCTCCTGAGAACAGGTGAGTAAATCGTAATTCGTAGCTCGGCTGATTTTAGAGGAATATTTGTACGATTAAAAAATGGACACTTAGAAACTTTTCTGCTGAAAACCACACAATGGATTCCTATGGAAAGAAATACAAGTTACTGGTAAGTACGCGTAGAATTACTTTTCAGGGTCAGTGCTGGGCTAAAAGATGCAGCCCTGGGTTCTCTCCTGAGAACAGGTGAGTAAATCGGAATTCGTAGTTCGGCTGATTTTAGAGGAATATTTGTATGTTTCAAAAATGGACACTGAAACTTTTCTGCTGAAAACCACACAATGGATTCCTATGGTAGGAAATACATGTTACTGGTAAGTACGCTTAGAATTACTTTACAGGGTCAGTGCTGGGCTAAAAGATGCAGCCCTGGGTTCTCTCCTGAGAACAGGTGAGTAAATCAGAATTCTTAGTTCGGCTGATTTTAGAGGAATATTTGTACGTTTCAAAAATGGACACTGAAACTTTTCTGCTGAAAACCACACAATGGATTCCTATGGTATGAAATACAAGTTACTGGTAAGTACGCTTAGAATTACTTTTCAGGGTCAGTGCTGGGCTAAAAGATGCAGCCCTGGGTTCTCTCCTGAGAACAGGTGAGTAAATCGGAATTAGTAGTTCGGCTGATTTTAGAGGAATATTTGTACGTTTCAAAAATGGACACTGAAACTTTTCTGCTGAAAACCACACAATGGATTCCTATGGTAGGAAATACAAGTTACTGGTAAGTACGCTTAGAATTACTTTTCAGGGTCAGTGCTGGGCTAAAAGATGAAGCCCTGGGTTCTCTCCTTAGAACAGGTGAGTAAATTGGAATTCGTAGTTCGGCTGATTTTAGAGGAATATTTGTACTTTCAAAAATGAACACTTAGAAACTTTTCTGCTGAAAACCACACAATGGATTCCTATGGTAGGAAATACAAGTTACTGGTAAGTACGCTTAGAATTACTTTTCAGGGTCAGTGCTGGGCTAAAAGATGCAGCCCTGGGTTCTCTCCTGAGAACAGGTGAGTAAATCGGAATTCGTAGTTCGGCTGATTTTTGAGGAATATTTGTACGTTTCAAAAATGGACACATAGAAACTTTTCTGCTGAAAACCACACAATGGATTCCTATGGTAGGAAATACAAGTTACTGGTAAGTACGCTTAGATTTACTTTTCAGGGTCAGTGCTGGGCTAAAAGATGCGGCACTGGGTTCTCTCCTGATAACAAGTGAGGAAATTGGAATTCGTAGTTCGGCTGATTTTAGAGGAATATTTGTACGATTCAAAAATGGACACTTAGAAACTTTTCTGCTGAAAACCACACAATGGATTCCTATGGAAAGAAATACAAGTTACTGGTAAGTACGCTTAGATTTACTTTTCAGGGTCAGTGCTGGGCTAAAAGATGCGGCACTGGGTTCTCTCCTGATAACAGGTGAGGAAATTGGAATTCGTAGTTCGGCTGATTTTAGAGGAATATTTGTACGTTTCAAAAATGAACACTTAGAAACTTTTCTGCTGAAAACCACACAATGGATTCCTATGGTAGGAAATACAAGTTACTGGTAAGTACGCTTAGAATTACTTTTCAGGGTCAGTGATGGCTAAAAGATGCAGCCCTGGGTTCTCTCCTGAGAACAGGTGAGTAAATCGTAATTCGTAGCTCGGCTGATTTTAGAGGAATATTTGTACGATTCAAAAATGGACACTTAGAAACTTTTCTGCTGAAAACCACACAATGGATTCCTATGGAAAGAAATACAAGTTACTGGTAAGTACGCGTAGAATTACTTTTCAGGGTCAGTGCTGGGCTAAAAGATGCAGCCCTGGGTTCTCTCCTGAGAACAGGTGAGTAAATCGGAATTCGTAGTTCGGCTGATTTTAGAGGAATATTTGTATGTTTCAAAAATGGACACTGAAACTTTTCTGCTGAAAACCACACAATGGATTCCTATGGTAGGAAATACATGTTACTGGTAAGTACGCTTAGAATTACTTTACAGGGTCAGTGCTGGGCTAAAAGATGCAGCCCTGGGTTCTCTCCTGAGAACAGGTGAGTAAATCAGAATTCTTAGTTCGGCTGATTTTAGAGGAATATTTGTACGTTTCAAAAATGGACACTGAAACTTTTCTGCTGAAAACCACACAATGGATTCCTATGGTATGAAATACAAGTTACTGGTAAGTACGCTTAGAATTACTTTTCAGGGTCAGTGCTGGGCTAAAAGATGCAGCCCTGGGTTCTCTCCTGAGAACAGGTGAGTAAATCGGAATTAGTAGTTCGGCTGATTTTAGAGGAATATTTGTACGTTTCAAAAATGGACACTGAAACTTTTCTGCTGAAAACCACACAATGGATTCCTATGGTAGGAAATACAAGTTACTGGTAAGTACGCTTAGAATTACTTTTCAGGGTCAGTGCTGGGCTAAAAGATGCAGCCCTGGGTTCTCTCCTTAGAACAGGTGAGTAAATTGGAATTCGTAGTTCGGCTGATTTTAGAGGAATATTTGTACTTTCAAAAATGAACACTTAGAAACTTTTCTGCTGAAAACCACACAATGGATTCCTATGGTAGGAAATACAAGTTACTGGTAAGTACGCTTACAATTACTTTTCAGGGTCAGTGCTGGGCTAAAAGATGCAGCCCTGGGTTCTCTCCTGAGAACAGGTGAGTAAATCGGAATTCGTAGTTCGGCTGATTTTTGAGGAATATTTGTACGTTTCAAAAATGGACACATAGAAACTTTTCTGCTGAAAACCACACAATGGATTCCTATGGTAGGAAATACAAGTTACTGGTAAGTACGCTTAGATTTACTTTTCAGGGTCAGTGCTGGGCTAAAAGATGCAGCACTGGGTTCTCTCCTGATAACAAGTGAGGAAATTGGAATTCGTAGTTCGGCTGATTTTAGAGGAATATTTGTACGATTCAAAAATGGACACTTAGAAACTTTTCTGCTGAAAACCACACAATGGATTCCTATGGAAAGAAATACAAGTTACTGGTAAGTACGCTTAGATTTACTTTTCAGGGTCAGTGCTGGGCTAAAAGATGCGGCACTGGGTTCTCTCCTGATAACAGGTGAGGAAATTGGAATTCGTAGTTCGGCTGATTTTAGAGGAATATTTGTACGTTTCAAAAATGAACACTTAGAAACTTTTCTGCTGAAAACCACACAATGGATTCCTATGGTAGGAAATACAAGTTACTGGTAAGTACGCTTAGAATTACTTTTCAGGGTCAGTGATGGCTAAAAGATGCAGCCCTGGGTTCTCTCCTGTGAACAGGTGAGTAAATCGTAATTCGTAGCTCGGCTGATTTTAGAGGAATATTTGTACGATTCAAAAATGGACACTTAGAAACTTTTCTGCTGAAAACCACACAATGGATTCCTATGGAAAGAAATACAAGTTACTGGTAAGTACGCGTAGAATTACTTTTCAGGGTCAGTGCTGGGCTAAAAGATGCAGCCCTGGGTTCTCTCCTGAGAACAGGTGAGTAAATCGGAATTCGTAGTTCGGCTGATTTTAGAGGAATATTTGTATGTTTCAAAAATGGACACTGAAACTTTTCTGCTGAAAACCACACAATGGATTCCTATGGTAGGAAATACATGTTACTGGTAAGTACGCTTAGAATTACTTTACAGGGTCAGTGCTGGGCTAAAAGATGCAGCCCTGGGTTCTCTCCTGAGAACAGGTGAGTAAATCAGAATTCTTAGTTCGGCTGATTTTAGAGGAATATTTGTACGTTTCAAAAATGGACACTGAAACTTTTCTGCTGAAAACCACACAATGGATTCCTATGGTATGAAATACAAGTTACTGGTAAGTACGCTTAGAATTACTTTTCAGGGTCAGTGCTGGGCTAAAAGATGCAGCCCTGGGTTCTCTCCTGAGAACAGGTGAGTAAATCGGAATTAGTAGTTCGGCTGATTTTAGAGGAATATTTGTACGTTTCAAAAATGGACACTGAAACTTTTCTGCTGAAAACCACACAATGGATTCCTATGGTAGGAAATACAAGTTACTGGTAAGTACGCTTAGAATTACTTTTCAGGGTCAGTGCTGGGCTAAAAGATGCAGCCCTGGGTTCTCTCCTTAGAACAGGTGAGTAAATTGGAATTCGTAGTTCGGCTGATTTTAGAGGAATATTTGTACTTTCAAAAATGAACACTTAGAAACTTTTCTGCTGAAAACCACACAATGGATTCCTATGGTAGGAAATACAAGTTACTGGTAAGTACGCTTACAATTACTTTTCAGGGTCAGTGCTGGGCTAAAAGATGCAGCCCTGGGTTCTCTCCTGAGAACAGGTGAGTAAATCGGAATTCGTAGTTCGGCTGATTTTTGAGGAATATTTGTACGTTTCAAAAATGGACACTTAGAAACTTTTCTGCTGAAAACCACACAATGGATTCCTATGGTAGGAAATACAAGTTACTGGTAAGTACGCTTAGATCTACTTTTCAGGGTCAGTGCTGGGCTAAAAGATGCGGCACTGGGTTCTCTCCTGATAACAAGTGAGGAAATTGGAATTCGTAGTTCGGCTGATTTTTGAGGAATATTTGTACGTTTCAAAAATGGACACATAGAAACTTTTCTGCTGAAAACCACACAATGGATTCCTATGGTAGGAAATACAAGTTACTGGTAAGTACGCTTAGATTTACTTTTCAGGGTCAGTGCTGGGCTAAAAGATGCAGCCCTGGGTTCTCTCCTGAGAACAGGTGAGTAAATCAGAATTCTTAGTTCGGCTGATTTTAGAGGAATATTTGTACGTTTCAAAAATGGACACTGAAACTTTTCTGCTGAAAACCACACAATGGATTCCTATGGTATGAAATACAAGTTACTGGTAAGTACGCTTAGAATTACTTTTCAGGGTCAGTGCTGGGCTAAAAGATGCAGCCCTGGGTTCTCTCCTGAGAACAGGTGAGTAAATCGTAATTCGTAGTTCGGCTGATTTTTGAGGAATATTTGTACGTTTCAAAAATGGACACATAGAAACTTTTCTGCTGAAAACCACACAATGGATTCCTATGGTAGGAAATACAAGTTACTGGTAAGTACGCTTAGATTTACTTTTCAGGGTCAGTGCTGGGCTAAAAGATGCGGCACTGGGTTCTCTCCTGATAACAGGTGAGGAAATTGGAATTCGTAGTTCGGCTGATTTTAGAGGAATATTTGTACGTTTCAAAAATGAACACTTAGAAACTTTTCTGCTGAAAACCACACAATGGATTCCTATGGTAGGAAATACAAGTTACTGGTAAGTACGCTTAGAATTACTTTTCAGGGTCAGTGATGGCTAAAAGATGCAGCCCTGGGTTCTCTCCTGAGAACAGGTGAGTAAATCGTAATTCGTAGCTCGGCTGATTTTAGAGGAATATTTGTACGATTCAAAAATGGACACTTAGAAACTTTTCTGCTGAAAACCACACAATGGATTCCTATGGAAAGAAATACAAGTTACTGGTAAGTACGCGTAGAATTACTTTTCAGGGTCAGTGCTGGGCTAAAAGATGCAGCCCTGGGTTCTCTCCTGAGAACAGGTGAGTAAATCGGAATTCGTAGTTCGGCTGATTTTAGAGGAATATTTGTATGTTTCAAAAATGGACACTGAAACTTTTCTGCTGAAAACCACACAATGGATTCCTATGGTAGGAAATACATGTTACTGGTAAGTATGCTTAGAATTACTTTACAGGGTCAGTGCTGGGCTAAAAGATGCAGCCCTGGGTTCTCTCCTGAGAACAGGTGAGTAAATCAGAATTCTTAGTTCGGCTGATTTTAGAGGAATATTTGTACGTTTCAAAAATGGACACTGAAACTTTTCTGCTGAAAACCACACAATGGATTCCTATGGTATGAAATACAAGTTACTGGTAAGTACGCTTAGAATTACTTTTCAGGGTCAGTGCTGGGCTAAAAGATGCAGCCCTGGGTTCTCTCCTGAGAACAGGTGAGTAAATCGGAATTAGTAGTTCGGCTGATTTTAGAGGAATATTTGTACGTTTCAAAAATGGACACTGAAACTTTTCTGCTGAAAACCACACAATGGATTCCTATGGTAGGAAATACAAGTTACTGGTAAGTACGCTTAGAATTACTTTTCAGGGTCAGTGCTGGGCTAAAAGATGCAGCCCTGGGTTCTCTCCTTAGAACAGGTGAGTAAATTGGAATTCGTAGTTCGGCTGATTTTAGAGGAATATTTGTACTTTCAAAAATGAACACTTAGAAACTTTTCTGCTGAAAACCACACAATGGATTCCTATGGTAGGAAATACAAGTTACTGGTAAGTACGCTTACAATTACTTTTCAGGGTCAGTGCTGGGCTAAAAGATGCAGCCCTGGGTTCTCTCCTGAGAACAGGTGAGTAAATCGGAATTCGTAGTTCGGCTGATTTTTGAGGAATATTTGTACGTTTCAAAAATGGACACATAGAAACTTTTCTGCTGAAAACCACACAATGGATTCCTATGGTAGGAAATACAAGTTACTGGTAAGTACGCTTAGATTTACTTTTCAGGGTCAGTGCTGGGCTAAAAGATGCGGCACTGGGTTCTCTCCTGATAACAAGTGAGGAAATTGGAATTCGTAGTTCGGCTGATTTTAGAGGAATATTTGTACGATTCAAAAATGGACACTTAGAAACTTTTCTGCTGAAAACCACACAATGGATTCCTATGGAAAGAAATACAAGTTACTGGTAAGTACGCTTAGATTTACTTTTCAGGGTCAGTGCTGGGCTAAAAGATGCGGCACTGGGTTCTCTCCTGATAACAGGTGAGGAAATTGGAATTCGTAGTTCGGCTGATTTTAGAGGAATATTTGTACGTTTCAAAAATGAACACTTAGAAACTTTTCTGCTGAAAACCACACAATGGATTCCTATGGTAGGAAATACAAGTTACTGGTAAGTACGCTTAGAATTACTTTTCAGGGTCAGTGATGGCTAAAAGATGCAGCCCTGGGTTCTCTCCTGAGAACAGGTGAGTAAATCGTAATTCGTAGCTCGGCTGATTTTAGAGGAATATTTGTACGATTCAAAAATGGACACTTAGAAACTTTTCTGCTGAAAACCACACAATGGATTCCTATGGAAAGAAATACAAGTTACTGGTAAGTACGCGTAGAATTACTTTTCAGGGTCAGTGCTGGGCTAAAAGATGCAGCCCTGGGTTCTCTCCTGAGAACAGGTGAGTAAATCGGAATTCGTAGTTCGGCTGATTTTAGAGGAATATTTGTATGTTTCAAAAATGGACACTGAAACTTTTCTGCTGAAAACCACACAATGGATTCCTATGGTAGGAAATACATGTTACTGGTAAGTACGCTTAGAATTACTTTACAGGGTCAGTGCTGGGCTAAAAGATGCAGCCCTGGGTTCTCTCCTGAGAACAGGTGAGTAAATCAGAATTCTTAGTTCGGCTGATTTTAGAGGAATATTTGTACGTTTCAAAAATGGACACTGAAACTTTTCTGCTGAAAACCACACAATGGATTCCTATGGTATGAAATACAAGTTACTGGTAAGTACGCTTAGAATTACTTTTCAGGGTCAGTGCTGGGCTAAAAGATGCAGCCCTGGGTTCTCTCCTGAGAACAGGTGAGTAAATCGGAATTAGTAGTTCGGCTGATTTTAGAGGAATATTTGTACGTTTCAAAAATGGACACTGAAACTTTTCTGCTGAAAACCACACAATGGATTCCTATGGTAGGAAATACAAGTTACTGGTAAGTACGCTTAGAATTACTTTTCAGGGTCAGTGCTGGGCTAAAAGATGCAGCCCTGGGTTCTCTCCTTAGAACAGGTGAGTAAATTGGAATTCGTAGTTCGGCTGATTTTAGAGGAATATTTGTACTTTCAAAAATGAACACTTAGAAACTTTTCTGCTGAAAACCACACAATGGATTCCTATGGTAGGAAATACAAGTTACTGGTAAGTACGCTTAGATTTACTTTTCAGGGTCAGTGCTGGGCTAAAAGATGCGGCACTGGGTTCTCTCCTGATAACAAGTGAGGAAATTGGAATTCGTAGTTCGGCTGATTTTAGAGGAATATTTGTACGATTCAAAAATGGACACTTAGAAACTTTTCTGCTGAAAACCACACAATGGATTCCTATGGAAAGAAATACAAGTTACTGGTAAGTACGCGTAGAATTACTTTTCAGGGTCAGTGCTGGGCTAAAAGATGCAGCCCTGGGTTCTCTCCTGAGAACAGGTGAGTAAATCGGAATTCGTAGTTCGGCTGATTTTAGAGGAATATTTGTATGTTTCAAAAATGGACACTGAAACTTTTCTGCTGAAAACCACACAATGGATTCCTATGGTAGGAAATACATGTTACTGGTAAGTACGCTTAGAATTACTTTACACGGTCAGTGCTGGGCTAAAAGATGCAGCCCTGGGTTCTCTACTGAGAACAGGTGAGTAAATCAGAATTCTTAGTTCGGCTGATTTTAGAGGAATATTTGTACGTTTCAAAAATGGACACTGAAACTTTTCTGCTGAAAACCACACAATGGATTCCTATGGTATGAAATACAAGTTACTGGTAAGTACGCTTAGAATTACTTTTCAGGGTCAGTGCTGGGCTAAAAGATGCAGCCCTGGGTTCTCTCCTGAGAACAGGTGAGTAAATCGGAATTAGTAGTTCGGCTGATTTTAGAGGAATATTTGTACGTTTCAAAAATGGACACTGAAACTTTTCCGCTGAAAACCACACAATGGATTCCTATGGTAGGAAATACAAGTTACTGGTAAGTACGCTTAGAATTACTTTTCAGGGTCAGTGTTGGGCTAAAAGATGCAGCCCTGGGTTCTCTCCTTAGAACAGGTGAGTAAATCGTAATTCGTAGCTCGGCTGATTTTAGAGGAATATTTGTACATTTCAAAAATGGACACTTTGAAACTTTTCTGCTGAAAATCACACAATGGATTCCTATGGAAGGAAATACAAGTTACTGGTAAGTACGCTTAGAATTACTTTTCAGGGTCAGAGCTAGGCTAAAAGATGCAGCCCTGGGTTCTCTCCTGAGAACAGGTGAGTAAATCGGAATTCGTAGTTCGGCTGATTTTAGAGGAATATTTGTACGTTTCAAAAATGGACACTGAAACTTTTCTGCTGAAAACCACACAATGGATTCCTATGGAAGGAAATACAAGTTACTGGCAAGTACACTTAGAATTACTTTTCAGGGTCAGTGCTGGGCTAAAAGATGGAGCCCTGGGTTCTCTCCTGATAACAGGTGAGTAAATCGGAATTCGTAGTTCGGCTGATTTTTGAGGAATATTTGTACGTTTCAAAAATGGACACATAGAAACTTTTCTGCTGAAAACCACACAATGGATTCCTTTGGAAGGAAATACAAGTTACTGGCAAGTACGCTTAGAATTACTTTTCAGGGTCAGTGCTGGGCTAAAATGTGCAGCCCTGGGTTCTCTCCTGATAACAGGTGAGTAAATCGCAATTCGTAGTTCGGCTGATTTTAGAGGAATATTTGTACGTTTCAAAAATGGACACTTAGAAACTTTTCTGCTGAAAACCACACAATGGATTCCTATAGAAAGAAATACAAGTTACTGGTAAGTACGCTTAGAATTTCTTTTCAGGGTCAGTGCTGGGCTAAAAGATGCAGCCCTGGCTTCTCTCCTGATAACAGGTGAGGAAATTGGAATTCGTAGTTCGGCTGATTTTAGAGGAATATTTGTACGTTTCAAAAATGAACACAGAAACTTTTCTGCTGAAAACCACACAATGGATTCCTATGGTAGGAAATACAAGTTACTGGTAAGTACGCTTAGAATTACTTTTCAGGGTCAGTGCTGGGCTAAAAGATGCAGCCCTGGGTTCTCTCCTTAGAACAGGTGAGTAAATCATAATTCGTAGCTCGGCTGATTTTGGAGCAATATTTGTACGTTTCAAAAATGGACACTTAGAAACTTTTCTGCTGAAAACCACACAATGGATTCCTATGGAAAGAAATACAAGTTACTGGTATGTACGCGTAGAATTACTTTTCAGGGTCAGTGCTGGGCTAAAAGATGCAGCCATGGGTTCTCTCCTGAGAACAGGTGAGTAAATCGGAATTCGTAGTTCGGCTGATTTTAGAGGAATATTTGTAATTTTCAAAAATGTACACTGAAACTTTTCTGCTGAAAACCACACAATGGATTCCTATGGAAGGAAATACAAGTTACTGGTAAGTACGCTTACAATTACTTTTCAGGGTCAGTGTTGGGCTAAAAGATGCAGCCCTGGGTTCTCTCCTGAGAACAGGGGAGTAAATCGGAATTAGTAGTTCGGCTGATTTTAGAGGAATATTTGTACGTTTCAAAAATGGACACTGAAACTTTTCTGCTGAAAACTACACAATGGATTCCTATGGAAGGATATACAAGTTACTGGCAAGTACGCTTAGAATTACTTTTCAGGGTCAATGCTGGGCTAAAATATGCAGCACTGGGTTCTCTCCTGATAACAGGTGAGGAAATTGGAATTCGCAGTTCGGCTGATTTTAGAGGAATATTTGTACGTTTCAAAAATGGACACTTAGAAACTTTTCTGCTGAAAATCACACAATGGATTCCTATGGAAAGAAATACAGTTACTGGTAAGTACGCTTAGAATTACTTTTCAGGGTCAGTGCTGGGCTAGAAGATGCAGCCCTGGGTTCTCTCCTGAGAACAGGTGAGTAAATCGTAATTCGTAGCTCGGATGATTTTAGAGGAATATTTGTACGTATCAAAAATGGACACTTAGAAACTTTTCTGCTAAAAACCACACAATGGATTCCTATGGTAGGAAAAACAAGTTACTGGTAAGTACGCTTAGAATTACTTTTCAGGGTCAGTGCTGGGCTAAAAGATGCAGCCCTGGGTTCTCTCCTGAAAACAGGTGAGTAAATCGTAATTCTTCGCTCGGCTGATTTTAGAGGAATATTTGTACGTTTCAAAAATGGACACTGAAACTTTTCTGCTGAAAACCACACAATGGATTCCTATGGAAGGAAATACAAGTTACTGGTAAGTACGCTTAGAATTACTTTTCAGGGTCAGTGCTGGGCTAAAAGATGCAGCCCTGGGTTCTCTCCTGAGAACAGGTGAGTAAATCGTAATTCGTAGCTCGGCTGATTTTAGAGGAATATTTGTACGTTTCAAAAATGGACACTTAGAAACTTTTCTGCTAAAAACCAAACAATGGATTCCTATGGTAGGAAATACAAGTTACTGGTAAGTACGCTTAGAATTACTTTTCAGGGTCAGTGTTGGGCTAAAAGATGCGGCACTGGGTTCTCTCCTGATAACAGGTGAGGAAATTGGAATTCGTAGTTCGGCTGATTTTAGAGGAATATTTGTACGTTTCAAAAATGAACACAGAAACTTTTCTGCTGAAAACCACACAATGGATTCCTATGGTAGGAAATACAAGTTACTGGCAAGTACGCTTAGAATTACTTTTCAGGGTCAGTGCTGGGCTAAAAGATGGAGCCCTGGGTTCTCTCCTGATAACAGGTGAGGAAATTGGAATTCGTAGTTCGGCTGATTTTAGAGGAATATTTGTACGTTTCAAAAATGGACACTTTGAAACTTTTCTGCTGAAAACCACACAATGGATTCCTATTGAAGGAAATACAAGTTACTGGTAAGTACGCTTAGAATTACTTTTCAGGGTCAGTGCTGGGCTAAAAGATGCAGCCCTGGGTTCTCTCCTGAGAACAGGTGAGTAAATCGTAATTCGTAGCTCGGCTGATTTTAGAGGAATATTTGTACGTTTCAAAAATGGACACTTAGAAACTTTTCTGCTGAAAACCACACAATGGATTCCTATGGAAAGAAATACAAGTTACTGGTATGTACGCGTAGAATCACTTTTCAGGGTCAGTGCTCGGCTAAAAGATGCAGCCCTGGGTTCTCTCCTGAGAACAGGTGAGTAAATCGGAATTCGTAGTTCGGCTGATTTTAGAGGAATATTTGTAATTTTCAAAAATGGACACTGAAACTTTTCTGCTGAAAACCAAACAATGGATTCCTATGGAAGGAAATACAAGTTACTGGTAAGTACGCTTAGAATTACTTTTCAGGGTCAGTGTTGGGCTAAAAGATGCAGCCCTGGGTTCTCTCCTGAGAACAGGTGAGTAAATCGGAATTAGGAGTTCGGCTGATTTTAGAGGAATATTTGTACGTTTCAAAAATGGACACTGAAACTTTTCTGCTGAAAACTACACAATGGATTCCTATGGAAGGATATACAAGTTACTGGCAAGTACGCTTAGAATTACTTTTCAGGGTCAGTGCTGGGCTAAAATATGCAGCACTGGGTTCTCTCCTGATAACAGGTGAGGAAATTGGAATTCGCAGTTCGGCTGATTTTAGAGGAATATTTGTACGTTTCAAAAATGGACACTTAGAAACTTTTCTGCTGAAAATCAAACAATGGATTCTTATGGAAAGAAATACAGTTACTGGTAAGTACGCTTAGAATTACTTTTCAGGGTCAGTGCTGGTCTAGAAGATGCAGCCCTGGGTTCTCTCCTGAGAACAGGTGAGTAAATCGGAATTCGTAGTTCGGCTGATTTTAGAGGAATATTTGTACGTTTCAAAAATGGACACTTAGAAACTTTTCTGCTAAAAACCACACAATGGATTCCTATGGTAGGAAAAACAAGTTACTGGTAAGTACGCTTAGAATTACTTTTCAGGGTCAGTGCTGGGCTAAAAGATGCAGCCCTGGGTTCTCTCCTGAAAACAGGTGAGTAAATCGTAATTCTTCGCTCGGCTGATTTTAGAGGAATATTTGTACGTTTCAAAAATGGACACTGAAACTTTTCTGCTGAAAACCACACAATGGATTCCTATGGAAGGAAATACAAGTTACTGGCAAGTACGCTTAGAATTACTTTTCAGGGTCAGTGCTGGGCTAAAACGTGGAGCCCTGGGTTCTCTCCTGATAACAGGTGAGTAAATCGCAATTCGTAGTTCGGCTGATTTTAGAGGAATATTTGTATGTTTCAAAAATGGACACTTAGAAACTTTTCTGCTGAAAACCACACAATGGATTCCTATAGAAAGAAATACAAGTTACTGGTAAGTACGCTTAGAATTTCTTTTCAGGGTCAGTGCTGGGCTAAAAGATGCAGCCCTGGGTTCTCTCCTGATAACAGGTGAGGAAATTGGAATTCGTAGTTCGGCTGATTTTAGAGGAATATTTGTACGTTTCAAAAATGAACACAGAAACTTTTCTGCTGAAAACCACACAATGGATTCCTATGGTAGGAAATACAAGTTACTGGTAAGTACGCTTAGAATTACTTTTCAGGGTCAGTGCTGGGCTAAAAGATGCAGCCCTGGGTTCTCTCCTTAGAACAGGTGAGTAAATCATAATTCGTAGCTCGGCTGATTTTGGAGCAATATTTGTACGTTTCAAAAATGGACACTTAGAAACTTTTCTGCTGAAAACCACACAATGGATTCCTATGGAAAGAAATACAAGTTACTGGTATGTACGCGTAGAATTACTTTTCAGGGTCAGTGCTGGGCTAAAAGATGCAGCCCTGGGTTCTCTCCTGAGAACAGGTGAGTAAATCGGAATTCGTAGTTCGGCTGATTTTAGAGGAATATTTGTACGTTTCAAAAATGGACACTGAAACTTTTCTGCTGAAAACCACAAAAAGGATTCCTATGGAAGGAAATACAAGTTACTGGCAAGTACACTTAGATTTACTTTTCAGGGTCAGTGCTGGGCTAAAAGATGCGGCACTGGGTTCTCTCCTGATAACAGGTGAGGAAATTGGAATTCGTAGTTAGGCTGATTTTAGAGGAATATTTGTACGTTTCAAAAATGAACACAGAAACTTTTCTGCTGAAAACCACACAATGGATTCCTATGGTAGGAAATACAAGTTACTGGTAAGTACGCTTAGAATTACTTTTCAGGGTCAGTGATGGCTAAAAGATGCAGCCCTGGGTTCTCTCCTGAGAACAGGTGAGTAAATCGTAATTCGTAGCTCGGCTGATTTTAATGGAATATTTGTACGTTTCAAAAATGAACACTTAGAAACTTTTCTTCTGAAAACCACACAATGGATTCCTATGGTAGGAAATACAAGTTACTGGTAAGTACGCTTAGAATTACTTTTCAGGGTCAGTGCTGGGCTAAAAGATGCAGCCTTGGGTTCTCTCCTGAGAACAGGTGAGTAAATCGGAATTAGTAGTTCGGCTGATTTTAGAGGAATATTTGTACGTTTCAAAAATGGACACTGAAACTTTTCTGCTGAAAACCACACAATGGATTCCTATGGTAGGAAATACAAGTTACTGGTAAGTACGCTTAGAATTACTTTTCAGGGTCAGTGCTGGGCTAAAAGATGCAGCCCTGGGTTATCTCCTTAGAACCGGGGAGTAAATCGTAATTCGTAGCTCGGCTGAATTTAGAGGAATATTTGTACATTTAAAAAATGGACACTTTGAAACTTTTCTGCTGAAAATCACACAATGGATTCCTATGGAAGGAAATACAAGTTACTGGTAAGTACGCTTAGAATTACTTTTCAGGGTCAGAGCTAGGCTAAAAGATGCAGCCCTGGGTTCTCTCCTGAGAACAGGTGAGTAAATCGTAATTCGTAGCTCGGCTGATTTTAGAGGAATATTTGTACGTTTCAAAAATGGACACTTAGAAACTTTTCTGCTGAAAACCACACAATGGATTCCTATGGAAAGAAATACAAGTTACTGGTATGTACGCGTAGAATCACTTTTCAGGGTCAGTGCTCGGCTAAAAGATGCAGCCCTGGGTTCTCTCCTGAGAACAGGTGAGTAAATCGGAATTCGTAGTTCGGCTGATTTTAGAGGAATATTTGTAATTTTCAAAAATGGACACTGAAACTTTTCTGCTGAAAACCAAACAATGGATTCCTATGGAAGGAAATACAAGTTACTGGTAAGAACGCTTAGAATTACTTTTCAGGGTCAGTGTTGGGCTAAAAGATGCAGCCCTGGGTTCTCTCCTGAGAACAGGTGAGTAAATCGGAATTAGTAGTTCGGCTGATTTTAGAGGAATATTTGTACGTTTCAAAAATGGACACTGAAACTTTTCTGCTGAAAACTACACAATGGATTCCTATGGAAGGATATACAAGTTACTGGCAAGTACGCTTAGAATTACTTTTCAGGGTCAGTGCTGGGCTAAAATATGCAGCACTGGGTTCTCTCCTGATAACAGGTGAGGAAATTGGAATTCGCAATTCGGCTGATTTTAGAGGAATATTTGTACGTTTCAAAAATGGACACTTAGAAACTTTTCTGCTGAAAATCAAACAATGGATTCTTATGGAAAGAAATACAGTTACTGGTAAGTACGCTTAGAATTACTTTTCAGGGTCAGTGCTGGGCTAGAAGATGCAGCCCTGGGTTCTCTCCTGAGAACAGGTGAGTAAATCGTAATTCGTAGCCCGGCTGATTTTAGAGGAATATTTGTACGTATCAAAAATGGACACTTAGAAACTTTTCTGCTAAAAACCACACAATGGATTCCTATGGTAGGAAAAACAAGTTACTGGTAAGTACACTTAGAATTACTTTTCAGGGTCAGTGCTGGGCTAAAAGATGCAGCCCTGGGTTCTCTCCTGAAAACAGGTGAGTAAATCGTAATTCTTCGCTCGGCTGATTTTAGAGGAATATTTGTACGTTTCAAAAATGGACACTGAAACTTTTCTGCTGAAAACCACACAATGGATTCCTATGGAAGGGAATACAAGTTACTGGCAAGTACGCTTAGAATTACTTTTCAGGGTCAGTGCTGGGCTAAAATGTGGAGCCCTGGGTTCTCTCCTGATAACAGGTGAGTAAATCGCAATTCGTAGTTCGGCTGATTTTAGAGGAATATTTGTACGTTTCAAAAATGGACACTTAGAAACTTTTCTGCTGAAAACCACACAATGGATTCCTATAGAAAGAAATACAAGTTACTGGTAAGTACGCTTAGAATTTCTTTTCAGGGTCAGTGCTGGGCTAAAAGATGCAGCCCTGGGTTCTCTCCTGATAACAGGTGAGGAAATTGGAATTCGTAGTTCGGCTGATTTTAGAGGAATATTTGTACGTTTCAAAAATGAACACAGAAACTTTTCTGCTGAAAACCACACAATGGATTCCTATGGTAGGAAATACAAGTTACTGGTAAGTACGCTTAGAATTACTTTTCAGGGTCAGTGCTGGGCTAAAAGATGCAGCCCTGGGTTCTCTCCTTAGAACAGGTGAGTAAATCATAATTCGTAGCTCGGCTGATTTTGGAGCAATATTTGTACGTTTCAAAAATGGACACTTAGAAACTTTTCTGCTGAAAACCACACAATGGATTCCTATGGTAGGAAATACAAGTTACTGGTAAGTACGCTTAGAATTACTTTTCAGGGTCAGTGCTTTGCTAAAATATGAAGCCCTGGGTTCTCTCCTGATAACAGGTGAGTAAATCGGAATTCGTAGTTCGGCTGATTTTAGAGGAATATTTGCACGTTTCAAAAATGGACACATAGAAACTTTTCTGCTGAAAACCACACAATGGATTCCTATGGTAGGAAATACAAGTTACTGGTAAGTACGCTTAGAATTACTCTTCAGGGTCAGTGCTGGGCTAAAAGATGCGGCACTGTGTTCTCTCCTGATAACAGGTGAGGAAATTGGAATTTGTAGTTCGGCTGATTTTAGAGGAATATTTGTACGTTTCAAAAATGAACACTTAGAAACGTTTCTGCTGAAAACCACACAATGGATTCCTATGGTAGGAAATACAAGTTACTGGTAAGTACGCTTAGAATTACTTTTCAGGGTCAGTGATGGCTAAAAGATGCAGCCCTGGGTTCTCTCCTGAGAACAGGTGAGTAAATCGTAATTCGTAGCTCGGCTGATTTTAGAGGAATATTTGTACGTTTCAAAAATGGACACTTAGAAACTTTTCTGCTAAAAACCACACAATGGATTCCTATGGTAGGAAATACAAGTTACCGGTAAGTACGCTTAGAATTACTTTTCAGGGTCAGTGCTGGGCTAAAATATGAAGCCCTGGGTTCTCTCCTGATAACAGGTGAGTAAATCGGAATTCGTAGTTCGGCTGATTTTAGAGGAATATTTGCACGTTTCAAAAATGGACACATAGAAACTTTTCTGCTGAAAACCACACAATGGATTCCTATGGTGGGAAATACAAGTTACTGGTCAGTACGCTTAGAATTACTCTTCAGGGTCAGTGCTAGGCTAAAAGATGCGGCACTGGGTTCTCTCCTGATAACAGGTGAGGAAATTGGAATTCGTAGTTCGGCTGATTTTAGAGGAATATTTGTACGTTTCAAAAATGAACACTTAGAAACGTTTCTGCTGAAAACCACACAATGGATTCCTATGGTAGGAAATACAAGTTACTGGTAAGTACGCTTAGAATTACTTTTCAGGGTCAGTGATGGCTAAAAGATGCAGCCCTGGGTTCTCTCCTGAGAACAGGTGAGTAAATCGTAATTCGTAGCTCGGCTGATTTTAGAGGAATATTTGTACGTTTCAAAAATGGACACTTAGAAACTTTTCTGCTGAAAACCACACAATGGATTCCTATGGAAAGAAATACAAGTTACTGGTAAGTACGCTCAGAATTACTTTTCAGGGTCAGTGCTGGGCTAAAAGATGCAGCCCTGGGTTCTCTCCTGAGAACAGGGGAGTAAATCGGAATTCGTAGTTCGGCTGATTTTTGAGGAATATTTGTACGTTTCAAAAATGGACACATAGAAACTTTTCTGCTGAAAACCACACAATGGATTCCTATGGTAGGAAATACAAGTTACTGGTAAGTACGCTTAGATTTACTTTTCAGGGTCAGTGCTGGGCTAAAAGATGCGGCACTGGGTTCTCTCCTGATAACAGGTGAGGAAATCGGAATTCGTAGTTCGGCTGATTTTTGAGGAATATTTGTACGTTTCAAAAAGGAACACTTAGAAACTTTTCTGCTGAAAACCACACAATGGATTCCTATGGTAGGAAATACAAGTTACTGGTAAGTACGCTTAGATTTACTTTTCAGGGTCAGTGCTGGGCTAAAAGATGCGGCACTGGGTTCTCTCCTGATAACAGGTGAGGAAATTGGAATTCGTAGTTTGGCTGATTTTAGAGGAATATTTGTACGTTTCAAAAATGAACACTTAGAAACTTTTCTGCTGAAAACCACACAATGGATTCCTATGGTAGGAAATACAAGTTACTGGTAAGTACGCTTAGAATTACTTTTCAGGGTCAGTGATGGCTAAAAGATGCAGCCCTGGGTTCTCTCCTGAGAACAGGTGAGTAAATCGTAATTCGTAGCTCGGCTGATTTTAGAGGAATATTTGTACGTTTCAAAAATGGACACTTAGAAACTTTTCTGCTGAAAACCACACAATGGATTCCTATGGAAAGAAATACAAGTTACTGGTAAGTTCGCTCAGAATTACTTTTCAGGGTCAGTGCTGGGCTAAAAGATGCAGCCCTGGGTTCTCTCCTGAGAACAGGTGAGTAAATCGGAATTCGTAGTTCGGCTGATTTTTGAGGAATATTTGTACGTTTCAAAAATGGACACATAGAAACTTTTCTGCTGAAAACCACACAATGGATTCCTATGGTAGGAAATACAATTTACTGGTAAGTACGCTTAGATTTACTTTTCAGGGTCAGTGCTGGGCTAAAAGATGCGGCACTGGGTTCTCTCCTGATAACAGGTGAGGAAATTGGAATTCGTAGTTTGGCTGATTTTAGAGGAATATTTGTACGTTTCAAAAATGAACACTTAGAAACTTTTCTGCTGAAAACCACACAATGGATTCCTATGGTAGGAAATACAAGTTACTGGTAAGTACGCTTAGAATTACTTTTCAGGGTCAGTGATGGCTAAAAGATGCAGCCCTGGGTTCTCTCCTGAGAACAGGTGAGTAAATCGTAATTCGTAGCTCGGCTGATTTTAGAGGAATATTTGTACGATTCAAAAATGGACACTTAGAAACTTTTCTGCTGAAAACCACACAATGGATTCCTATGGAAAGAAATACAAGTTACTGGTAAGTACGCTTAGAATTACTTTTCAGGGTCAGTGCTGGGCTAAAAGATGCAGCCTTGGGTTCTCTCCTGAGAACAGGTGAGTAAATCGGAATTAGTAGTTCGGCTGATTTTAGAGGAATATTTGTACGTTTCAAAAATGGACACTGAAACTTTTCTGCTGAAAACCACACAATGGATTCCTATGGTAGGAAATACAAGTTACTGGTAAGTACGCTTAGAATTACTTTTCAGGGTCAGTGCTGGGCTAAAAGATGCAGCCCTGGGTTCTCTCCTTAGAACAGGGGAGTAAATCGTAATTCGTAGCTCGGCTGAATTTAGAGGAATATTTGTACATTTAAAAAATGGACACTTTGAAACTTTTCTGCTGAAAATCACACAATGGATTCCTATGGAAGGAAATACAAGTTACTGGTAAGTACGCTTAGAATTACTTTTCAGGGTCAGAGCTAGGCTAAAAGATGCAGCACTGGGTTCTCTCCTGATAACAGGTGAGGAAATTGGAATTCGCAGTTCGGCTGATTTTAGAGGAATATTTGTACGTTTCAAAAATGGACACTTAGAAACTTTTCTGCTGAAAATCAAACAATGGATTCTTATGGAAAGAAATACAGTTACTGGTAAGTACGCTTAGAATTACTTTTCAGGGTCAGTGCTGGGCTAGAAGATGCAGCCCTGGGTTCTCTCCTGAGAACAGGTGAGTAAATCGGAATTCGTAGTTCGGCTGATTTTAGAGGAATATTTGTACGTTTCAAAAATGGACACTTAGAAACTTTTCTGCTGAAAATCACACAATGGATTCCTATGGAAGGAAATACAAGTTACTGGTAAGTACGCTTAGAATTACTTTTCAGGGTCAGAGCTAGGCTAAAAGATGCAGCACTGGGTTCTCTCCTGATAACAGGTGAGGAAATTGGAATTTGTAGTTCGGCTGATTTTAGAAAAATATTTGTACGTTTCAAAAATGGACACTTAGAAACTTTTCTGCTGAAAACCACACAATGGATTCCTATAGAAAGAAATACAAGTTACTGGTAAGTACGCTTAGAATTTCTTTTCAGGGTCAGTGCTGGGCTAAAAGATGCAGCCCTGGGTTCTCTCCTGATAACAGGTGAGGAAATTGGAATTCGTAGTTCGGCTGATTTTAGAGGAATATTTGTACGTTTCAAAAATGAACACAGAAACTTTTCTGCTGAAAACCACACAATGGATTCCTATGGTAGGAAATACAAGTTACTGGTAAGTACGCTTAGAATTACTTTTCAGGGTCAGTGATGGCTAAAAGATGCAGCCCTGGGTTCTCTCCTGAGAACAGGTGAGTAAATCGTAATTCGTAGCTCGGCTGATTTTAGAGGAATATTTGTACGATTCAAAAATGGACACTTAGAAACTTTTCTGCTGAAAACCACACAATGGATTCCTATGGAAAGAAATACAAGTTACTGGTAAGTACGCTTAGAATTACTTTTCAGGGTCAGTGCTGGGCTAAAAGATGCAGCCTTGGGTTCTCTCCTGAGAACAGGTGAGTAAATCGGAATTAGTAGTTCGGCTGATTTTAGAGGAATATTTGTACGTTTCAAAAATGGACACTGAAACTTTTCTGCTGAAAACCACACAATGGATTCCTATGGTAGGAAATACAAGTTACTGGTAAGTACGCTTAGAATTACTTTTCAGGGTCAGTGCTGGGCTAAAAGATGCAGCCCTGGGTTCTCTCCTTAGAACAGGGGAGTAAATCGTAATTCGTAGCTCGGCTGAATTTAGAGGAATATTTGTACATTTAAAAAATGGACACTTTGAAACTTTTCTGCTGAAAATCACACAATGGATTCCTATGGAAGGAAATACAAGTTACTGGTAAGTACGCTTAGAATTACTTTTCAGGGTCAGAGCTAGGCTAAAAGATGCAGCCCTGGGTTCTCTCCTGAGAACAGGTGAGTAAATCGTAATTCGTAGCTCGGCTGATTTTAGAGGAATATTTGTACGTTTCAAAAATGGACACTTAGAAACTTTTCTGCTGAAAACCACACAATGGATTCCTATGGAAAGAAATACAAGTTACTGGTATGTACGCGTAGAATCACTTTTCAGGGTCAGTGCTCGGCTAAAAGATGCAGCCCTGGGTTCTCTCCTGAGAACAGGTGAGTAAATCGGAATTCGTAGTTCGGCTGATTTTAGAGGAATATTTGTAATTTTCAAAAATGGACACTGAAACTTTTCTGCTGAAAACCAAACAATGGATTCCTATGGAAGGAAATACAAGTTACTGGTAAGTACGCTTAGAATTACTTTTCAGGGTCAGTGTTGGGCTAAAAGATGCAGCCCTGGGTTCACTCCTGAGAACAGGTGAGTAAATCGGAATTAGTAGTTCGGCTGATTTTAGAGGAATATTTGTACGTATCAAAAATGGACACTTAGAAACTTTTCTGCTAAAAACCACACAATGGATTCCTATGGTAGGAAAAACAAGTTACTGGTAAGTACGCTTAGAATTACTTTTCAGGGTCAGTGCTGGGCTAAAAGATGCAGCCCTGGGTTCTCTCCTGAAAACAGGTGAGTAAATCGTAATTCTTCGCTCGGCTGATTTTAGAGGAATATTTGTACGTTTCAAAAATGGACACTGAAACTTTTCTGCTGAAAACCACACAATGGATTCCTATGGAAGGAAATACAAGTTACTGGCAAGTACGCTTAGAATTACTTTTCAGGGTCAGTGCTGGGCTAAAATGTGGAGCCCTGGGTTCTCTCCTGATAACAGGTGAGTAAATCGCAATTCGTAGTTCGGCTGATTTTAGAGGAATATTTGTACGTTTCAAAAATGGACACTTAGAAACTTTTCTGCTGAAAACCACACAATGGATTCCTATAGAAAGAAATACAAGTTACTGGTAAGTACGCTTAGAATTTCTTTTCAGGGTCAGTGCTGGGCTAAAAGATGCAGCCCTGGGTTCTCTCCTGATAACAGGTGAGGAAATTGGAATTCGTAGTTCGGCTGATTTTAGAGGAATATTTGTACGTTTCAAAAATGAACACAGAAACTTTTCTGCTGAAAACCACACAATGGATTCCTATGGAAAGAAATACAAGTTACTGGTATGTACGCGTAGAATTACTTTTCAGGGTCAGTGCTGGGCTAAAAGATGCAGCCCTGGGTTCTCTCCTGAGAACAGGTGAGTAAATCGGAATTCGTAGTTCGGCTGATTTTAGAGGAATATTTGTACGTTTCAAAAATGGACACTGAAACTTTTCTGCTGAAAACCACAAAAAGGATTCCTATGGAAGGAAATACAAGTTACTGGCAAGTACACTTAGAATTACTTTTCAGGGTCAGTGCTAGGCTAAAAGATGCAGCCCTGGGTTCTCTCCTGATAACAGGTGAGGAAATTGGAATTCGTAGTTCGGCTGATTTTAGAGGAATATTTGTACTTTCAAAAATGAACACTTAGAAACTTTTCTGCTGAAAACCACACAATGGATTCCTATGGTAGGAAATACAAGTTACTGGTAAGTACGCTTAGAATTACTTTTCAGGGTCAGTGCTGGGCTAAAATATGAAGCCCTGGGTTCTCTCCTGATAACAGGTGAGTAAATCGGAATTCGTAGTTCGGCTGATTTTAGAGGAATATTTGCACGTTTCAAAAATGGACACATAGAAACTTTTCTGCTGAAAACCACACAATGGATTCCTATGGTAGGAAATACAAGTTACTGGTAAGTACGCTTAGAATTACTCTTCAGGGTCAGTGCTGGGCTAAAAGATGCGGCACTGTGTTCTCTCCTGATAACAGGTGAGGAAATTGGAATTTGTAGTTCGGCTGATTTTAGAGGAATATTTGTACGTTTCAAAAATGAACACTTAGAAACGTTTCTGCTGAAAACCACACAATGGATTCCTATGGTAGGAAATACAAGTTACTGGTAAGTACGCTTAGAATTACTTTTCAGGGTCAGTGATGGCTAAAAGATGCAGCCCTGGGTTCTCTCCTGAGAACAGGTGAGTAAATCGTAATTCGTAGCTCGGCTGATTTTAGAGGAATATTTGTACGTTTCAAAAATGGACACTTAGAAACTTTTCTGCTGAAAACCACACAATGGATTCCTATGGTAGGAAATACAAGTTACTGGTAAGTACGCTTAGAATTACTTTTCAGGGTCAGTGCTGGGCTAAAATATGAAGCCCTGGGTTCTCTCCTGATAACAGGTGAGTAAATCGGAATTCGTAGTTCGGCTGATTTTAGAGGAATATTTGCACGTTTCAAAAATGGACACATAGAAACTTTTCTGCTGAAAACCACACAATGGATTCTTATGGAAAGAAATACAAGTTACTGGTAAGTACGCTTAGAATTACTTTTCAGGGTCAGTGCTGGGCTAGAAGATGCAGCCCTGGGTTCTCTCCTGAGAACAGGTGAGTAAATCGTAATTCGTAGCTCGGCTGATTTTAGAGGAATATTTGTACGTATCAAAAATGGACACTTAGAAACTTTTCTGCTAAAAACCACACAATGGATTCCTATGGTAGGAAAAACAAGTTACTGGTAAGTACGCTTAGAATTACTTTTCAGGGTCAGTGCTGGGCTAAAAGATGCAGCCCTGGGTTCTCTCCTGAAAACAGGTGAGTAAATCGTAATTCTTCGCTCGGCTGATTTTAGAGGAATATTTGTACGTTTCAAAAATGGACACTGAAACTTTTCTGCTGAAAACCACACAATGGATTCCTATGGAAGGAAATACAAGTTACTGGCAAGTACGCTTAGAATTACTTTTCAGGGTCAGTGCTGGGCTAAAATGTGGAGCCCTGGGTTCTCTCCTGATAACAGGTGAGTAAATCGCAATTCGTAGTTCGGCTGATTTTAGAGGAATATTTGTACGTTTCAAAAATGGACACTTAGAAACTTTTCTGCTGAAAACCACACAATGGATTCCTATAGAAAGAAATACAAGTTACTGGTAAGTACGCTTAGAATTTCTTTTCAGGGTCAGTGCTGGGCTAAAAGATGCAGCCCTGGGTTCTCTCCTGATAACAGGTGAGGAAATTGGAATTCGTAGTTCGGCTGATTTTAGAGGAATATTTGTACGTTTCAAAAATGAACACAGAAACTTTTCTGCTGAAAACCACACAATGGATTCCTATGGTAGGAAATACAAGTTACTGGTAAGTACGCTTAGAATTACTTTTCAGGGTCAGTGCTGGGCTAAAAGATGCAGCCCTGGGTTCTCTCCTTAGAACAGGTGAGTAAATCATAATTCGTAGCTCGGCTGATTTTGGAGCAATATTTGTACGTTTCAAAAATGGACACTTAGAAACTTTTCTGCTGAAAACCAAACAATGGATTCCTATGGAAAGAAATACAAGTTACTGGTATGTACGCGTAGAATTACTTTTCAGGGTCAGTGCTGGGCTAAAAGATGCAGCCCTGGGTTCTCTCCTGAGAACAGGTGAGTAAATCAGAATTCGTAGTTCGGCTGATTTTAGAGGAATATTTGTACGTTTCAAAAATGGACACTGAAACTTTTCTGCTGAAAACCACAAAAAGGATTCCTATGGAAGGAAATACAAGTTACTGGCAAGTACACTTAGAATTACTTTTCAGGGTCAGTGCTAGGCTAAAAGATGCAGCCCTGGGTTCTCTCCTGATAACAGGTGAGGAAATTGGAATTCGTAGTTCGGCTGATTTTAGAGGAATATTTGTACTTTCAAAAATGAACACTTAGAAACTTTTCTGCTGAAAACCACACAATGGATTCCTATGGTAGGAAATACAAGTTACTGGTAAGTATGCTTAGAATTACTTTTCAGGGTCAGTGCTGGGCTAAAATATGAAGCCCTGGGTTCTCTCCTGATAACAGGTGAGTAAATCGGAATTCGTAGTTCGGCTGATTTTAGAGGAATATTTGCACGTTTCAAAAATGGACACATAGAAACTTTTCTGCTGAAAACCACACAATGGATTCCTATGGTAGGAAATACAAGTTACTGGTAAGTACGCTTAGAATTACTCTTCAGGGTCAGTGCTGGGCTAAAAGATGCGGCACTGTGTTCTCTCCTGATAACAGGTGAGGAAATTGGAATTTGTAGTTCGGCTGATTTTAGAGGAATATTTGTACGTTTCAAAAATGAACACTTAGAAACGTTTCTGCTGAAAACCACACAATGGATTCCTATGGTAGGAAATACAAGTTACTGGTAAGTACGCTTAGAATTACTTTTCAGGGTCAGTGATGGCTAAAAGATGCAGCCCTGGGTTCTCTCCTGAGAACAGGTGAGTAAATCGTAATTCGTAGCTCGGCTGATTTTAGAGGAATATTTGTACGTTTCAAAAATGGACACTTAGAAACTTTTCTGCTGAAAACCACACAATGGATTCCTATGGTAGGAAATACAAGTTACTGGTAAGTACGCTTAGAATTACTTTTCAGGGTCAGTGCTGGGCTAAAATATGAAGCCCTGGGTTCTCTCCTGATAACAGGTGAGTAAATCGGAATTCGTAGTTCGGCTGATTTTAGAGGAATATTTGCACGTTTCAAAAATGGACACATAGAAACTTTTCTGCTGAAAACCACACAATGGATTCCTATGGTAGGAAATACAAGTTACTGGTAAGTACGCTTAGAATTACTCTTCAGGGTCAGTGCTGGGCTAAAAGATGCGGCACTGGGTTCTCACCTGATAACAGGTGAGGAAATTGGAATTCGTAGTTCGGCTGATTTTAGAGGAATATTTGTACGTTTCAAAAATGAACACTTAGAAACTTTTCTTCTGAAAACCACACAATGGATTCCTATGGTAGGAAATACAAGTTACTGGTAAGTACGCTTAGAATTACTTTTCAGGGTCAGTGCTGGGCTAAAAGATGCAGCCTTGGGTTCTCTCCTGAGAACAGGTGAGTAAATCGGAATTAGTAGTTCGGCTGATTTTAGAGGAATATTTGTACGTTTCAAAAATGGACACTGAAACTTTTCTGCTGAAAACCACACAATGGATTCCTATGGTAGGAAATACAAGTTACTGGTAAGTACGCTTAGAATTACTTTTCAGGGTCAGTGCTGGGCTAAAAGATGCAGCCCTGGGTTCTCTCCTTAGAACAGGGGAGTAAATCGTAATTCGTAGCTCGGCTGAATTTAGAGGAATATTTGTACATTTAAAAAATGGACACTTTGAAACTTTTCTGCTGAAAATCACTCAATGGATTCCTATGGAAGGAAATACAAGTTACTGGTAAGTACGCTTAGAATTACTTTTCAGGGTGGTCAGAGCTAGGCTAAAAGATGCAGCCCTGGGTTCTCTCCTGAGAACAGGTGAGTAAATCGTAATTCGTAGCTCGGCTGATTTTAGAGGAATATTTGTACGTTTCAAAAATGGACACTGAAACTTTTCTGCTGAAAACCAAACAATGGATTCCTATGGAAGGAAATACAAGTTACTGGTAAGTACGCTTAGAATTACTTTTCAGGGTCAGTGCTCGGCTAAAAGATGCAGCCCTGGGTTCTCTCCTGAGAACAGGTGAGTAAATCGGAATTCGTAGTTCGGCTGATTTATAGAGGAATATTTGTAATTTTCAAAAATGGACACTGAAACTTTTCTGCTGAAAACCAAACAATGGATTCCTATGGAAGGAAATACAAGTTACTGGTAAGTACGCTTAGAATTACTTTTCAGGGTCAGTGTTGGGCTAAAAGATGCAGCCCTGGGTTCTCTCCTGAGAACAGGTGAGTAAATCGGAATTAGTAGTTCGGCTGATTTTAGAGGAATATTTGTACGTTTCAAAAATGGACACTGAAACTTTTCTGCTGAAAACTACACAATGGATTCCTATGGAAGGATATACAAGTTACTGGCAAGTACGCTTAGAATTACTTTTCAGGGTCAGTGCTGGGCTAAAATATGCAGCACTGGGTTCTCTCCTGATAACAGGTGAGGAAATTGGAATTCGCAGTTCGGCTGATTTTAGAGGAATATTTGTACGTTTCAAAAATGGACACTTAGAAACTTTTCTGCTGAAAATCAAACAATGGATTCTTATGGAAAGAAATACAGTTACTGGTAAGTACGCTTAGAATTACTTTTCAGGGTCAGTGCTGGGCTAGAAGATGCAGCCCTGGGTTCTCTCCTGAGAACAGGTGAGTAAATCGTAATTCGTAGCTCGGCTGATTTTAGAGGAATATTTGAACGTATCAAAAATGGACACTTAGAAACTTTTCTGCTAAAAACCACACAATGGATTCCTATGGTAGGAAAAACAAGTTACTGGTAAGTACGCTTAGAATTACTTTTCAGGGTCAGTGCTGGGCTAAAAGATGCAGCCCTGGGTTCTCTCCTGAAAACAGGTGAGTAAATCGTAATTCTTCGCTCGGCTGATTTTAGAGGAATATTTGTACGTTTCAAAAATGGACACTGAAACTTTTCTGCTGAAAACCACACAATGGATTCCTATGGAAGGAAATACAAGTTACTGGCAAGTACGCTTAGAATTACTTTTCAGGGTCAGTGCTGGGCTAAAATGTGGAGCCCTGGGTTCTCTCCTGATAACAGGTGAGTAAATCGCAATTCGTAGTTCGGCTGATTTTAGAGGAATATTTGTACGTTTCAAAAATGGACACTTAGAAACTTTTCTGCTGAAAACCACACAATGGATTCCTATAGAAAGAAATACAAGTTACTGGTAAGTACGCTTAGAATTTCTTTTCAGGGTCAGTGCTGGGCTAAAAGATGCAGCCCTGGGTTCTCTCCTGATAACAGGTGAGGAAATTGGAATTCGTAGTTCGGCTGATTTTAGAGGAATATTTGTACGTTTCAAAAATGAACACAGAAACTTTTCTGCTGAAAACCACACAATGGATTCCTATGGTAGGAAATACAAGTTACTGGTAAGTACGCTTAGAATTACTTTTCAGGGTCAGTGCTGGGCTAAAAGATGCAGCCCTGGGTTCTCTCCTTAGAACAGGTGAGTAAATCATAATTCGTAGCTCGGCTGATTTTGGAGCAATATTTGTACGTTTCAAAAATGGACACTTAGAAACTTTTCTGCTGAAAACCACACAATGGATTCCTATGGAAAGAAATACAAGTTACTGGTATGTACGCGTAGAATTACTTTTCAGGGTCAGTGCTGGGCTAAAAGATGCAGCCCTGGGTTCTCTCCTGAGAACAGGTGAGTAAATCGGAATTCGTAGTTCGGCTGATTTTAGAGGAATATTTGTACGTTTCAAAAATGGACACTGAAACTTTTCTGCTGAAAACCACAAAAAGGATTCCTATGGAAGGAAATACAAGTTACTGGCAAGTATACTTAGAATTACTTTTCAGGGTCAGTGCTAGGCTAAAAGATGCAGCCCTGGGTTCTCTCCTGATAACAGGTGAGGAAATTGGAATTCGTAGTTCGGCTGATTTTGGAGGAATATTTGTACTTTCAAAAATGAACACTTAGAAACTTTTCTGCTGAAAACCACACAATGGATTCCTATGGTAGGAAATACAAGTTACTGGTAAGTACGCTTAGAATTACTTTTCAGGGTCAGTGCTGGGCTAAAATATGAAGCCCTGGGTTCTCTCCTGATAACAGGTGAGTAAATCGGAATTCGTAGTTCGGCTGATTTTAGAGGAATATTTGCACGTTTCAAAAATGGACACATAGAAACTTTTCTGCTGAAAACCACACAATGGATTCCTATGGTAGGAAATACAAGTTACTGGTAAGTACGCTTAGAATTACTCTTCAGGGTCAGTGCTGGGCTAAAAGATGCGGCACTGTGTTCTCTCCTGATAACAGGTGAGGAAATTGGAATTTGTAGTTCGGCTGATTTTAGAGGAATATTTGTACATTTCAAAAATGAACACTTAGAAACGTTTCTGCTGAAAACCACACAATGGATTCCTATGGTAGGAAATACAAGTTACTGGTAAGTACGCTTAGAATTACTTTTCAGGGTCAGTGATGGCTAAAAGATGCAGCCCTGGGTTCTCTCCTGAGAACAGGTGAGTAAATCGTAATTCGTAGCTCGGCTGATTTTAGAGGAATATTTGTACGTTTCAAAAATGGACACTTAGAAACTTTTCTGCTGAAAACCACACAATGGATTTCTATGGTAGGAAATACAAGTTACTGGTAAGTACGCTTAGAATTACTTTTCAGGGTCAGTGCTGGGCTAAAACATGAAGCCCTGGGTTCTCTCCTGATAACAGGTGAGTAAATCGGAATTCGTAGTTCGGCTGATTTTAGAGGAATATTTGCACGTTTCAAAAATGGACACATAGAAACTTTTCTGCTGAAAACCACACAATGGATTCCTATGGTAGGAAATACAAGTTACTGGTAAGTACGCTTAGAATTACTCTTCAGGGTCAGTGCTGGGCTAAAAGATGCGGCACTGGGTTCTCTCCTGATAACAGGTGAGGAAATTGGAATTCGTAGTTCGGCTGATTTTAGAGGAATATTTGTACGTTTCAAAAATGAACACTTAGAAACGTTTCTGCTGAAAACCACACAATGGATTCCTATGGTAGGAAATACAAGTTACTGGTAAGTACGCTTAGAATTACTTTTCAGGGTCAGTGATGGCTAAAAGATGCAGCCCTGGGTTCTCTCCTGAGAACAGGTGAGTAAATCGTAATTCGTAGCTCGGCTGATTTTAGAGGAATATTTGTACGTTTCAAAAATGGACACTTAGAAACTTTTCTGCTGAAAACCACACAATGGATTCCTATGGAAAGAAATACAAGTTACTGGTAAGTACGCTCAGAATTACTTTTCAGGGTCAGTGCTGGGCTAAAAGATGCAGCCCTGGGTTCTCTCCTGAGAACAGGTGAGTAAATCGGAATTCGTAGTTCGGCTGATTTTTGAGGAATATTTGTACGTTTCAAAAATGGACACATAGAAACTTTTCTGCTGAAAACCACACAATGGATTCCTATGGTAGGAAATACAAGTTACTGGTAAGTACGCTTAGATTTACTTTTCAGGGTCAGTGCTGGGCTAAAAGATGCGGCACTGGGTTCTCTCCTGATAACAGGTGAGGAAATTGGAATTCGTAGTTTGGCTGATTTTAGAGGAATATTTGTACGTTTCAAAAATGAACACTTAGAAACTTTTCTGCTGAAAACCACACAATGGATTCCTATGGTAGGAAATACAAGTTACTGGTAAGTACGCTTAGAATTACTTTTCAGGGTCAGTGATGGCTAAAAGATGCAGCCCTGGGTTCTCTCCTGAGAACAGGTGAGTAAATCGTAATTCGTAGCTCGGCTGATTTTAGAGGAATATTTGTACGATTCAAAAATGGACACTTAGAAACTTTTCTGCTGAAAACCACACAATGGATTCCTATGGAAAGAAATACAAGTTACTGGTAAGTACGCGTAGAATTACTTTTCAGGGTCAGTGCTGGGCTAAAAGATGCAGCCCTGGGTTCTCTCCTGAGAACTGGTGAGTAAATCGGAATTCGTAGTTCGGCTGATTTTAGAGGAATATTTGTATGTTTCAAAAATGGACACTGAAACTTTTCTGCTGAAAACCACACAATGGATTCCTATGGAAGGAAATACAAGTTACTGGCAAGTACACTTAGAATTACTTTTCAGGGTCAGTGCTGGGCTAAAAGATGCAGACCTGGGTTCTCTCCTTAGAACAGGGGAGTAAATCGTAATTCGTAGCTCGGCTGAATTTAGAGGAATATTTGTACATTTAAAAAATGGACACTTTGAAACTTTTCTGCTGAAAATCACACAATGGATTCCTATGGAAGGAAATACAAGTTACTGGTAAGTACGCTTAGAATTACTTTTCAGGGTCAGAGCTAGGCTAAAAGATGCAGCCCTGGGTTCTCTCCTGAGAACAGGTGAGTAAATCGGAATTCGTAGTTCGGCTGATTTTAGAGGAATATTTGTACGTTTCAAAAATGGACACTGAAACTTTTCTGCTGAAAACCACAAAATGGATTCCTATGGAAGGAAATACAAGTTACTGGCAAGTACGCTTAGAATTACTTTTCAGGGTCAGTGCTGGGCTAAAAGATGCAGCCCTGGGTTCTCTCCTGAGAACAGGAGAGTAAATCATAATTCGTAGCTCGGCTGATTTTGGAGCAATATTTGTACGTTTCAAAAATGGACACTTAGAAACTTTTCTGCTGAAAACCACACAATGGATTCCTATGGAAAGAAATACAAGTTACTGGTATGTACGCGTAGAATTACTTTTCAGGGTCAGTGCTGGGCTAAAAGATGCAGCCCTGGGTTCTCTCCTGAGAACAGGTGAGTAAATCGGAATTCGTAGTTCGGCTGATTTTAGAGGAATATTTGTACGTTTCAAAAATGGACACTGAAACTTTTCTGCTGAAAACCACAAAAAGGATTCCTATGGAAGGAAATACAAGTTACTGGCAAGTATACTTAGAATTACTTTTCAGGGTCAGTGCTAGGCTAAAAGATGCAGCCCTGGGTTCTCTCCTGATAACAGGTGAGGAAATTGGAATTCGTAGTTCGGCTGATTTTGGAGGAATATTTGTACTTTCAAAAATGAACACTTAGAAACTTTTCTGCTGAAAACCACACAATGGATTCCTATGGTAGGAAATACAAGTTACTGGTAAGTACGCTTAGAATTACTTTTCAGGGTCAGTGCTGGGCTAAAATATGAAGCCCTGGGTTCTCTCCTGATAACAGGTGAGTAAATCGGAATTCGTAGTTCGGCTGATTTTAGAGGAATATTTGCACGTTTCAAAAATGGACACATAGAAACTTTTCTGCTGAAAACCACACAATGGATTCCTATGGTAGGAAATACAAGTTACTGGTAAGTACGCTTAGAATTACTCTTCAGGGTCAGTGCTGGGCTAAAAGATGCGGCACTGTGTTCTCTCCTGATAACAGGTGAGGAAATTGGAATTTGTAGTTCGGCTGATTTTAGAGGAATATTTGTACATTTCAAAAATGAACACTTAGAAACGTTTCTGCTGAAAACCACACAATGGATTCCTATGGTAGGAAATACAAGTTACTGGTAAGTACGCTTAGAATTACTTTTCAGGGTCAGTGATGGCTAAAAGATGCAGCCCTGGGTTCTCTCCTGAGAACAGGTGAGTAAATCGTAATTCGTAGCTCGGCTGATTTTAGAGGAATATTTGTACGTTTCAAAAATGGACACTTAGAAACTTTTCTGCTGAAAACCACACAATGGATTTCTATGGTAGGAAATACAAGTTACTGGTAAGTACGCTTAGAATTACTTTTCAGGGTCAGTGCTGGGCTAAAACATGAAGCCCTGGGTTCTCTCCTGATAACAGGTGAGTAAATCGGAATTCGTAGTTCGGCTGATTTTAGAGGAATATTTGCACGTTTCAAAAATGGACACATAGAAACTTTTCTGCTGAAAACCACACAATGGATTCCTATGGTAGGAAATACAAGTTACTGGTAAGTACGCTTAGAATTACTCTTCAGGGTCAGTGCTGGGCTAAAAGATGCGGCACTGGGTTCTCTCCTGATAACAGGTGAGGAAATTGGAATTCGTAGTTCGGCTGATTTTAGAGGAATATTTGTACGTTTCAAAAATGAACACTTAGAAACGTTTCTGCTGAAAACCACACAATGGATTCCTATGGTAGGAAATACAAGTTACTGGTAAGTACGCTTAGAATTACTTTTCAGGGTCAGTGATGGCTAAAAGATGCAGCCCTGGGTTCTCTCCTGAGAACAGGTGAGTAAATCGTAATTCGTAGCTCGGCTGATTTTAGAGGAATATTTGTACGTTTCAAAAATGGACACTTAGAAACTTTTCTGCTGAAAACCACACAATGGATTCCTATGGAAAGAAATACAAGTTACTGGTAAGTACGCTCAGAATTACTTTTCAGGGTCAGTGCTGGGCTAAAAGATGCAGCCCTGGGTTCTCTCCTGAGAACAGGTGAGTAAATCGGAATTCGTAGTTCGGCTGATTTTTGAGGAATATTTGTACGTTTCAAAAATGGACACATAGAAACTTTTCTGCTGAAAACCACACAATGGATTCCTATGGTAGGAAATACAAGTTACTGGTAAGTACGCTTAGATTTACTTTTCAGGGTCAGTGCTGGGCTAAAAGATGCGGCACTGGGTTCTCTCCTGATAACAGGTGAGGAAATTGGAATTCGTAGTTTGGCTGATTTTAGAGGAATATTTGTACGTTTCAAAAATGAACACTTAGAAACTTTTCTGCTGAAAACCACACAATGGATTCCTATGGTAGGAAATACAAGTTACTGGTAAGTACGCTTAGAATTACTTTTCAGGGTCAGTGATGGCTAAAAGATGCAGCCCTGGGTTCTCTCCTGAGAACAGGTGAGTAAATCGTAATTCGTAGCTCGGCTGATTTTAGAGGAATATTTGTACGATTCAAAAATGGACACTTAGAAACTTTTCTGCTGAAAACCACACAATGGATTCCTATGGAAAGAAATACAAGTTACTGGTAAGTACGCGTAGAATTACTTTTCAGGGTCAGTGCTGGGCTAAAAGATGCAGCCCTGGGTTCTCTCCTGAGAACTGGTGAGTAAATCGGAATTCGTAGTTCGGCTGATTTTAGAGGAATATTTGTATGTTTCAAAAATGGACACTGAAACTTTTCTGCTGAAAACCACACAATGGATTCCTATGGAAGGAAATACAAGTTACTGGCAAGTACACTTAGAATTACTTTTCAGGGTCAGTGCTGGGCTAAAAGATGCAGACCTGGGTTCTCTCCTTAGAACAGGGGAGTAAATCGTAATTCGTAGCTCGGCTGAATTTAGAGGAATATTTGTACATTTAAAAAATGGACACTTTGAAACTTTTCTGCTGAAAATCACACAATGGATTCCTATGGAAGGAAATACAAGTTACTGGTAAGTACGCTTAGAATTACTTTTCAGGGTCAGAGCTAGGCTAAAAGATGCAGCCCTGGGTTCTCTCCTGAGAACAGGTGAGTAAATCGGAATTCGTAGTTCGGCTGATTTTAGAGGAATATTTGTACGTTTCAAAAATGGACACTGAAACTTTTCTGCTGAAAACCACAAAATGGATTCCTATGGAAGGAAATACAAGTTACTGGCAAGCACGCTTAGAATTACTTTTCAGGGTCAGTGCTGGGCTAAAAGATGCAGCCCTGGGTTCTCTCCTGAGAACAGGTGAGTAAATCATAATTCGTAGCTCGGCTGATTTTGGAGCAATATTTGTACGTTTCAAAAATGGACACTTAGAAACTTTTCTGCTGAAAACCACACAATGGATTCCTATGGAAAGAAATACAAGTTACTGGTATGTACGCGTAGAATTACTTTTCAGGGTCAGTGCTGGGCTAAAAGATGCAGCCCTGGGTTCTCTCCTGAGAACAGGTGAGTAAATCGGAATTCGTAGTTCGGCTGATTTTAGAGGAATATTTGTACGTTTCAAAAATGGACACTGAAACTTTTCTGCTGAAAACCACAAAAAGGATTCCTATGGAAGGAAATACAAGTTACTGGCAAGTACACTTAGAATTACTTTTCAGGGTCAGTGCTAGGCTAAAAGATGCAGCCCTGGGTTCTCTCCTGATAACAGGTGAGGAAATTGGAATTCGTAGTTCGGCTTATTTTAGAGGAATATTTGTACTTTCAAAAATGAACACTTTGAAACTTTTCTGCTGAAAACCACACAATGGATTCCTATGGTAGGAAATACAAGTTACTGGTAAGTACGCTTAGAATTACTTTTCAGGGTCAGTGCTGGGCTAAAATATGAAGCCCTGGGTTCTCTCCTGATAACAGGTGAGTAAATCGGAATTCGTAGTTCGGCTGATTTTAGAGGAATATTTGCACGTTTCAAAAATGGACACAGAAACTTTTCTGCTGAAAACCACACAATGGATTCCTATGGTAGGAAATACAAGTTACTGGTAAGTACGCTTAGAATTACTCTTCAGGGTCAGTGCTGGGCTAAAAGATGCGGCACTGGGTTCTCTCCTGAGAACAGGTGAGTAAATCGTAATTCGTAGCTCGGCTGATTTTAGAGGAATATTTGTACGTTTCAAAAATGGACACTTAGAAACTTTTCTGCTGAAAACCACACAATGGATTCCTATGGTAGGGAATACAAGTTACTGGTAAGTACGCTTAGAATTACTTTTCAGGGTCAGTGCTGGGCTAAAATATGAAGCCCTGGGTTCTCTCCTGATAACAGGTGAGTAAATCGGAATTCGTAGTTCGGCTGATTTTAGAGGAATATTTGCACGTTTCAAAAATGGACACACAGAAACTTTTCTGCTGAAAACCACACAATGGATTCCTATGGTAGGAAATACAAGTTACTGGTAAGTACGCTTAGAATTACTCTTCAGGGTCAGTGCTGGGCTAAAAGATGCGGCACTGGGTTCTCTCCTGATAACAGGTGAGGAAATTGGAATTCGTAGTTCGGCTGATTTTAGAGGAATATTTGTACGTTTCAAAAATGAACACTTAGAAACGTTTCTGCTGAAAACCACACAATGGATTCCTATGGTAGGAAATACAAGTTACTGGTAAGTACGCTTAGAATTACTTTTCAGGGTCAGTGATGGCTAAAAGATGCAGCCCTGGGTTCTCTCCTGAGAACAGGTGAGTAAATCGTAATTCGTAGCTCGGCTGATTTTAGAGGAATATTTGTACGTTTCAAAAATGGACACTTAGAAACTTTTCTGCTGAAAACCACACAATGGATTCCTATGGTAGGAAATACAAGTTACTGGTAAGTACGCTTAGAATTACTTTTCAGGGTCAGTGCTGGGCTAAAATATGAAGCCCTGGGTTCTCTCCTGATAACAGGTGAGTAAATCGGAATTCGTAGTTCGGCTGATTTTAGAGGAATATTTGCACGTTTCAAAAATGGACACATAGAAACTTTTCTGCTGAAAACCACACAATGGATTCCTATGGTAGGAAATACAAGTTACTGGTAAGTACGTTTAGAATTACTCTTCAGGGTCAGTGCTGGGCTAAAAGATGTGGCACTGGGTTCTCTCCTGATAACAGGTGAGGAAATTGGAATTTGTAGTTCGGCTGATTTTAGAGGAATATTTGTACGTTTCAAAAATGAACACTTAGAAACGTTTCTGCTGAAAACCACACAATGGATTCCTATGGTAGGAAATACAAGTTACTGGTAAGTACGCTTAGAATTACTTTTCAGGGTCAGTGATGGCTAAAAGATGCAGCCCTGGGTTCTCTCCTGAGAACAGGTGAGTAAATCGTAATTCGTAGCTCGGCTGATTTTAGAGGTATATTTGTACGTTTCAAAAATGGACACTTAGAAACTTTTCTGCTGAAAACCACACAATGGATTCCTATGGAATGAAATACAATTTACTGGTAAGTACGCTCAGAATTACTTTTCAGGGTCAGTGCTGGGCTAAAAGATGCAGCCCTGGGTTCTCTCCTGAGAACAGGTGAGTAAATCGGAATTCGTAGTTCGGCTGATTTTTGAGGAATATTTGTATGTTTCAAAAATGGACACATAGAAACTTTTCTGCTGAAAACCACACAATGGATTCCTATGGTAGGAAATACAAGTTACTGGTAAGTACGCTTAGATTTACTTTTCAGGGTCAGTGCTGGGCTAAAAGATGCGGCACTGGGTTCTCTCCTGATAACAGGTGAGGAAATTGGAATTCGTAGTTCGGCTGATTTTAAAGGAATATTTGTACTTTTCAAAAATGAACACTTAGAAACTTTTCTGCTGAAAACCACACAATGGATTCCTATGGTAGGAAATACAAGTTACTGGTAAGTACGCTTAGATTTACTTTTCAGGGTCAGTGCTGGGCTAAAAGATGCGGCACTGGGTTCTCTCCTGATAACAGGTGAGGAAATTGGAATTCGTAGTTCGGCTGATTTTAGAGGTATATTTGTACGTTTCAAAAATGGACACTTAGAAACTTTTCTGCTGAAAACCACACAATGGATTCCTATGGTAGGAAATACAAGTTACTGGTAAGTACGCTTAGAACTACTTTTCAGGGTCAGTGATGGCTAAAAGATGCAGCCCTGGGTTCTCTCCTGAGAACAGGTGAGTAAATCGTAATTCGTAGCTCGGCTGATTTTAGAGGAATATTTGTACGATTCAAAAATGGACACTTAGAAACTTTTCTGCTGAAAACCACACAATGGATTCCCATGGAAGAAATACAAGTTACTGGTAAGTACGCGTAGAATTACTTTTCAGGGTCAGTGCTGGGCTAAAAGATGCAGCCCTGGGTTCTCTCCTGAGAACAGGTGAGTAAATCGAAATTCGTAGTTAGGCTGATTTTAGAGGAATATTTGTATGTTTCAAAAATGGACACTGAAACTTTTCTGCTGAAAACCACACAATGGATTCCTATGGAAGGAAATACAAGTTACTGGCAAGTACACTTAGAATTACTTTTCAGGGTCAGTGCTGGGCTAAAAGATGCAGCCCTGGGTTCTCACCTGATAACAGGTGAGGAAATTGGAATTCGTAGTTCGGCTGATTTTAGAGGAATATTTGTACGTTTCAAAAATGAACACTTAGAAACTTTTCTTCTGAAAACCACACAATGGATTCCTATGGTAGGAAATACAAGTTACTGGTAAGTACGCTTAGAATTACTTTTCAGGGTCAGTGCTGGGCTAAAAGATGCTGCCTTGGGTTCTCTCCTGAGAACAGGTGAGTAAATCGGAATTAGTAGTTCGGCTGATTTTAGAGGAATATTTGTACGTTTCAAAAATGGACACTGAAACTTTTCTGCTGAAAACCACACAATGGATTCCTACGGTAGGAAATACAAGTTACTGGTAAGTACGCTTAGAATTACTTTTCAGGGTCAGTGCTGGGCTAAAAGATGCAGCCCTGGGTTCTCTCCTTAGAACAGGGGAGTAAATCGTAATTCGTAGCTCGGCTGAATTTAGAGGAATATTTGTACATTTAAAAAATTGACACTTTGAAACTTTTCTGCTGAAAATCACACAATGGATTCCTATGGAAGGAAATACAAGTTACTGGTAAGTACGCTTAGAATTACTTTTCAGGGTCAGAGCTAGGCTAAAAGATGCAGCCCTGGGTTCTCTCCTGAGAACAGGTGAGTAAATCGGAATTCGTAGTTCGGCTGATTTTAGAGGAATATTTGTACGTTTCAAAAATGGACACTGAAACTTTTCTGCTGAAAACCACACAATGGATTCCTATGGAAGGAAATACAAGTTACTGGCAAGTACGCTTAGAAATACTTTTCAGGGTCAGTGCTTGGCTAAAATATGCAGCCCTGGGTTCTCTCCTGATAACAGGTGAGTAAATCGCAATTCGTAGTTCGGCTGATTTTAGAGGAATATTTGTACGTTTCAAAAATGGACACTTAGAAACTTTTCTGCTGAAAACCACACAATGGATTCCTATGGAAAGAAATACAAGTTACTGGTAAGTACGCTTAGAATTACTTTTCAGGGTCAGTGCTGGGCTAAAAGATGCAGCCCTGGGTTCTCTCCTGAGAATAGGTGAGTAAATCAGAATTAGAAGTTCGGCTGATTTTAGAGGAATATTTGTACGTTTCAAAAATGGACACTTAGAAACTTTTCTGCTGAAAACCACACAATGGATTCCTATGGAAAGAAATACAAGTTACTGGTAAGTACGCTTAGAATTACTTTTCAGGGTCAGTGCTGGGCTAAAAGATGCAGCCCTGGGTTCTCTCCTGAGAACAGGTGAGTAAATCGTAATTCGTAGCTTGGCTGATTTTAGAGGAATATTTGTACGTTTCAAAAATGGACACTTAGAAACTTTTCTGCTAAAAACCAAACAATGGATTCCTATGGTAGGAAATACAAGTTACTGGTAAGTACGCTTAGAATTACTTTTCAGGGTCAGTGCTGGGCTTAAAGATGCGGCACTGGTTTTTCTCCTGATAACAGGTGAGGAAATTGGAATTCGTAGTTCGGCTGATTTTAGAGGAATATTTGTACGTTTCAAAAATGGACACTGAAACTTTTCTGCTGAAAACCACACAATGGATTCCTATGGAAGGAAATACAAGTTACTGGCAAGTACGCTTAGAATTACTTTTCAGGGTCAGTGCTGGGCTAAAAGATGGAGCCCTGGGTTCTCTCCTGATAACAGGTGAGGAAATTGGAATTCGTAGTTCGGCTGATTTTAGAGGAATATTTGTACGTTTCAAAAATGGACACTTTGAAACTTTTCTGCTGAAAACCACACAATGGATTCCTATTGAAGGAAATACAAGTTACTGGTAAGTACGCTTGGAATTACTTTTCAGGGTCAGTGCTGGGCTAAAAGATGCAGCCCTGGGTTCTCTCCTGAGAACAGGTGAGTAAATCGTAATTCGTAGCTCGGCTGATTTTAGAGGAATATTTGTACATTTCAAAAATGGACACTTAGAAACTTTTCTGCTGAAAACCACACAATGGATTCCTATGGAAAGAAATACAAGTTACTGGTATGTACGCTTAGAATCACTTTTCAGGGTCAGTGCTGGGCTAAAAGATGCAGCCCTGGGTTCTCTCCTGAGAACAGGTGAGTAAATCGGAATTCGTAGTTCGGCTGATTTTAGAGGAATATTTGTAATTTTCAAAAATGGACACTGAAACTTTTCTGCTGAAAACCACAGAATGGATTCCTATGGAAGGAAATACAAGTTACTGGTAAGTACGCTTAGAATTACTTTTCAGGGTCAGTGCTGGGCTAAAAGATGCAGCCTTGGGTTCTCTCCTGAGAACAGGTGAGTAAATCGGAATTAGTAGTTCGGCTGATTTTAGAGGAATATTTGTACGTTTCAAAAATGGACACTGAAACTTTTCTGCTGAAAACCACACAATGGATTCCTATGGTAGGAAATACAAGTTACTGGTAAGTACGCTTAGAATTACTTTTCAGGGTCAGTGCTGGGCTAAAAGATGCAGCCCTGGGTTCTCTCCTTAGAACAAGGGAGTAAATCGTAATTCGTAGCTCGGCTGAATTTAGAGGAATATTTGTACATTTAAAAAATGGACACTTTGAAACTTTTCTGCTGAAAATCACACAATGGATTCCTATGGAAGGAAATACAAGTTACTGGTAAGTACGCTTAGAATTACTTTTCAGGGTCAGAGCTAGGCTAAAAGATGCAGCCCTGGGTTCTCTCCTGAGAACAGGTGAGTAAATCGGAATTCTTAGTTCGGCTGATTTTAGAGGAATATTTGTACATTTCAAAAATGGACACTGAAACTTTTCTGCTGAAAACCACACAATGGATTCCTAGAAGGAAATACAAGTTACTGGCAAGTACGCTTAGAATTACTTTTCAGGGTCAGTGCTGGGCTAAAAGATGCAGCCCTGGGTTCTCTCCTGAGAACAGGTGAGTAAATCATAGTTCGTAGCTCGGCTGATTTTGGAGCAATATTTGTACGTTTCAAAAATGGACACTTAGAAACTTTTCTGCTGAAAACCACACAATGGATTCCTATGGAAAGAAATACAAGTTACTGGTATGTACGCGTAGAATTACTTTTCAGCGTCAGTGCTGGGCTAAAAGATGCAGCCCTGGGTTCTCTCCTGAGAACAGGTGAGTAAATCGGAATTCGTAGTTCGGCTGATTTTAGAGGAATATTTGTACGTTTCAAAAATGGACACTGAAACTTTTCTGCTGAAAACCACAAAAAGGATTCCTATGGAAGGAAATACAAGTTACTGGCAAGTACACTTAGAATTACTTTTCAGGGTCAGTGCTAGGCTAAAAGATGCAGCCCTGGGTTCTCTCCTGATAACAGGTGAGTAAATCGGAATTCGTAGTTCGGCTGATTTTAGAGGAATATTTGCACGTTTCAAAAATGGACACATAGAAACTTTTCTGCTGAAAACCACACAATGGATTCCTATGGTAGGAAATACAAGTTACTGGTAAGTACGCTTAGAATTACTCTTCAGGGTCAGTGCTGGGCTAAAAGATGTGGCACTGGGTTCTCTCCTGATAACAGGTGAGGAAATTGGAATTTGTAGTTCGGCTGATTTTAGAGGAATATTTGTACGTTTCAAAAATGAACACTTAGAAACGTTTCTGCTGAAAACCACACAATGGATTCCTATGGTAGGAAATACAAGTTACTGGTAAGTACGCTTAGAATTACTTTTCAGGGTCAGTGATGGCTAAAAGATGCAGCCCTGGGTTCTCTCCTGAGAACAGGTGAGTAAATCGTAATTCTTAGCTCGGCTGATTTTAGAGGAATATTTGTACGTTTCAAAAATGGACACTTAGAAACTTTTCTGCTGAAAACCACACAATGGATTCCTATGGAAAGAAATACAAGTTACTGGTAAGTACGCTCAGAATTACTTTTCAGGGTCAGTGCTGGGCTAAAAGATGCAGCCCTGGGTTCTCTCCTGAGAACAGGTGAGTAAATCGGAATTCGTAGTTCGGCTGATTTTTGAGGAATATTTGTATGTTTCAAAAATGGACACTTAGAAACTTTTCTGCTGAAAACCACACAATGGATTCCTATGGAAGGAAATACAAGTTACTGGCAAGTACACTTAGAATTACTTTTCAGGGTCAGTGCTGGGCTAAAAGATGCAGCCCTGGGTTCTCACCTGATAACAGGTGAGGAAATTGGAATTCGTAGTTCGGCTGATTTTAGAGGAATATTTGTACGTTTCAAAAATGAACACTTAGAAACTTTTCTTCTGAAAACCACACAATGGATTCCTATAGTAGGAAATACAAGTTACTGGTAAGTACGCTTAGAATTACTTTTCAGGGTCAGTGCTGGGCTAAAAGATGCAGCCTTGGGTTCTCTCCTGAGAACAGGTGAGTAAATCGGAATTAGTAGTTCGGCTGATTTTAGAGGAATATTTGTACGTTTCAAAAATGGACACTGAAACTTTTCTGCTGAAAACCACACAATGGATTCCT